>NW_026683203.1:307088-614176 GCF_027579445.1 Ammospiza nelsoni | reverse complement strand
CATGTTGTGGCACTTCTGCACTCCCTTTGGGATGCCTTTGGCAGATGAAGTAAGCCTGGAACTCAGGGCTTCCTGGTTAAAGAAATCCAAGCCCTAGGCTGAACCCTAACCCTAACCCTAGGCAGATAAATCAGCCTAGGTATAGGGATGGTGCCAAGGAAAAAGCTGTGAAAGCTGCCATGTTGTTGCACTTTTGTACTCCCCTTGGGATGCCTTGAACAGCTGCAGTGTGCCTGGAGCCCAGGGCTTCCTAGTTTCAAAAATCCTAGCCCTAGGCCTAAGCCTAACAGTAACCCTGGGAAGGTAAATCAGCCTGGTGTTAGGCTTCTTGCCAAGGAAAAAGCCGTGAAAGCAGCCATGTTGTGGCACTTTTGCACTCCCTTTTGGATGCCTTTCACAGCTCCAGTGTGCCTGGAACTCAGGGCTTCCTGATTTTAAAAATCCTAGCCCTAGGCCGAACCCCAACCCTAAGACGAGAAAGGCAAATCAGCCAGGAATTAGGCATGTCCCCAAGGAAAAAGCTGTGGAGGCAGGCATGTTGTGGTACTTTTGCGCTCTTCTTGGCTAGTCCTTCGCAGCTGCTGTGTTCTTGGAACTCAGGGCTTTCTGGTTAATAGAGCCCTTACCCTAGGCGTAACTCAAACCTTAACCCTAGGAAGGAAAATCAACCTATGGTTCGGGATGGTCTCATGGAAATATCAGTCGTGGCAGCCAAGTTGCGTCACTTTTGCGCTCCCCTTGGGATGCCTTTCGCAGCTGCAGTGTGCCTGGAGCCCAGGGCTTCCTGGTTTTAAAAGTCCTAGGCCTAAGCCTAACAGTAACCCTAGGAAGGTAAATCAGCCGCGTATTAGGGTTCTTCCTAAGGGAAAAGCCGTGAAAGCAGCCATGTTGTGGCACTTCTGCACTCCCTTTGGGATGCCTTTGGCAGATGAAGTAAGCCTGGAACTCAGGGCTTCCTGGTTAAAGAAATCCAAGCCCTAGGCTGAACCCTAAGCCTAACCCTAGGCAGATAAATCAGCCTAGGTATAGGGATGGTGCCAAGGAAAAAGCTGTGAAAGCTGCCATGTTGTTGCACTTTTGTACTCCCCTTGGGATGCCTTGAACAGCTGCAGTGTGCCTGGAGCTAAGGGCTTCCTAGTTTTAAAAATCCTAGCCCTAGGCCTAAGCCTAACAGTAACCCTGGGAAGGTAAATCAGCCTGGTGTTAGGCTTCTTGCCAAGGAAAAAGCCGTGAAAGCAGCCATGTTGTGGCACTTTTGCACTCCCTTTTGGATGCCTTTCACAGCTCCAGTGTGCCTGGAACTCAGGGCTTCCTGATTTTAAAAATCCTAGCCCTAGGCCGAACCCCAACCCTAAGACGAGAAAGGCAAATCAGCCAGGAATTAGGCATGTCCCCAAGGAAAAAGCTGTGGAGGCAGGCATGTTGTGGTACTTTTGCGCTCTTCTTGGCTAGTCCTTCGCAGCTGCTGTGTTCTTGGAACTCAGGGCTTTCTGGTTAATAGAGCCCTTACCCTAGGCGTAACTCAAACCTTAACCCTAGGAAGGAAAATCAACCTATGGTTCGGGATGGTCTCATGGAAATATCAGTGGTGGCAGCCAAGTTGCGTCACTTTTGCGCTCCCCTTGGGATGCCTTTCGCAGCTGCAGTGTGCCTGGAGCCCAGGGCTTCCTGGTTTTAAAAGTCCTAGGCCTAAGCCTAACAGTAACCCTAGGAAGGTAAATCAGCCGGGTATTAGGGTTCTTCCTAAGGGAAAAGCCGTGAAAGCAGCCATGTTGTGGCACTTCTGCACTCCCTTTGGGATGCCTTTGGCAGATGAAGTAAGCCTGGAACTCAGGGCTTCCTGGTTAAAGAAATCCAAGACCTAGGCTGAACCCTAACCCTAACCCTAGGCAGATAAATCAGCCTAGGTATAGGGATGGTGCCAAGGAAAAAGCTGTGAAAGCTGCCATGTTGTAGCACTTTTGTACTCCCCATGGGATGCCTTGAACAGCTGCAGTGTGCCTGGAGCCCAGGGCTTCCTAGTTTTAAAAATCCTAGCCCTAGGCCTAAGCCTAACAGTAACCCTGGGAAGGTAAATCAGCCTGGTGTTAGGCTTCTTGCCAAGGAAAAAGCCGTGAAAGCAGCCATGTTGTGGCACTTTTGCACTCCCTTTTGGATGCCTTTCACAGCTCCAGTGTGCCTGCAACTCAGGGCTTCCTGATTTTAAAAATCCTAGCCCTAGGCCGAACCCCAACCCTAAGACGAGAAAGGCAAATCAGCCAGGAATTAGGCATGTCCCCAAGGAAAAAGCTGTGGAGGCAGGCATGTTGTGGTACTTTTGCGCTCTTCTTGGCTAGTCCTTCACAGCTGCTGTGTTCTTGGAACTCAGGGCTTTCTGGTTAATAGAGCCCTTACCCTAGGCGTAACTCAAACCTTAACCCTAGGAAGGAAAATCAACCTATGGTTCGGGATGGTCTCATGGAAATATCAGTGGTGGCAGCCAAGTTGCGTCACTTTTGCGCTCCCCTTGGGATGCCTTTCGCAGCTGCAGTGTGCCTGGAGCCCAGGGCTTCCTGGTTTTAAAAGTCCTAGGCCTAAGCCTAACAGTAACCCTAGGAAGGTAAATCAGCCGGGTATTAGGGTTCTTCCTAAGGGAAAAGCCGTGAAAGCAGCCATGTTGTGGCACTTCTGCACTCCCTTTGGGATGCCTTTGGCAGATGAAGTAAGCCTGGAACTCAGGGCTTCCTGGTTAAAGAAATCCAAGCCCTAGGCTGAACCCTAACCCTAACCCTAGGCAGATAAATCAGCCTAGGTATAGGGATGGTGCCAAGGAAAAAGCTGTGAAAGCTGCCATGTTGTTGCACTTTTGTACTCCCTTTGGGATGCCTTGAACAGCTGCAGTGTGCCTGGAGCTAAGGGCTTCCTAGTTTTAAAAATCCTAGCCCTAGGCCTAAGCCTAACAGTAACCCTGGGAAGGTAAATCAGCCTGGTGTTAGGCTTCTTGCCAAGGAAAAAGCCGTGAAAGCAGCCATGTTGTGGCACTTTTGCACTCCCTTTTGGATGCCTTTCACAGCTCCAGTGTGCCTGGAACTCAGGGCTTCCTGATTTTAAAAATCCTAGCCCTAGGCCGAACCCCAACCCTAAGACGAGAAAGGCAAATCAGCCAGGAATTAGGCATGTCCCCAAGGAAAAAGCTGTGGAGGCAGGCATGTTGTGGTACTTTTGCGCTCTTCTTGGCTAGTCCTTCGCAGCTGCTGTGTTCTTGGAACTCAGGGCTTTCTGGTTAATAGAGCCCTTACCCTAGGCGTAACTCAAACCTTAACCCTAGGAAGGAAAATCAGCCTATGGTTCGGGATGGTCTCATGGAAATATCAGTGGTGGCAGCCAAGTTGCATCACTTTTGCGCTCCCCTTGGGATGCCTTTCGCAGCTGCAGTGTGCCTGGAGCCCAGGGCTTCCTGGTTTTAAAAGTCCTAGGCCTAAGCCTAACAGTAACCCTAGGAAGGTAAATCAGCCGGGTATTAGGGTTCTTCCTAAGGGAAAAGCTGTGAAAGCAGCCATGTTGTGGCACTTCTGCACTCCCTTTGGGATGCCTTTGGCAGATGAAGTAAGCCTGGAACTCAGGGCTTCCTGGTTAAAGAAATCCAAGCCCTAGGCTGAACCCTAACCCTAACCCTAGGCAGATAAATCAGCCTAGGTATAGGGATGGTGCCAAGGAAAAAGCTGTGAAAGCTGCCATGTTGTTGCACTTTTGTACTCCCCTTGGGATGCCTTGAACAGCTGCAGTGTGCCTGGAGCTAAGGGCTTCCTAGTTTCAAAAATCCTAGCCCTAGGCCTAAGCCTAACAGTAACCCTGGGAAGGTAAATCAGCCTGGTGTTAGGCTTCTTGCCAAGGAAAAAGCCGTGAAAGCAGCCATGTTGTGGCACTTTTGCACTCCCTTTTGGATGCCTTTCACAGCTCCAGTGTGCCTGGAACTCAGGGCTTCCTGATTTTAAAAATCCTAGCCCTAGGCCGAACCCCAACCCTAAGACGAGAAAGTCAAATCAGCCAGGAATTAGGCATGTCCCCAAGGAAAAAGCTGTGGAGGCAGGCATGTTGTGGTACTTTTGCGCTCTTCTTGGCTAGTCCTTCGCAGCTGCTGTGTTCTTGGAACTCAGGGCTTTCTGGTTAATAGAGCCCTTACCCTAGGCGTAACTCAAACCTTAAGCCTAGGAAGGAAAATCAACCTATGGTTCGGGATGGTCTCATGGAAATATCAGTGGTGGCAGCCAAGTTGCGTCACTTTTGCGCTCCCCTTGGGATGCCTTTCGCAGCTGCAGTGTGCCTGGAGCCCAGGGCTTCCTGGTTTTAAAAGTCCTAGGCCTAAGCCTAACAGTAACCCTAGGAAGGTAAATCAGCCGGGTATTAGGGTTCTTCCTAAGGGAAAAGCTGTGAAAGCAGCCATGTTGTGGCACTTCTGCACTCCCTTTGGGATGCCTTTGGCAGATGAAGTAAGCCTGGAACTCAGGGCTTCCTGGTTAAAGAAATCCAAGCCCTAGGCTGAACCCTAACCCTAACCCTAGGCAGATAAATCAGCCTAGGTATAGGGATGGTGCCAAGGAAAAAGCTGTGAAAGCTGCCATGTTGTTGCACTTTTGTACTCCCCTTGGGATGCCTTGAACAGCTGCAGTGTGCCTGGAGCTAAGGGCTTCCTAGTTTCAAAAATCCTAGCCCTGGGCCTAAGCCTAACAGTAACCCTGGGAAGGTAAATCAGCCTGGTGTTAGGCTTCTTGCCAAGGAAAAAGCCGTGAAAGCAGCCATGTTGTGGCACTTTTGCACTCCCTTTTGGATGCCTTTCACAGCTCCAGTGTGCCTGGAACTCAGGGCTTCCTGATTTTAAAAATCCTAGCCCTAGGCCGAACCCCAACCCTCAGACGAGAAAGGCAAATCAGCCAGGAATTAGGCATGTCCCCAAGGAAAAAGCTGTGGAGGCAGGCATGTTGTGGTACTTTTGCGCTCTTCTTGGCTAGTCCTTCGCAGCTGCTGTGTTCTTGGAACTCAGGGCTTTCTGGTTAATAGACCCTTACCCTAGGCGTAACTCAAACCTTAACCCTAGGAAGGAAAATCAGCCTATTGTTCAGGATGGTCTCATGGAAATATCAGTGGTGGCAGCCAAGTTGCATCACTTTTGCGCTCCCCTTGGGATGCCTTTCGCAGCTGCAGTGTGCCTGAAGCCCAGGGCTTCCTGGTTTTAAAAGTCCTAGGCCTAAGCCTAACAGTAACCCTAGGAAGGTAAATCAGCCGGGTATTAGGGTTCTTCCTAAGGGAAAAGCCGTGAAAGCAGCCATGTTGTGGCACTTCTGCACTCCCTTTGGGATGCCTTTGGCAGATGAAGTAAGCCTGGAACTCAGGGCTTCCTGGTTAAAGAAATCCAAGCCCTAGGCTGAACCCTAAGCCTAACCCTAGGCAGATAAATCAGCCTAGGTATAGGGATGGTGCCAAGGAAAAAGCTGTGAAAGCTGCCATGTTGTTGCACTTTTGTACTCCCCTTGGGATGCCTTGAACAGCTGCAGTGTGCCTGGAGCTAAGGGCTTCCTAGTTTTAAAAATCCTAGCCCTAGGCCTAAGCCTAACAGTAACCCTGGGAAGGTAAATCAGCCTGGTGTTAGGCTTCTTGCCAAGGAAAAAGCCGTGAAAGCAGCCATGTTGTGGCACTTTTGCACTCCCTTTTGGATGCCTTTCACAGCTCCAGTGTGCCTGGAACTCAGGGCTTCCTGATTTTAAAAATCCTAGCCCTAGGCCGAACCCCAACCCTAAGACGAGAAAGGCAAATCAGCCAGGAATTAGGCATGTCCCCAAGGAAAAAGCTGTGGAGGCAGGCATGTTGTGGTACTTTTGCGCTCTTCTTGGCTAGTCCTTCGCAGCTGCTGTGTTCTTGGAACTCAGGGCTTTCTGGTTAATAGAGCCCTTACCCTAGGCGTAACTCAAACCTTAACCCTAGGAAGGAAAATCAACCTATGGTTCGGGATGGTCTCATGAAAATATCAGTGGTGGCAGCCAAGTTGCGTCACTTTTGCGCTCCCCTTGGGATGCCTTTCGCAGCTGCAGTGTGCCTGGAGCCCAGGGCTTCCTGGTTTTAAAAGTCCTAGGCCTAAGCCTAACAGTAACCCTAGGAAGGTAAATCAGCCGCGTATTAGGGTTCTTCCTAAGGGAAAAGCCGTGAAAGCAGCCATGTTGTGGCACTTCTGCACTCCCTTTGGGATGCCTTTGGCAGATGAAGTAAGCCTGGAACTCAGGGCTTCCTGGTTAAAGAAATCCAAGCCCTAGGCTGAAGCCTAACCCTAACCCTAGGCAGATAAATCAGCCTAGGTATAGGGATGGTGCCAAGGAAAAAGCTGTGAAAGCTGCCATGTTGTTGCACTTTTGTACTCCCCTTGGGATGCCTTGAACAGCTGCAGTGTGCCTGGAGCTAAGGGCTTCCTAGTTTCAAAAATCCTAGCCCTAGGCCTAAGCCTAACAGTAACCCTGGGAAGGTAAATCAGCCTGGTGTTAGGCTTCTTGCCAAGGAAAAAGCCGTGAAAGCAGCCATGTTGTGGCACTTTTGCACTCCCTTTTGGATGCCTTTCACAGCTCCAGTGTGCCTGGAACTCAGGGCTTCCTGATTTTAAAAATCCTAGCCCTAGGCCGAACCCCAACCCTAAGAGGAGAAAGGCAAATCAGCCAGGAATTAGGCATGTCCCCAAGGAAAAAGCTGTGGAGGCAGGCATGTTGTGGTACTTTTGCACTCTTCTTGGCTAGTCCTTCGCAGCTGCTGTGTTCTTGGAACTCAGGGCTTTCTGGTTAATAGACCCTTACCCTAGGCGTAACTCAAACCTTAACCCTAGGAAGGAAAATCAACCTATGGTTCGGGATGGTCTCATGGAAATATCAGTGGTGGCAGCCAAGTTGCGTCACTTTTGCGCTCCCCTTGGGATGCCTTTCGCAGCTGCAGTGTGCCTGGAGCCCAGGGCTTCCTGGTTTTAAAAGTCCTAGGCCTAAGCCTAACAGTAACCCTAGGAAGGTAAATCAGCCGGGTATTAGGGTTCTTCCTAAGGGAAAAGCCGTGAAAGCAGCCATGTTGTGGCACTTCTGCACTCCCTTTGGGATGCCTTTGGCAGATGAAGGAAGCCTGGAACTCAGGGCTTCCTGGTTAAAGAAATCCAAGACCTAGGCTGAAGCCTAACACTAACCCAACGCAGATAAATCAGCCTAGGTATAGGGATGGTGCCAAGGAAAAAGCTGTGAAAGCTGCCATGTTGTAGCACTTTTGTACTCCCCTTGGGATGCCTTGAACAGCTGCAGTGTGCCTGGAGCTAAGGGCTTCCTAGTTTTAAAAATCCTAGCCCTAGGCCTAAGCCTAACAGTAACCCTGGGAAGGTAAATCAGCCTGGTGTTAGGCTTCTTGCCAAGGAAAAAGCCGTGAAAGCAGCCATGTTGTGGCACTTTTGCACTCCCTTTTGGATGCCTTTCACAGCTCCAGTGTGCCTGCAACTCAGGGCTTCCTGATTTTAAAAATCCTAGCCCTAGGCCGAACCCCAACCCTAAGACGAGAAAGGCAAATCAGCCAGGAATTAGGCATGTCCCCAAGGAAAAAGCTGTGGAGGCAGGCATGTTGTGGTACTTTTGCGCTCTTCTTGGCTAGTCCTTCGCAGCTGCTGTGTTCTTGGAACTCAGGGCTTTCTGGTTAATAGAGCCCTTACCCTAGGCGTAACTCAAACCTTAAGCCTAGGAAGGAAAATCAACCTATGGTTCGGGATGGTCTCATGGAAATATCAGTGGTGGCAGCCAAGTTGCGTCACTTTTGCGCTCCCCTTGGGATGCCTTTCGCAGCTGCAGTGTGCCTGGAGCCCAGGGCTTCCTGGTTTTAAAAGTCCTAGGCCTAAGCCTAACAGTAACCCTAGGAAGGTAAATCAGCCGGGTATTAGGGTTCTTCCTAAGGGAAAAGCCGTGAAAGCAGCCATGTTGTGGCACTTCTGCACTCCCTTTGGGATGCCTTTGGCAGATGAAGGAAGCCTGGAACTCAGGGCTTCCTGGTTAAAGAAATCCAAGCCCTAGGCTGAACCCTAACCCTAACCCTAGGCAGATAAATCAGCCTAGGTATAGGGATGGTGCCAAGGAAAAAGCTGTGAAAGCTGCCATGTTGTTGCACTTTTGTACTCCCCTTGGGATGCCTTGAACAGCTGCAGTGTGCCTGGAGCTAAGGGCTTCCTAGTTTTAAAAATCCTAGCCCTAGGCCTAAGCCTAACAGTAACCCTGGGAAGGTAAATCAGCCTGGTGTTAGGCTTCTTGCCAAGGAAAAAGCCGTGAAAGCAGCCATGTTGTGGCACTTTTGCACTCCCTTTTGGATGCCTTTCACAGCTCCAGTGTGCCTGGAACTCAGGGCTTCCTGATTTTAAAAATCCTAGCCCTAGGCTGAACCCCAACCCTAAGACGAGAAAGGCAAATCAGCCAGGAATTAGGCATGTCCCCAAGGAAAAAGCTGTGGAGGCAGGCATGTTGTGGTACTTTTGAGCTCTTCTTGGCTAGTCCTTCGCAGCTGCTGTGTTCTTGGAACTCAGGGCTTTCTGGTTAATAGAGCCCTTACCCTAGGCGTAACTCAAACCTTAAGCCTAGGAAGGAAAATCAACCTATGGTTCGGGATGGTCTCATGGAAATATCAGTGGTGGCAGCCAAGTTGCGTCACTTTTGCGCTCCCCTTGGGATGCCTTTCGCAGCTGCAGTGTGCCTGGAGCCCAGGGCTTCCTGGTTTTAAAAGTCCTAGGCCTATGCCTAACAGTAACCCTAGGAAGGTAAATCAGCCGGGTATTAGGGTTCTTCCTAAGGGAAAAGCCGTGAAAGCAGCCATGTTGTGGCACTTCTGCACTCCCTTTGGGATGCCTTTGGCAGATGAAGTAAGCCTGGAACTCAGGGCTTCCTGGTTAAAGAAATCCAAGCCCTAGGCTGAAGCCTAACCCTAACCCTAGGCAGATAAATCAGCCTAGGTATAGGGATGGTGCCAAGGAAAAAGCTGTGAAAGCTGCCATGTTGTTGCACTTTTGTACTCCCCTTGGGATGCCTTGAACAGCTGCAGTGTGCCTGGAGCTAAGGGCTTCCTAGTTTTAAAAATCCTAGCCCTAGGCCTAAGCCTAACAGTAACCCTGGGAAGGTAAATCAGCCTGGTGTTAGGCTTCTTGCCAAGGAAAAAGCCGTGAAAGCAGCCATGTTGTGGCACTTTTGCACTCCCTTTTGGATGCCTTTCACAGCTCCAGTGTGCCTGGAACTCAGGGCTTCCTGATTTTAAAAATCCTAGCCCTAGGCCGAACCCCAACCCTAAGACGAGAAAGGCAAATCAGCCAGGAATTAGGCATGTCCCCAAGGAAAAAGCTGTGGAGGCAGGCATGTTGTGGTACTTTTGCGCTCTTCTTGGCTAGTCCTTCGCAGCTGCTGTGTTCTTGGAACTCAGGGCTTTCTGGTTAATAGAGCCCTTACCCTAGGCGTAACTCAAACCTTAAGCCTAGGAAGGAAAATCAACCTATGGTTCGGGATGGTCTCATGGAAATATCAGTGGTGGCAGCCAAGTTGCGTCACTTTTGCGCTCCCCTTGGGATGCCTTTCGCAGCTGCAGTGTGCCTGGAGCCCAGGGCTTCCTGGTTTTAAAAGTCCTAGGCCTAAGCCTAACAGTAACCCTAGGAAGGTAAATCAGCCGGGTATTAGGGTTCTTCCTAAGGGAAAAGCCGTGAAAGCAGCCATGTTGTGGCACTTCTGCACTCCCTTTGGGATGCCTTTGGCAGATGAAGTAAGCCTGGAACTCAGGGCTTCCTGGTTAAAGAAATCCAAGCCCTAGGCTGAACCCTAACCCTAACCCTAGGCAGATAAATCAGCCTAGGTATAGGGATGGTGCCAAGGAAAAAGCTGTGAAAGCTGCCATGTTGTTGCACTTTTGTACTCCCCTTGGGATGCCTTGAACAGCTGCAGTGTGCCTGGAGCTAAGGGCTTCCTAGTTTCAAAAATCCTAGCCCTAGGCCTAAGCCTAACAGTAACCCTGGGAAGGTAAATCAGCCTGGTGTTAGGCTTCTTGCCAAGGAAAAAGCCGTGAAAGCAGCCATGTTGTGGCACTTTTGCACTCCCTTTTGGATGCCTTTCACAGCTCCAGTGTGCCTGCAACTCAGGGCTTCCTGATTTTAAAAATCCTAGCCCTAGGCCGAACCCCAACCCTAAGACGAGAAAGGCAAATCAGCCAGGAATTAGGCATGTCCCCAAGGAAAAAGCTGTGGAGGCAGGCATGTTGTGGTACTTTTGCACTCTTCTTGGCTAGTCCTTCGCAGCTGCTGTGTTCTTGGAACTCAGGGCTTTCTGGTTAATAGAGCCCTTACCCTAGGCGTAACTCAAACCTTAACCCTAGGAAGGAAAATCAACCTATGGTTCGGGATGGTCTCATGGAAATATCAGTGGTGGCAGCCAAGTTGCGTCACTTTTGCGCTCCCCTTGGGATGCCTTTCGCAGCTGCAGTGTGCCTGGAGCCCAGGGCTTCCTGGTTTTAAAAGTCCTAGGCCTAAGCCTAACAGTAACCCTAGGAAGGTAAATCAGCCGGGTATTAGGGTTCTTCCTAAGGGAAAAGCCGTGAAAGCAGCCATGTTGTGGCACTTCTGCACTCCCTTTGGGATGCCTTTGGCAGATGAAGTAAGCCTGGAACTCAGGGCTTCCTGGTTAAAGAAATCCAAGCCCTAGGCTGAAGCCTAACCCTAACCCTAGGCAGATAAATCAGCCTAGGTATAGGGATGGTGCCAAGGAAAAAGCTGTGAAAGCTGCCATGTTGTTGCACTTTTGTACTCCCCTTGGGATGCCTTGAACAGCTGCAGTGTGCCTGGAGCTAAGGGCTTCCTAGTTTTAAAAATCCTAGCCCTAGGCCTAAGCCTAACAGTAACCCTGGGAAGGTAAATCAGCCTGGTGTTAGGCTTCTTGCCAAGGAAAAAGCCGTGAAAGCAGCCATGTTGTGGCACTTTTGCACTCCCTTTTGGATGCCTTTCACAGCTCCAGTGTGCCTGGAACTCAGGGCTTCCTGATTTTAAAAATCCTAGCCCTAGGCCGAACCCCAACCCTAAGACGAGAAAGGCAAATCAGCCAGGAATTAGGCATGTCCCCAAGGAAAAAGCTGTGGAGGCAGGCATGTTGTGGTACTTTTGCGCTCTTCTTGGCTAGTCCTTCGCAGCTGCTGTGTTCTTGGAACTCAGGGCTTTCTGGTTAATAGAGCCCTTACCCTAGGCGTAACTCAAACCTTAAGCCTAGGAAGGAAAATCAACCTATGGTTCGGGATGGTCTCATGGAAATATCAGTGGTGGCAGCCAAGTTGCGTCACTTTTGTGCTCCCCTTGGGATGCCTTTCGCAGCTGCAGTGTGCCTGGAGCCCAGGGCTTCCTGGTTTTAAAAGTCCTAGGCCTAAGCCTAACAGTAACCCTAGGAAGGTAAATCAGCCGGGTATTAGGGTTCTTCCTAAGGGAAAAGCCGTGAAAGCAGCCATGTTGTGGCACTTCTGCACTCCCTTTGGGATGCCTTTGGCAGATGAAGTAAGCCTGGAACTCAGGGCTTCCTGGTTAAAGAAATCCAAGCCCTAGGCTGAAGCCTAAGCCTAACCCTAGGCAGATAAATCAGCCTAGGTATAGGGATGGTGCCAAGGAAAAAGCTGTGAAAGCTGCCATGTTGTTGCACTTTTGTACTCCCCTTGGGATGCCTTGAACAGCTGCAGTGTGCCTGGAGCTAAGGGCTTCCTAGTTTTAAAAATCCTAGCCCTAGGCCTAAGCCTAACAGTAACCCTGGGAAGGTAAATCAGCCTGGTGTTAGGCTTGTTGCCAAGGAAAAAGCCGTGAAAGCAGCCATGTTGTGGCACTTTTGCACTCCCTTTTGGATGCCTTTCACAGCTCCAGTGTGCCTGGAACTCAGGGCTTCCTGATTTTAAAAATCCTAGCCCTAGGCCGAACCCCAACCCTAAGACGAGAAAGGCAAATCAGCCAGGAATTAGGCATGTCCCCAAGGAAAAAGCTGTGGAGGCAGGCATGTTGTGGTACTTTTGCGCTCTTCTTGGCTAGTCCTTCGCAGCTGCTGTGTTCTTGGAACTCAGGGCTTTCTGGTTAATAGAGCCCTTACCCTAGGCGTAACTCAAACCTTAAGCCTAGGAAGGAAAATCAACCTATGGTTCGGGATGGTCTCATGGAAATATCAGTGGTGGCAGCCAAGTTGCGTCACTTTTGCGCTCCCCTTGGGATGCCTTTCGCAGCTGCAGTGTGCCTGGAGCCCAGGGCTTCCTGGTTTTAAAAGTCCTAGGCCTAAGCCTAACAGTAACCCTAGGAAGGTAAATCAGCCGGGTATTAGGGTTCTTCCTAAGGGAAAAGCCGTGAAAGCAGCCATGTTGTGGCACTTTTGCACTCCCTTTGGGATGCCTTTGGCAGATGCAGTAAGCATGGAACTCACGGCTTCCTGGTTAAAAAACTCCACGCCCTAGGCTGAAACCTAACCCTAACCCTAGGCAGATAAATCAGCCTAGGTATAGGGATGGTGCCAAGGAAAAAGCTGTGAAAGCTGCCATGTTGTTGCACTTTTGTACTCCCTTTGGGATGCCTTGAACAGCTGTAGTGTGCCTGGAGCTAAGGACTTCCTAGTTTTAAAATTCCTAGCCCTAGGCCTAAGCCTAACAGTAACCCTGGGAAGGGAAATCAGCCTGGTGTTAGGCTTCTTGCCAAGGAAAAAGCCGTGAAAGCAGCCATGTTGTGGCACTTTTGCACTCCCTTTTGGATGCCTTTGGCAGATGAAGTAAGCCTGGAACTCAGGGCTTCCTGATTTTAAAAATCCTAGCCCTAGGCCGAACCCCAACCCTAAGACGAGAAAGGCTAATCAGCCAGGAATTAGGCATGTCCCCAAGGAAAAAGCTGTGGAGGCAGGCATGTTGTGGTACTTTTGCGCTCTTCTTGGCTAGTCCTTCGCAGCTGCTGTGTTCTTGGAACTCAGGGCTTTCTGGTTAATAGAACCCTTACCCTAGGCGTAACTCAAACCTTAACCCTAGGAAGGAAAATCAGCCTATGGTTCGGGATGGTCTCATGAGAATAGCAGCAGAGGCAGCCAAGTTGTGTCACTTCTGCGGCCCTCTTGGGATGCCTTTAACAGCTGCATGTGCCTGGAGCCCAGGGCTTCCTGGTTTTAAAAGTCCTAGGCCTAAGCCTAACAGTAACCCTGGGAAGGTAAATCAGCCGGGTATTAGGGTTCTTCCTAAGGGAAAAGCCGTGGAAGCAGCCATGTTGTGGCACTTTTGCACTCCCTTTGGGATTCCTTTGGCAGATGCAGTATGCCTGGAACTCAGGGCTTCCTGGTTAAAAAACTCCAAGCCCTAGGCTGAACCCTAACCCTAACCCTAGGCAGATAAATCAGCCTAGGTATAGGGATGGTGCCAAGGAAAAAGCTGTGAAAGCTGCCATGTTGTTGCACTTTTGTACTCCCCTTGGGATGCCTTGAACAGCTGCAGTGTGCCTGGAGCTAAGGGCTTCCTAGTTTTAAAAATCCTAGCCCTTGGCCTAAGCCTAACAGTAACCCTGGGAAGGGAAATCAGCCTGGTGTTAGGCTTCTTGCCAAGGAAAAAGCCGTGAAAGCAGCCATGTTGTGGCACTTTTGCACTCCCTTTTGGATGCCTTTCACAGCTCCAGTGTGCCTGGAACTCAGGGCTTCCTGATTTTAAAAATCCTAGCCCTAGGCCGAACCCCAACCCTAAGACGAGAAAGGCAAATCAGCCAGGAATTAGGCATGTCCCCAAGGAAAAAGCTGTGGAGGCAGGCATGTTGTGCTACTTTTGCGCTCTTCTTGGGTAGTCCTTCGAAGCTGCTGTGTTCTTGGAACTCAGGGCTTTCTGGTTAATAGAACCCTTACCCTAGGCGTAACTCAAACCTTAACCCTAGGAAGGAAAATCAGCCTATGGTTCGGGATGGTCTCATGAGAATAGCAGCAGAGGCAGCCAAGTTGTGTCACTTCTGCGGCCCTCTTGGGATGCCTTTAACAGCTGCATGTGCCTGGAGCCCAGGGCTTCCTGGTTTTAAAAGTCCTAGGCCTAAGCCTAACAGTAACCCTGGGAAGGTAAATCAGCCGGGTATTAGGGTTCTTCCTAAGGGAAAAGCCGTGGAAGCAGCCATGTTGTGGCACTTTTGCACTCCCTTTGGGATGCCTTTGGCAGATGCAGTAAGCCTGGAACTCAGGGCTTCCTGGTTAAAAAACTCCAAGCCCTAGGCTGAACCCTAACCCTAACACTAGGCAGATAAATCAGCCTAGGTATAGGGATGGTGCCAAGGAAAAAGCTGTGAAAGCTGCCATGTTGTTGCACTTTTGTACTCCCCTTGGGATGCCTTGAACAGCTGCAGTGTGCCTGGAGCTCAGGACTTCCTAGTTTTAAAAATCCTAGCCCTAGGCCTAAGCCTAACAGTAACCCTGGGAAGGGAAATCAGCCTGGTGTTAGGCTTCTTGCCAAGGAAAAAGCCGTGAAAGCAGCCATGTTGTGGCACTTTTGCACTCCCTTTTGGATGCCTTTCACAGCTCCAGTGTGCCTGGAACTCAGGGCTTCCTGATTTTAAAAATCCTAGCCCTAGGCCGAACCCCAACCCTAAGACGAGAAAGGCAAATCAGCCAGGAATTAGGCATGTCCCCAAGGAAAAAGCTGTGGAGGCAGGCATGTTGTGGTACTTTTGCGCTCTTCTTGGCTAGTCCTTCGCAGCTGCTGTGTTCTTGGAACTCAGGGCTTTCTGGTTAATAGACCCTTACCCTAGGCGTAACTCAAACCTTAACCCTAGGAAGGAAAATCAACCTATGGTTCGGGATGGTCTCATGGAAATATCAGTGGTGGCAGCCAAGTTGCGTCACTTTTGCGCTCCCCTTGGGATGCCTTTCGCAGCTGCAGTGTGCCTGGAGCCCAGGGCTTCCTGGTTTTAAAAGTCCTAGGCCTAAGCCTAACAGTAACCCTAGGAAGGTAAATCAGCCGGGTATTAGGGTTCTTCCTAAGGGAAAAGCCGTGAAAGCAGCCATGTTGTGGCACTTCTGCACTCCCTTTGGGATGCCTTTGGCAGATGAAGTAAGCCTGGAACTCAGGGCTTCCTGGTTAAAGAAATCCAAGCCCTAGGCTGAACCCTAACCCTAACCCTAGGCAGATAAATCAGCCTAGGTATAGGGATGGTGCCAAGGAAAAAGCTGTGAAAGCTGCCATGTTGTTGCACTTTTGTACTCCCCTTGGGATGCCTTGAACAGCTGCAGTGTGCCTGGAGCTAAGGGCTTCCTAGTTTTAAAAATCCTAGCCCTAGGCCTAAGCCTAACAGTAACCCTGGGAAGGTAAATCAGCCTGGTGTTAGGCTTCTTGCCAAGGAAAAAGCCGTGAAAGCAGCCATGTTGTGGCACTTTTGCACTCCCTTTTGGATGCCTTTCACAGCTCCAGTGTGCCTGGAACTCAGGGCTTCCTGATTTTAAAAATCCTAGCCCTAGGCCGAACCCCAACCCTAAGACGAGAAAGGCAAATCAGCCAGGAATTAGGCATGTCCCCAAGGAAAAAGCTGTGGAGGCAGGCATGTTGTGGTACTTTTGCACTCTTCTTGGCTAGTCCTTCGCAGCTGCTGTGTTCTTGGAACTCAGGGCTTTCTGGTTAATAGAGCCCTTACCCTAGGCGTAACTCAAACCTTAACCCTAGGAAGGAAAATCAACCTATGGTTCGGGATGGTCTCATGGAAATATCAGTGGTGGCAGCCAAGTGGCGTCACTTTTGCGCTCCCCTTGGGATGCCTTTGGCAGATGAAGTAAGCCTGGAACTCAGGGCTTCCTGGTTAAAAAACTCCAAGCCCTAGGCTGAACCCTAACCCTAACCCTAGGCAGATAAATCAGCCTAGGTATAGGGATGGTGCCAAGGAAAAAGCTGTGCAAGCTGCCATGTTGTTGGACTTTTGTACTCCCCTTGGGATGACTTGAACAGCTGCAGTGTGCCTGGAGCTTAGAGCTTCCTAGTTTTAAAAATCCTAGCCCTAGGCCTAAGCCTAACAGTAACCCTGGGAAGGGAAATCAGCCTGGTGTTAGGCTTCTTGCCAAGGAAAAAGCCGTGAAAGCAGCCATGTTGTGGCACTTTTGCACTCCCTTTGGGATGCCTTTGGCAGATGAAGTAAGCCTGGAACTCAGGGCTTCCTGGTTAAAGAAATCCAAGCCCTAGGCTGAACCCTAACCCTAACCCTAGGCAGATAAATCAGCCTAGGTATAGGGATGGTGCCAAGGAAAAAGCTGTGAAAGCTGCCATGTTGTTGCACTTTTGTACTCCCCTTGGGATGCCTTGAACAGCTGCAGTGTGCCTGGAGCTAAGGGCTTCCTAGTTTCAAAAATCCTAGCCCTAGGCCTAAGCCTAACAGTAACCCTGGGAAGGTAAATCAGCCTGGTGTTAGGCTTCTTGCCAAGGAAAAAGCCGTGAAAGCAGCCATGTTGTGGCACTTTTGCACTCCCTTTTGGATGCCTTTCACAGCTCCAGTGTGCCTGGAACTCAGGGCTTCCTGATTTTAAAAATCCTAGCCCTAGGCCGAACCCCAACCCTAAGACGAGAAAGGCAAATCAGCCAGGAATTAGGCATGTCCCCAAGGAAAAAGCTGTGGAGGCAGGCATGTTGTGGTACTTTTGCGCTCTTCTTGGCTAGTCCTTCGCAGCTGCTGTGTTCTTGGAACTCAGGGCTTTCTGGTTAATAGACCCTTACCCTAGGCGTAACTCAAACCTTAACCCTAGGAAGGAAAATCAACCTATGGTTCGGGATGGTCTCATGGAAATATCAGTGGTGGCAGCCAAGTTGCGTCACTTTTGCGCTCCCCTTGGGATGCCTTTCGCAGCTGCAGTGTGCCTGGAGCCCAGGGCTTCCTGGTTTTAAAAGTCCTAGGCCTAAGCCTAACAGTAACCCTAGGAAGGTAAATCAGCCGGGTATTAGGGTTCTTCCTAAGGGAAAAGCCGTGAAAGCAGCCATGTTGTGGCACTTCTGCACTCCCTTTGGGATGCCTTTGGCAGATGAAGTAAGCCTGGAACTCAGGGCTTCCTGGTTAAAGAAATCCAAGCCCTAGGCTGAACCCTAACCCTAACCCTAGGCAGATAAATCAGCCTAGGTATAGGGATGGTGCCAAGGAAAAAGCTGTGAAAGCTGCCATGTTGTTGCACTTTTGTACTCCCCTTGGGATGCCTTGAACAGCTGCAGTGTGCCTGGAGCTAAGGGCTTCCTAGTTTTAAAAATCCTAGCCCTAGGCCTAAGCCTAACAGTAACCCTGGGAAGGTAAATCAGCCTGGTGTTAGGCTTCTTGCCAAGGAAAAAGCCGTGAAAGCAGCCATGTTGTGGCACTTTTGCACTCCCTTTTGGATGCCTTTCACAGCTCCAGTGTGCCTGGAACTCAGGGCTTCCTGATTTTAAAAATCCTAGCCCTAGGCCGAACCCCAACCCTAAGACGAGAAAGGCAAATCAGCCAGGAATTAGGCATGTCCCCAAGGAAAAAGCTGTGGAGGCAGGCATGTTGTGGTACTTTTGCGCTCTTCTTGGCTAGTCCTTCGCAGCTGCTGTGTTCTTGGAACTCAGGGCTTTCTGGTTAATAGAGCCCTTACCCTAGGCGTAACTCAAACCTTAACCCTAGGAAGGAAAATCAACCTATGGTTCGGGATGGTCTCATGGAAATATCAGTGGTGGCAGCCAAGTGGCGTCACTTTTGCGCTCCCCTTGGGATGCCTTTGGCAGATGAAGTAAGCCTGGAACTCAGGGCTTCCTGGTTAAAAAACTCCAAGCCCTAGGCTGAACCCTAACCCTAACCCTAGGCAGATAAATCAGCCTAGGTGTAGGGATGGTGCCAAGGAAAAAGCTGTGCAAGCTGCCATGTTGTTGGACTTTTGTACTCCCCTTGGGATGACTTGAACAGCTGCAGTGTGCCTGGAGCTTAGAGCTTCCTAGTTTTAAAAATCCTAGCCCTAGGCCTAAGCCTAACAGTAACCCTGGGAAGGGAAATCAGCCTGGTGTTAGGCTTCTTGCCAAGGAAAAAGCCGTGAAAGCAGCCATGTTGTGGCACTTTTGCACTCCCTTTGGGATGCCTTTGGCAGATGCAGTAAGCATGGAACTCACGGCTTCCTGGTTAAAAAACTCCACGCCCTAGGCTGAAACCTAACCCTAACCCTAGGCAGATAAATCAGCCTAGGTATAGGGATGGTGCCAAGGAAAAAGCTGTGAAAGCTGCCATGTTGTTGCACTTTTGTACTCCCCTTGGGATGCCTTGAACAGCTGTAGTGTGCCTGGAGCTAAGGACTTCCTAGTTTTAAAATTCCTAGCCCTAGGCCTAAGCCTAACAGTAACCCTGGGAAGGGAAATCAGCCTGGTGTTAGGCTTCTTGCCAAGGAAAAAGCCGTGAAAGCAGCCATGTTGTGGCACTTTTGCACTCCCTTTTGGATGCCTTTGGCAGATGAAGTAAGCCTGGAACTCAGGGCTTCCTGATTTTAAAAATCCTAGCCCTAGGCCGAACCCCAACCCTAAGACGAGAAAGGCTAATCAGCTAGGAATTAGGCATGTCCCCAAGGAAAAAGCTGTGGAGGCAGGCATGTTGTGGTACTTTTGCGCTCTTCTTGGCTAGTCCTTCGCAGCTGCTGTGTTCTTGGAACTCAGGGCTTTCTGGTTAATAGAACCCTTACCCTAGGCGTAACTCAAACCTTAACCCTAGGAAGGAAAATCAGCCTATGGTTCGGGATGGTCTCATGAGAATAGCAGCAGAGGCAGCCAAGTTGTGTCACTTCTGCGGCCCTCTTGGGATGCCTTTAACAGCTGCATGTGCCTGGAGCCCAGGGCTTCCTGGTTTTAAAAGTCCTAGGCCTAAGCCTAACAGTAACCCTGGGAAGGTAAATCAGCCGGGTATTAGGGTTCTTCCTAAGGGAAAAGCCGTGGAAGCAGCCATGTTGTGGCACTTTTGCACTCCCTTTGGGATGCCTTTGGCAGATGCAGTATGCCTGGAACTCAGGGCTTCCTGGTTAAAAAACTCCAAGCCCTAGGCTGAACCCTAACCCTAACCCTAGGCAGATAAATCAGCCTAGGTATAGGGATGGTGCCAAGGAAAAAGCTGTGAAAGCTGCCATGTTGTTGCACTTTTGTACTCCCCTTGGGATGCCTTGAACAGCTGCAGTGTGCCTGGAGCTAAGGGCTTCCTAGTTTTAAAAATCCTAGCCCTAGGCCTAAGCCTAACAGTAACCCTGGGAAGGGAAATCAGCCTGGTGTTAGGCTTCTTGCCAAGGAAAAAGCCGTGAAAGCAGCCATGTTGTGGCACTTTTGCACTCCCTTTTGGATGCCTTTCACAGCTCCAGTGTGCCTGGAACTCAGGGCTTCCTGATTTTAAAAATCCTAGCCCTAGGCCGAACCCCAACCCTAAGACGAGAAAGGCAAATCAGCCAGGAATTAGGCATGTCCCCAAGGAAAAAGCTGTGGAGGCAG
This sequence comes from Ammospiza nelsoni, assembly GCF_027579445.1. Classification (NCBI taxonomy): domain Eukaryota; kingdom Metazoa; phylum Chordata; class Aves; order Passeriformes; family Passerellidae; genus Ammospiza; species Ammospiza nelsoni. The sequence goes on along the minus strand of NW_026683203.1, from coordinate 594,718 downwards.
GCATGTTGTGGTACTTTTGCGCTCTTCTTGGCTAGTCCTTCACAGCTGCTGTGTTCTTGGAACTCAGGGCTTTCTGGTTAATAGAGCCCTTACCCTAGGCGTAACTCAAACCTTAACCCTAGGAAGGAAAATCAACCTATGGTTCGGGATGGTCTCATGGAAATATCAGTGGTGGCAGCCAAGTTGCGTTACTTTTGCGCTCCCCTTGGGATGCCTTTCGCAGCTGCAGTGTGCCTGGAGCCCAGGGCTTCCTGGTTTTAAAAGTCCTAGGCCTAAGCCTAACAGTAACCCTAGGAAGGTAAATCAGCCGGGTATTAGGGTTCTTCCTAAGGGAAAAGCCGTGAAAGCAGCCATGTTGTGGCACTTCTGCACTCCCTTTGGGATGCCTTTGGCAGATGAAGGAAGCCTGGAACTCAGGGCTTCCTGGTTAAAGAAATCCAAGCCCTGGGCTGAAGCCTAACCCTAACCCTAGGCAGATAAATCAGCCTATGTATAGGGATGGTGCCAAGGAAAAAGCTGTGAAAGCTGCCATGTTGTAGCACTTTTGTACTCCCCTTGGGATGCCTTGAACAGCTGCAGTGTGCCTGGAGCTAAGGGCTTCCTAGTTTCAAAAATCCTAGACCTAGGCCTAAGCCTAACAGTAACCCTGGGAAGGTAAATCAGCCTGGTGTTAGGCTTGTTGCCAAGGAAAAAGCCGTGAAAGCAGCCATGTTGTGGCACTTTTGCACTCCCTTTTGGATGCCTTTCACAGCTCCAGTGTGCCTGGAACTCAGGGCTTCCTGATTTTAAAAATCCTAGCCCTAGGCCGAACCCCAACCCTAAGACGAGAAAGGCAAATCAGCCAGGAATTAGGCATGTCCCCAAGGAAAAAGCTGTGGAGGCAGGCATGTTGTGGTACTTTTGCGCTCTTCTTGGCTAGTCCTTCGCAGCTGCTGTGTTCTTGGAACTCAGGGCTTTCTGGTTAATAGAGCCCTTACCCTAGGCGTAACTCAAACCTTAAGCCTAGGAAGGAAAATCAACCTATGGTTCGGGATGGTCTCATGGAAATATCAGTGGTGGCAGCCAAGTTGCGTCACTTTTGCGCTCCCCTTGGGATGCCTTTCGCAGCTGCAGTGTGCCTGGAGCCCAGGGCTTCCTGGTTTTAAAAGTCCTAGGCCTAAGCCTAACAGTAACCCTAGGAAGGTAAATCAGCCGGGTATTAGGGTTCTTCCTAAGGGAAAAGCCGTGAAAGCAGCCATGTTGTGGCACTTCTGCACTCCCTTTGGGATGCCTTTGGCAGATGAAGGAAGCCTGGAACTCAGGGCTTCCTGGTTAAAGAAATCCAAGCCCTAGGCTGAACCCTAACCCTAACCCTAGGCAGATAAATCAGCCTAGGTATAGGGATGGTGCCAAGGAAAAAGCTGTGAAAGCTGCCATGTTGTTGCACTTTTGTACTCCCCTTGGGATGCCTTGAACAGCTGCAGTGTGCCTGGAGCTAAGGGCTTCCTAGTTTTAAAAATCCTAGCCCTAGGCCTAAGCCTAACAGTAACCCTGGGAAGGTAAATCAGCCTGGTGTTAGGCTTCTTGCCAAGGAAAAAGCCGTGAAAGCAGCCATGTTGTGGCACTTTTGCACTCCCTTTTGGATGCCTTTCACAGCTCCAGTGTGCCTGGAACTCAGGGCTTCCTGATTTTAAAAATCCTAGCCCTAGGCCGAACCCCAACCCTCAGACGAGAAAGGCAAATCAGCCAGGAATTAGGCATGTCCCCAAGGAAAAAGCTGTGGAGGCAGGCATGTTGTGGTACTTTTGCGCTCTTCTTGGCTAGTCCTTCGCAGCTGCTGTGTTCTTGGAACTCAGGGCTTTCTGGTTAATAGACCCTTACCCTAGGCGTAACTCAAACCTTAACCCTAGGAAGGAAAATCAGCCTATTTTTCAGGATGGTCTCATGGAAATATCAGTGGTGGCAGCCAAGTTGCATCACTTTTGCGCTCCCCTTGGGATGCCTTTCGCAGCTGCAGTGTGCCTGAAGCCCAGGGCTTCCTGGTTTTAAAAGTCCTAGGCCTAAGCCTAACAGTAACCCTAGGAAGGTAAATCAGCCGGGTATTAGGGTTCTTCCTAAGGGAAAAGCCGTGAAAGCAGCCATGTTGTGGCACTTCTGCACTCCCTTTGGGATGCCTTTGGCAGATGAAGTAAGCCTGGAACTCAGGGCTTCCTGGTTAAAGAAATCCAAGCCCTAGGCTGAACCCTAACCCTAACCCTAGGCAGATAAATCAGCCTAGGTATAGGGATGGTGCCAAGGAAAAAGCTGTGAAAGCTGCCATGTTGTTGCACTTTTGTACTCCCCTTGGGATGCCTTGAACAGCTGCAGTGTGCCTGGAGCTAAGGGCTTCCTAGTTTTAAAAATCCTAGCCCTCGGCCTAAGCCTAACAGTAACCCTGGGAAGGGAAATCAGCCTGGTGTTTGGCTTCTTACCAAGGAAAAAGCCGTGAAAGCAGCCATGTGGTGGAACTTTTGCACTCCCTTTTGGATGCCTTTCACAGCTCCTGTGTGCCTGGAACTCAGGGCTTCCTGGTTAAAAAAATCCTAGCACTAGGCCGAACCCCAACCCTCAGACGAGAAAGGCAAATCAGCCAGGAATTAGGCATGTCCCCAAGGAAAAAGCTGTGGAGGCAGGCATGTTGTGGTACTTTTGCGCTCTTCTTGGGTAGTCCTTCGCAGCTGCTGTGTTCTTGGAACTCAGGGCTTTCTGGTTAATAGAACCCTTACCCTAGGCGTAACTCAAACCTTAACCCTAGGAAGGAAAATCAGCCTATGGTTCGGGATGGTCTCATGAGAATAGCAGCAGAGGCAGCCAAGTTGTGTCACTTCTGCGGCCCTCTTGGGATGCCTTTAACAGCTGCATGTGCCTGGAGCCCAGGGCTTCCTGGTTTTAAAAGTCCTAGGCCTAAGCCTAACAGTAACCCTAGGAAGGTAAATCAGCCGGGTATTAGGGTTCTTCCTAAGGGAAAAGCCGTGAAAGCAGCCATGTTGTGGCACTTCTGCACTCCCTTTGGGATGCCTTTGGCAGATGAAGTAAGCCTGGAACTCAGGGCTTCCTGGTTAAAAAACTCCAAGCCCTAGGCTGAACCCTAACCCTAACCCTAGGCAGATAAATCAGCCTAGGTATAGGGATGGTGCCAAGGAAAAAGCTGTGCAAGCTGCCATGTTGTTGGACTTTTGTACTCCCCTTGGGATGACTTGAACAGCTGCAGTGTGCCTGGAGCTAAGAGCTTCCTAGTTTTAAAAATCCTAGCCCTAGGCCTAAGCCTAACAGTAACCCTGGGAAGGGAAATCAGCCTGGTGTTAGGCTTCTTGCCAAGGAAAAAGCCGTGAAAGCAGCCATGTTGTGGCACTTTTGCACTCCCTTTGGGATGCCTTTGGCAGATGCAGTTAGCATGGAACTCACGGCTTCCTGGTTAAATAACTCCACGCCCTAGGCTGAAACCTAACCCTAACCCTAGGCAGATAAATCAGCCTAGGTATAGGGATTGTGCCAAGGAAAAAGCTGTGAAAGCTGCCATGTTGTTGCACTTTTGTACTCCCCTTGGGATGCCTTGAACAGCTGTAGTGTGCCTGGAGCTAAGGACTTCCTGATTTTAAAAATCCTAGCCCTAGGCCGAACCCCAACCCTAAGACGAGAAAGGCAAATCAGCCAGGAATTAGGCATGTCCCCAAGGAAAAAGCTGTGGAGGCAGGCATGTTGTGGTACTTTTGCGCTCTTCTTGGCTAGTCCTTCGCAGCTGCTGTGTTCTTGGAACTCAGGGCTTTCTGGTTAATAGAACCCTTACCCTAGGCGTAACTCAAACCTTAACCCTAGGAAGGAAAATCAGCCTATGGTTCGGGATGGTCTCATGAGAATAGAAGCAGAGGCAGCCAAGTTGTGTCACTTCTGCGGCCCTCTTGGGATGCCTTTAAAAGCTGCATGTGCCTGGAGCCCAGGGCTTCCTGGTTTTAAAAGTCCTAGGCCTAAACCTAACAGTAACCCTGGGAAGGTAAATCAGCCGGGTATTAGGGTTCTTCCTAAGGGAAAAGCCGTGAAAGCAGCCATGTTGTGGCACTTCTGCACTCCCTTTGGGATGCCTTTGGCAGATGCAGTAAGCCTGGAACTCAGGGCTTCCTGGTTAAAAAACTCCAAGCCCTAGGCTGAACCCTAACCCTAACACTAGGCAGATAAATCAGCCTAGGTATAGGGATGGTGCCAAGGAAAAAGCTGTGAAAGCTGCCATGTTGTTGCACTTTTGTACTCCCCTTGGGATGCCTTGAACAGCTGCAGTGTGCCTGGAGCTAAGGACTTCCTAGTTTTAAAAATCCTAGCCCTAGGCCTAAGCCTAACAGTAACCCTGGGAAGGGAAATCAGCCTGGTGTTAGGCTTCTTGCCAAGGAAAAAGCCGTGAAAGCAGCCATGTTGTGGCACTTTTGCACTCCCTTTTGGATGCCTTTCACAGCTCCAGTGTGCCTGGAACTCAGGGCTTCCTGATTTTAAAAATCCTAGCCCTAGGCCGAACCCCAACCCTAAGACGAGAAAGGCAAATCAGCCAGGAATTAGGCATGTCCCCAAGGAAAAAGCTGTGGAGGCAGGCATGTTGTGGTACTTTTGCGCTCTTCTTGGGTAGTCCTTCGCAGCTGCTGTGTTCTTGGAACTCAGGGCTTTCTGGTTAATAGAACCCTTACCCTAGGCGTAACTCAAACCTTAACCCTAGGAAGGAAAATCAGCCTATGGTTCGGGATGGTCTCATGAGAATAGCAGCAGAGGCAGCCAAGTTGTGTCACTTCTGCAACCCTCTTGGGATGCCTTTAACAGCTGCATGTGCCTGGAGCCCAGGGCTTCCTGGTTTTAAAAGTCCTAGGCCTAAGCCTAACAGTAACCCTAGGAAGGTAAATCAGCCGGGTATTAGGGTTCTTCCTAAGGGAAAAGCCGTGAAAGCAGCCATGTTGTGGCACTTTTGTACTCCCCTTGGGATGCCTTGAACAGCTGCAGTGTGCCTGGAGCTAAGGGCTTCCTAGTTTTAAAAATCCTAGCCCTCGGCCTAAGCCTAACAGTAACCCTGGGAAGGGAAATCAGCCTGGTGTTTGGCTTCTTGCCAAGGAAAAAGCCGTGAAAGCAGCCATGTGGTGGAACTTTTGCACTCCCTTTTGGATGCCTTTCACAGCTCCAGTGTGCCTGGAACTCAGGGCTTCCTGGTTAAAAAAATCCTAGCACTAGGCCAAACCCCAACCCTAAGACGAGAAAGGCAAATCAGCCAGGAATTAGGCATGTCCCCAAGGAAAAAGCTGTGGAGGCAGGCATGTTGTGGTACTTTTGCGCTCTTCTTGGCTAGTCCTTCGCAGCTGCTGTGTTCTTGGAACTCAGGGTTTTCTGGTTAATAGAACCCTTACCCTAGGCGTAACTCAAACCTTAAGCCTAGGAAGGAAAATCAGCCTATGGTTCGGGATGGTCTCATGAGAATAGCAGCAGAGGCAGCCAAGTTGTGTCACTTCTGCGGCCCTCTTGGGATGCCTTTAACAGCTGCATGTGCCTGGAGCCCAGGGCTTCCTGGTTTTAAAAGTCCTAGGCCTAAGCCTAACAGTAACCCTAGGAAGGTAAATCAGCCGGGTATTAGGGTTCTTCCTAAGGGAAAAGCCGTGAAAGCAGCCATGTTGTGGCACTTTTGCACTCCCTTTGGGATGCCTTTGGCAGATGCAGTAAGCCTGGAACTCAGGGCTTCCTGGTTAAAAAATTCCAAGCCCTAGGCTGAACCCTAACCCTAACCCTAGGCAGATAAATCAGCCTAGGTATAGGGATGGTGCCAAGGAAAAAGCTGTGCAAGCTGCCATGTTGTTGGACTTTTGTACTCCCCTTGGGATGACTTGAACAGCTGCAGTGTGCCTGGAGCTAAGAGCTTCCTAGTTTTAAAAATCCTAGCCCTAGGCCTAAGCCTAACAGTAACCCTGGGAAGGGAAATCAGCCTGGTGTTAGGCTTCTTGCCAAGGAAAAAGCCGTGAAAGCAGCCATGTTGTGGCACTTTTGCACTCCCTTTGGGATGCCTTTGGCAGATGCAGTAAGCATGGAACTCACGGCTTCCTGGTTAAAAAACTCCACGCCCTAGGCTGAACCCTAACCCTTACCCTAGGCAGATAAATCAGCCTAGGTATAGGGATGGTGCCAAGGAAAAAGCTGTGAAAGCTGCCATGTTGTTGCACTTTTGTACTCCCCTTGGGATGCCTTGAACAGCTGTAGTGTGCCTGGAGCTAAGGACTTCCTAGTTTTAAAATTCCTAGCCCTAGGCCTAAGCCTAACAGTAACCCTGGGAAGGGAAATCAGCCTGGTGTTAGGCTTCTTGCCAAGGAAAAAGCCGTGAAAGCAGCCATGTTGTGGCACTTTTGCACTCCCTTTTGGATGCCTTTAGCAGATGAAGTAAGCCTGGAACTCAGGGCTTCCTGGTTAAAAAATTCCTAGCCCTAGGCCGAACCCCAACCCTAAGACGAGAAAGGCTAATCAGCCAGGAATTAGGCATGTCCCCAAGGAAAAAGCTGTGGAGGCAGGCATGTTGTGGTACTTTTGCGCTCTTCTTGGCTAGTCCTTCGCAGCTGCTGTGTTCTTGGAACTCAGGGCTTTCTGGTTAATAGAACCCTTACCCTAGGCGTAACTCAAACCTTAACCCTAGGAAGGAAAATCAGCCTATGGTTCGGGATGGTCTCATGAGAATAGCAGCAGAGGCAGCCAAGTTGTGTCACTTCTGCGGCCCTCTTGGGATGCCTTTAACAGCTGCATGTGCCTGGAGCCCAGGGCTTCCTGGTTTTAAAAGTCCTAGGCCTAAGCCTAACAGTAACCCTAGGAAGGTAAATCAGCCGGGTATTAGGGTTCTTCCTAAGGGAAAAGCCGTGAAAGCAGCCATGTTGTGGCACTTCTGCACTCCCTTTGGGATGCCTTTGGCAGATGAAGTAAGCCTGGAACTCAGGGCTTCCTGGTTAAAAAACTCCAAGCCCTAGGCTGAACCCTAACCCTAACCCTAGGCAGATAAATCAGCCTAGGTATAGGGATGGTGCCAAGGAAAAAGCTGTGCAAGCTGCCATGTTGTTGGACTTTTGTACTCCCCTTGGGATGACTTGAACAGCTGCAGTGTGCCTGGAGCTAAGAGCTTCCTAGTTTTAAAAATCCTAGCCCTAGGCCTAAGCCTAACAGTAACCCTGGGAAGGGAAATCAGCCTGGTGTTAGGCTTCTTGCCAAGGAAAAAGCCGTGAAAGCAGCCATGTTGTGGCACTTTTGCACTCCCTTTGGGATGCCTTTGGCAGATGCAGTTAGCATGGAACTCACGGCTTCCTGGTTAAATAACTCCACGCCCTAGGCTGAAACCTAACCCTAACCCTAGGCAGATAAATCAGCCTAGGTATAGGGATTGTGCCAAGGAAAAAGCTGTGAAAGCTGCCATGTTGTTGCACTTTTGTACTCCCCTTGGGATGCCTTGAACAGCTGTAGTGTGCCTGGAGCTAAGGACTTCCTAGTTTTAAAATTCCTAGCCCTAGCCCTAAGCCTAACAGTAACCCTGGGAAGGTAAATCAGCCTGGTGTTAGGCTTCTTGCCAAGGAAAAAGCCGTGAAAGCAGCCATGTTGTGGCACTTTTGCACTCCCTTTTGGATGCCTTTGGCAGATGAAGTAAGCCTGGAACTCAGGGCTTCCTGGTTAAAAAATTCCTAGCCCTAGGCCGAACCCCAACCCTAAGACGAGAAAGGCTAATCAGCCAGGAATTAGGCATGTCCCCAAGGAAAAAGCTGTGGAGGCAGGCATGTTGTGGTACTTTTGCGCTCTTCTTGGGTAGTCCTTCGCAGCTGCTGTGTTCTTGGAACTCAGGGCTTTCTGGTTAATAGAACCCTTACCCTAGGCGTAACTCAAACCTTAACCCTAGGAAGGAAAATCAGCCTATGGTTCGGGATGGTCTCATGAGAATAGCAGCAGAGGCAGCCAAGTTGTGTCACTTCTGCGGCCCTCTTGGGATGCCTTTCGCAGCTGCATGTGCCTGGAGCCCAGGGCTTCCTGGTTTTAAAAGTCCTAGGCCTAAGCCTAACAGTAACCCTGGGAAGGTAAATCAGCCGGGTATTAGGGTTCTTCCTAAGGGAAAAGCCGTGAAAGCAGCCATGTTGTGGCACTTTTGCACTCCCTTTGGGATGCCTTTGGCAGATGCAGTAAGCCTGGAATTCAGGGCTTCCTGGTTAAAGAAATCCAAGCCCTAGGCTGAACCCTAACCCTAACCCTAGGCAGATAAATCAGCCTAGGTATAGGGATGGTGCCAAGGAAAAAGCTGTGAAAGCTGCCATGTTGTTGCACTTTTGTACTCCCCTTGGGATGCCTTGAACAGCTGCAGTGTGCCTGGAGCTAAGGGCTTCCTAGTTATAAAAATCCTAGCCCTAGGCCTAAGCCTAACAGTAACCCTGGGAAGGGAAATCAGCCTGGTGTTAGGCTTCTTGCCAAGGAAAAAGCCGTGAAAGCAGCCATGTTGTGGCACTTTTGCACTCCCTTTTGGATGCCTTTCACAGCTCCAGTGTGCCTGGAACTCAGGGCTTCCTGATTTTAAAAATCCTAGCCCTAGGCCGAACCCCAACCCTAAGACGAGAAAGGCAAATCAGCCAGGAATTAGGCATGTCCCCAAGGAAAAAGCTGTGGAGGCAGGCATGTTGTGGTACTTTTGCGCTCTTCTTGGCTAGTCCTTCGCAGCTGCTGTGTTCTTGGAACTCAGGGCTTTCTGGTTAATAGAACCCTTACCCTAGGCGTAACTCAAACCTTAACCCTAGGAAGGAAAATCAGCCTATGGTTCGGGATGGTCTCATGAGAATAGAAGCAGAGGCAGCCAAGTTGTGTCACTTCTGCGGCCCTCTTGGGATGCCTTTAAAAGCTGCATGTGCCTGGAGCCCAGGGCTTCCTGGTTTTAAAAGTCCTAGGCCTAAACCTAACAGTAACCCTGGGAAGGTAAATCAGCCGGGTATTAGGGTTCTTCCTAAGGGAAAAGCCGTGGAAGCAGCCATGTTGTGGCACTTTTGCACTCCCTTTGGGATGCCTTTGGCAGATGCAGTAAGCCTGGAACTCAGGGCTTCCTGGTTAAAAAACTCCAAGCCCTAGGCTGAACCCTAACCCTAACACTAGGCAGATAAATCAGCCTAGGTATAGGGATGGTGCCAAGGAAAAAGCTGTGAAAGCTGCCATGTTGTTGCACTTTTGTACTCCCCTTGGGATGCCTTGAACAGCTGCAGTGTGCCTGGAGCTAAGGACTTCCTAGTTTTAAAAATCCTAGCCCTAGGCCTAAGCCTAACAGTAACCCTGGGAAGGGAAATCAGCCTGGTGTTAGGCTTCTTGCCAAGGAAAAAGCCGTGAAAGCAGCCATGTTGTGGCACTTTTGCACTCCCTTTTGGATGCCTTTCACAGCTCCAGTGTGCCTGGAACTCAGGGCTTCCTGATTTTAAAAATCCTAGCCCTAGGCCGAAACCCAACCCTAAGACGAGAAAGGCAAATCAGCCAGGAATTAGGCATGTCCCCAAGGAAAAAGCTGTGGAGGCAGGCATGTTGTGGTACTTTTGCGCTCTTCTTGGCTAGTCCTTCGCAGCTGCTGTGTTCTTGGAACTCAGGGCTATCTGGTTAATAGAACCCTTACCCTAGGCGTAACTCAAACCTTAACCCTAGGAAGGAAAATCAGCCTATGGTTCGGGATGGTCTCATGAGAATAGCAGCAGAGGCAGCCAAGTTGTGTCACTTCTGCGGCCCTCTTGGGATGCCTTTAACAGCTGCATGTGCCTGGAGCCCAGGGCTTCCTGGTTTTAAAAGTCCTAGGCCTAAGCCTAACAGTAACCCTAGGAAGGTAAATCAGCCGGGTATTAGGGTTCTTCCTAAGGGAAAAGCCATGAAAGCAGCCATGTTGTGGCACTTTTGTACTCCCCTTGGGATGCCTTGAACAGCTGCAGTGTGCCTGGAGCTAAGGGCTTCCTAGTTTTAAAAATCCTAGCCCTCGGCCTAAGCCTAACGGTAACCCTGGGAAGGGAAATCAGCCTGGTGTTTGGCTTCTTGCCAAGGAAAAAGCCGTGAAAGCAGCCATGTGGTGGAACTTTTGCACTCCCTTTTGGATGCCTTTCACAGCTCCAGTGTGCCTGGAACTCAGGGCTTCCTGGTTAAAAAAATCCTAGCACTAGGCCAAACCCCAACCCTAAGACGAGAAAGGCAAATCAGCCAGGAATTAGGCATGTCCCCAAGGAAAAAGCTGTGGAGGCAGGCATGTTGTGGTACTTTTGCGCTCTTCTTGGGTAGTCCTTCGCAGCTGCTGTGTTCTTGGAACTCAGGGTTTTCTGGTTAATAGAACCCTTACCCTAGGCGTAACTCAAACCTTAACCCTAGGAAGGAAAATCAGCCTATGGTTCGGGATGGTCTCATGAGAATAGCAGCAGAGGCAGCCAAGTTGTGTCACTTCTGCGGCCCTCTTGGGATGCCTTTAACAGCTGCATGTGCCTGGAGCCCAGGGCTTCCTGGTTTTATAAGTCCTAGGCCTAAGCCTAACAGTAACCCTAGGAAGGTAAATCAGCCGGGTATTAGGGTTCTTCCTAAGGGAAAAGCCGTGAAAGCAGCCATGTTGTGGCACTTTTGCACTCCCTTTGGGATGCCTTTGGCAGATGCAGTAAGCCTGGAACTCAGGGCTTCCTGGTTAAAAAATTCCAAGCCCTAGGCTGAACCCTAACCCTAACCCTAGGCAGATAAATCAGCCTAGGTATAGGGATGGTGCCAAGGAAAAAGCTGTGCAAGCTGCCATGTTGTTGCACTTTTGTACTCCCCTTGGGATGCCTTGAACAGCTGCAGTGTGCCTGGAGCTAAGAGCTTCCTAGTTTTAAAAATCCTAGCCCTAGGCCTAAGCCTAACAGTAACCCTGGGAAGGGAAATCAGCCTGGTGTTAGGCTTCTTGCCAAGGAAAAAGCCGTGAAAGCAGCCATGTTGTGGCACTTTTGCACTCCCTTTGGGATGCCTTTGGCAGATGCAGTAAGCATGGAACTCACGGCTTCCTGGTTAAAAACTCCACGCCCTAGGCTGAACCCTAACCCTTACCCTAGGCAGATAAATCAGCCTAGGTATAGGGATGGTGCCAAGGAAAAAGCTGTGAAAGCTGCCATGTTGTTGCACTTTTGTACTCCCCTTGGGATGCCTTGAACAGCTGTAGTGTGCCTGGAGCTAAGGACTTCCTAGTTTTAAAATTCCTAGCCCTAGGCCTAAGCCTAACAGTAACCCTGGGAAGGGAAATCAGCTTGGTGTTAGGCTTCTTCCCAAGGTAAAAGATGTGAAAGCAGCCATGTGGTGGAACTTTTGCACTCCCTTTGGGATGCCTTTGGCAGATGAAGTAAGCCTGGAGCTCAGGGCTTTCTGGTTAAAAAATTCCTAGCCCTAGGCCGAACCCCAACCCTAAGACGAGAAAGGCAAATCAGCCAGGAATTAGGCATGTCCCCAAGGAAAAAGCTGTGGAGGCAGTCATGTTGTGGTACTTTTGCGCTCTTCTTGGGTAGTCCTTCGCAGCTGCTGTGTTCTTGGAACTCAGGGCTTTCTGGTTAATAGAACCCTTACCCTAGGCGTAACTCAAACCGTAACCCTAGGAAGGAAAATCAGCCTATGGTTCGGGATGGTCTCATGAGAATAGCAGCAGAGGCAGCCAAGTTGTGTCACTTCTGCGGCCCTCTTGCGATGCCTTTAACAGCTGCATGTGCCTGGAGCCCAGGGCTTCCTGGTTTTAAAAGTCCTAGGCCTAAGCCTAACAGTAACCCTGGGAAGGTAAATCAGCCGGGTATGAGGGTTCTTCCTAAGGGAAAAGCCGTGGAAGCAGCCATGTTGTGGCACTTTTGCACTCCCTTTGGGATGCCTTTGGCAGATGCAGTAAGCATGGAACTCAGGGCTTCCTGGTTAAAAAACTCCAAGCCCTAGGCTGAACCCTAACCCTAACACTAGGCAGATAAATCAGCCTAGGTATAGGGATGGTGCCAAGGAAAAAGCTGTGAAAGCTGCCATGTTGTTGCACTTTTGTACTCCCCTTGGGATGCCTTGAACAGCTGCAGTGTGCCTGGAGCTAAGGACTTCCTAGTTTTAAAAATCCTAGCCCTAGGCCTAAGCCTAACAGTAACCCTGGGAAGGGAAATCAGCCTGGTGTTAGGCTTCTTGCCAAGGAAAAAGCCGTGAAAGCAGCCATGTTGTGGCACTTTTGCACTCCCTTTTGGATGCCTTTCACAGCTCCAGTGTGCCTGGAACTCAGGGCTTCCTGATTTTTAAAATCCTTGCCCTAGGCCGAACCCCAACCCTAAGACGAGAAAGGCTAATCAGCCAGGAATTAGGCATGTCCCCAAGGAAAAAGCTGTGGAGGCAGGCATGTTGTGGTACTTTTGCGCTCTTCTTGGCTAGTCCTTCGCAGCTGCTGTGTTCTTGGAACTCAGGGCTTTCTGGTTAATAGAGCCCTTACCCTAGGCGTAACTCAAACCTTAACCCTAGGAAGGAAAATCAGCCTATGGTTCGGGATGGTCTCATGAGAATAGCAGCAGAGGCAGCCAAGTTGTGTCACTTCTGCGGCCCTCTTGGGATGCCTTTAACAGCTGCATGTGCCTGGAGCCCAGGGCTTCCTGGTTTTAAAAGTCCTAGGCCTAAGCCTAACAGTAACCCTAGGAAGATAAATCAGCCGGGTATTAGGGTTCTTCCTAAGGGAAAAGCCGTGAAAGCAGCCATGTTGTGGCACTTTTGTACTCCCCTTGGGATGCCTTGAACAGCTGCAGTGTGCCTGGAGCTAAGGGCTTCCTAGTTTTAAAAATCCTAGCCCTCGGCCTAAGCCTGGCAGTAACCCTGGGAAGGGATATCAGCCTGGTGTTAGGCTTCTTGCCAAGGAAAAAGCCGTGAAAGCCGCCATGTGGTGGAACTTTTGCACTCCCTTTTGGATGCCTTTCACAGCTCCAGTGTGCCTGGAACTCAGGGCTTCCTAGTTAAAAAATCCTAGCACTAGGCCAAACCCCAACCCTAAGACGAGAAAGGCAAATCAGCCAGGAATTAGGCATGTCCCCAAGGAAAAAGCTGTGGAGGCAGGCATGTTGTGGTACTTTTGCGCTCTTCTTGGCTAGTCCTTCGCAGCTGCTGTGTTCTTGGAACTCAGGGCTTTCTGCTTAATAGAACCCTTACCCTAGGCGTAACTCAAACCTTAACCCTAGGAAGGAAAATCAGCCTATGGTTCGGGATGGTCTCATGAGAATAGCAGCAGAGGCAGCCAAGTTGTGTCACTTCTGCGGCCCTCTTGGGATGCCTTTAACAGCTGCATGTGCCTGGAGCCCAGGGCTTCCTGGTTTTAAAAGTCCTAGGCCTAAGCCTAACAGTAACCCTAGGAAGGTAAACCAGCCGGGTTTTAGGGTTCTTCCTAAGGGAAAAGCCGTGAAAGCAGCCATGTTGTGGCACTTCTGCACTCCCTTTGGGATGCCTTTGGCAGATGAAGTAAGCCTGGAACTCAGGGCTTCCTGGTTAAAAAACTCCAAGCCCTAGGCTGAACCCTAACCCTAACCCTTGGCAGATAAATCAGCCTAGGTATAGGGATGGTGCCAAGGAAAAAGCTGTGCAAGCTGCCATGTTGTTGGACTTTTGTACTCCCCTTGGGATGACTTGAACAGCTGCAGTGTGCCTGGAGCTAAGAGCTTCCTAGTTTTAAAAATCCTAGCCCTAGGCCTAAGCCTAACAGTAACCCTGGGAAGGTAAATCAGCCTGGTGTTAGGCTTCTTGCCAAGGAAAAAGCCGTGAAAGCAGCCATGTTGTGGCACTTTTGCACTCCCTTTTGGATGCCTTTGGCAGATGCAGTAAGCATGGAACTCACGGCTTCCTGGTTAAAAAACTCCACGCCCTAGGCTGAACCCTAACCCTAACCCTAGGCAGATAAATCAGCCTAGGTATAGGGATGGTGCCAAGGAAAAAGCTGTGAAAGCTGCCATGTTGTTGCACTTTTGTACTCCCCTTGGGATGCCTTGAACAGCTGTAGTGTGCCTGGAGCTAAGGACTTCCTAGTTTTAAAATTCCTAGCCCTAGGCCTAAGCCTAACAGTAACCCTGGGAAGGGAAATCAGCCTGGTGTTAGGCTTCTTGCCAAGGAAAAAGCCGTGAAAGCAGCCATGTTGTGGCACTTTTGCACTCCCTTTTGGATGCCTTTCACAGCTCCAGTGTGCCTGGAACTCAGGGCTTCCTGATTTTAAAAATCCTAGCCCTAGGCCGAACCCCAACCCTAAGACGAGAAAGGCAAATCAGCCAGGAATTAGGCATGTCCCCAAGGAAAAAGCTGTGGAGGCAGGCATGTTGTGGTACTTTTGCGCTCTTCTTGGCTAGTCCTTCGCAGCTGCTGTGTTCTTGGAACTCAGGGCTTTCTGGTTAATAGAACCCTTACCCTAGGCGTAACTCAAACCTTAAGCCTAGGAAGGAAAATCAGCCTATGGTTCGGGATGGTCTCATGAGAACAGCAGCAGAGGCAGCCAAGTTGTGTCACTTCTGCGGCCCTCTTGGGATGCCTTTAACAGCTGCATGTGCCTGGAGCCCAGGGCTTCCTGGTTTTAAAAGTCCTAGGCCTAAGCCTAACAGTAACCCTAGGAAGGTAAATCAGCCGGGTATTAGGGTTCTTCCTAAGGGAAAAGCCGTGAAAGCAGCCATGTTGTGGCACTTCTGCACTCCCTTTGGGATGCCTTTGGCAGATGCAGTAAGCCTGGAACTCAGGGCTTCCTGGTTAAAAAACTCCAAGCCCTAGGCTGAACCCTAACCCTAACCCTAGGCAGATAAATCAGCCTAGGTATAGGGATGGTGCCAAGGAAAAAGCTGTGAAAGCTGCCATGTTGTTGCACTTTTGTACTCCCCTTGGGATGCCTTGAACAGCTGCAGTGTGCCTGGAGCTAAGGGCTTCCTAGTTTTAAAAATCCTAGCCCTAGGCCTAAGCCTAACAGTAACCCTGGGAAGGGAAATCAGCCTGGTGTTAGGCTTCTTGCCAAGGAAAAAGCCGTGAAAGCAGCCATGTTGTGGCACTTTTGCACTCCCTTTTGGATGCCTTTCACAGCTCCAGTGTGCCTGGAACTCAGGGCTTCCTGATTTTAAAAATCCTAGCCCTAGGCCGAACCCCAACCCTAAGACGAGAAAGGCAAATCAGCCAGGAATTAGGCATGTCCCCAAGGAAAAAGCTGTGGAGGCAGGCATGTTGTGGTACTTTTGCGCTCTTCTTGGCTAGTCCTTCGCAGCTGCTGTGTTCTTGGAACTCAGGGCTTTCTGGTTAATAGAACCCTTACCCTAGGCGTAACTCAAACCTTAACCCTAGGAAGGAGAATCAGCCTATGGTTCGGGATGGTCTCATGAGAATAGCAGCAGAGGCAGCCAAGTTGTGTCACTTCTGCGGCCCTCTTGGGATGCCTTTAACAGCTGCATGTGCCTGGAGCCCAGGGCTTCCTGGTTTTAAAAGTCCTAGGCCTAAGCCTAACAGTAACCCTGGGAAGGTAAATCAGCCGGGTATTAGGGTTCTTCCTAAGGGAAAAGCCGTGAAAGCAGCCATGTTGTGGCACTTCTGCACTCCCTTTGGGATGCCTTTGGCAGATGCAGTAAGCCTGGAACTCAGGGCTTCCTGGTTAAAAAACTCCAAGCCCTAGGCTGAACCCTAACCCTAACACTAGGCAGATAAATCAGCCTAGGTATAGGGATGGTGCCAAGGAAAAAGCTGTGAAAGCTGCCATGTTGTTGCACTTTTGTACTCCCCTTGGGATGCCTTGAACAGCTGCAGTGTGCCTGGAGCTAAGGACTTCCTAGTTTTAAAAATCCTAGCCCTAGGCCTAAGCCTAACAGTAACCCTGGGAAGGGAAATCAGCCTGGTGTTAGGCTTCTTGCCAAGGAAAAAGCCGTGAAAGCAGCCATGTTGTGGCACTTTTGCACTCCCTTTTGGATGCCTTTCACAGCTCCAGTGTGCCTGGAACTCAGGGCTTCCTGATTTTAAAAATCCTAGCCCTAGGCCGAACCCCAACCCTAAGACGAGAAAGGCAAATCAGCCAGGAATTAGGCATGTCCCCAAGGAAAAAGCTGTGGAGGCAGGCATGTTGTGGTACTTTTGCGCTCTTCTTGGGTAGTCCTTCGCAGCTGCTGTGTTCTTGGAACTCAGGGCTTTCTGGTTAATAGAACCCTTACCCTAGGCGTAACTCAAACCTTAACCCTAGGAAGGAAAATCAGCCTATGGTTCGGGATGGTCTCATGAGAATAGCAGCAGAGGCAGCCAAGTTGTGTCACTTCTGCGGCCCTCTTGGGATGCCTTTAACAGCTGCATGTGCCTGGAGCCCAGGGCTTCCTGGTTTTAAAAGTCCTAGGCCTAAGCCTAACAGTAACCCTAGGAAGGTAAATCAGCCGGGTATTAGGGTTCTTCCTAAGGGAAAAGCCGTGAAAGCAGCCATGTTGTGGCACTTTTGTACTCCCCTTGGGATGCCTTGAACAGCTGCAGTGTGCCTGGAGCTAAGGGCTTCCTAGTTTTAAAAATCCTAGCCCTCGGCCTAAGCCTAACAGTAACCCTGGGAAGGGAAATCAGCCTGGTGTTTGGCTTCTTGCCCAGGAAAAAGCCGTGAAAGCAGCCATGTGGTGGAACTTTTGCACTCCCTTTTGGATGCCTTTCACAGCTCCAGTGTGCCTGGAACTCAGGGCTTCCTGGTTAAAAAAATCCTAGCACTAGGCCAAACCCCAACCCTAAGACGAGAAAGGCAAATCAGCCAGGAATTAGGCATGTCCCCAAGGAAAAAGCTGTGGAGGCAGGCATGTTGTGGTACTTTTGCGCTCTTCTTGGGTAGTCCTTCGCAGCTGCTGTGTTCTTGGAACTCAGGGTTTTCTGGTTAATAGAACCCTTACCCTAGGCGTAACTCAAACCTTAACCCTAGGAAGGAAAATCAGCCTATGGTTCGGGATGGTCTCATGAGAATAGCAGCAGAGGCAGCCAAGTTGTGTCACTTCTGCGGCCCTCTTGGGATGCCTTTAACAGCTGCATGTGCCTGGAGCCCAGGGCTTCCTGGTTTTAAAAGTCCTAGGCCTAAGCCTAACAGTAACCCTAGGAAGGTAAATCAGCCGGGTATTAGGGTTCTTCCTAAGGGAAAAGCCGTGAAAGCAGCCATGTTGTGGCACTTTTGCACTCCCTTTGGGATGCCTTTGGCAGATGCAGTAAGCCTGGAACTCAGGGCTTCCTGGTTAAAAAATTCCAAGCCCTAGGCTGAACCCTAACCCTAACCCTAGGCAGATAAATCAGCCTAGGTATAGGGATGGTGCCAAGGAAAAAGCTGTGCAAGCTGCCATGTTGTTGGACTTTTGTACTCCCCTTGGGATGACTTGAACAGCTGCAGTGTGCCTGGAGCTAAGAGCTTCCTAGTTTTAAAAATCCTAGCCCTAGGCCTAAGCCTAACAGTAACCCTGGGAAGGGAAATCAGCCTGGTGTTAGGCTTCTTGCCAAGGAAAAAGCCGTGAAAGCAGCCATGTTGTGGCACTTTTGCACTCCCTTTGGGATGCCTTTGGCAGATGCAGTAAGCATGGAACTCACGGCTTCCTGGTTAAAAAACTCCACGCCCTAGGCTGAACCCTAACCCTTACCCTAGGCAGATAAATCAGCCTAGGTATAGGGATGGTGCCAAGGAAAAAGCTGTGAAAGCTGCCATGTTGTTGCACTTTTGTACTCCCCTTGGGATGCCTTGAACAGCTGTAGTGTGCCTGGAGCTAAGGACTTCCTAGTTTTAAAATTCCTAGCCCTAGGCCTAAGCCTAACAGTAACCCTGGGAAGGGAAATCAGCCTGGTGTTAGGCTTCTTGCCAAGGAAAAAGCCGTGAAAGCAGCCATGTTGTGGCACTTTTGCACTCCCTTTTGGATGCCTTTGGCAGATGAAGTAAGCCTGGAACTCAGGGCTTCCTGGTTAAAAAATTCCTAGCCCTAGGCCGAACCCCAACCCTAAGACGAGAAAGGCTAATCAGCCAGGAATTAGGCATGTCCCCAAGGAAAAAGCTGTGGAGGCAGGCATGTTGTGGTACTTTTGCGCTCTTCTTGGCTAGTCCTTCGCAGCTGCTGTGTTCTTGGAACTCAGGGCTTTCTGGTTAATAGAACCCTTACCCTAGGCGTAACTCAAACCTTAACCCTAGGAAGGAAAATCAGCCTATGGTTCGGGATGGTCTCATGAGAATAGCAGCAGAGGCAGCCAAGTTGTGTCACTTCTGCGGCCCTCTTGGGATGCCTTTCGCAGCTGCATGTGCCTGGAGCCCAGGGCTTCCTGGTTTTAAAAGTCCTAGGCCTAAGCCTAACAGTAACCCTGGGAAGGTAAATCAGCCGGGTATTAGGGTTCTTCCTAAGGGAAAAGCCGTGAAAGCAGCCATGTTGTGGCACTTTTGCACTCCCTTTGGGATGCCTTTGGCAGATGCAGTAAGCCTGGAATTCAGGGCTTCCTGGTTAAAGAAATCCAAGCCCTAGGCTGAACCCTAACCCTAACCCTAGGCAGATAAATCAGCCTAGGTATAGGGATGGTGCCAAGGAAAAAGCTGTGAAAGCTGCCATGTTGTTGCACTTTTGTACTCCCCTTGGGATGCCTTGAACAGCTGCAGTGTGCCTGGAGCTAAGGGCTTCCTAGTTATAAAAATCCTAGCCCTAGGCCTAAGCCTAACAGTAACCCTGGGAAGGGAAATCAGCCTGGTGTTAGGCTTCTTGCCAAGGAAAAAGCCGTGAAAGCAGCCATGTTGTGGCACTTTTGCACTCCCTTTTGGATGCCTTTCACAGCTGCAGTGTGCCTGGAACTCAGGGCTTCCTGATTTTAAAAATCCTAGCCCTAGGCCGAACCCCAACCCTAAGACGAGAAAGGCAAATCAGCCAGGAATTAGGCATGTCCCCAAGGAAAAAGCTGTGGAGGCAGGCATGTTGTGGTACTTTTGCGCTCTTCTTGGCTAGTCCTTCGCAGCTGCTGTGTTCTTGGAACTCAGGGCTTTCTGGTTAATAGAACCCTTACCCTAGGCGTAACTCAAACCTTAACCCTAGGAAGGAAAATCAGCCTATGGTTCGGGATGGTCTCATGAGAATAGAAGCAGAGGCAGCCAAGTTGTGTCACTTCTGCGGCCCTCTTGGGATGCCTTTAAAAGCTGCATGTGCCTGGAGCCCAGGGCTTCCTGGTTTTAAAAGTCCTAGGCCTAAACCTAACAGTAACCCTGGGAAGGTAAATCAGCCGGGTATTAGGGTTCTTCCTAAGGGAAAAGCCGTGGAAGCAGCCATGTTGTGGCACTTTTGCACTCCCTTTGGGATGCCTTTGGCAGATGCAGTAAGCCTGGAACTCAGGGCTTCCTGGTTAAAAAACTCCAAGCCCTAGGCTGAACCCTAACCCTAACACTAGGCAGATAAATCAGCCTAGGTATAGGGATGGTGCCAAGGAAAAAGCTGTGAAAGCTGCCATGTTGTTGCACTTTTGTACTCCCCTTGGGATGCCTTGAACAGCTGCAGTGTGCCTGGAGCTAAGGACTTCCTAGTTTTAAAAATCCTAGCCCTAGGCCTAAGCCTAACAGTAACCCTGGGAAGGGAAATCAGCCTGGTGTTAGGCTTCTTGCCAAGGAAAAAGCCGTGAAAGCAGCCATGTTGTGGCACTTTTGCACTCCCTTTTGGATGCCTTTCACAGCTCCAGTGTGCCTGGAACTCAGGGCTTCCTGATTTTAAAAATCCTAGCCCTAGGCCGAACCCCAACCCTAAGACGAGAAAGGCAAATCAGCCAGGAATTAGGCATGTCCCCAAGGAAAAAGCTGTGGAGGCAGGCATGTTGTGGTACTTTTGCGCTCTTCTTGGCTAGTCCTTCGCAGCTGCTGTGTTCTTGGAACTCAGGGCTATCTGGTTAATAGAACCCTTACCCTAGGCGTAACTCAAACCTTAACCCTAGGAAGGAAAATCAGCCTATGGTTCGGGATGGTCTCATGAGAATAGCAGCAGAGGCAGCCAAGTTGTGTCACTTCTGCGGCCCTCTTGGGATGCCTTTAACAGCTGCATGTGCCTGGAGCCCAGGGCTTCCTGGTTTTAAAAGTCCTAGGCCTAAGCCTAACAGTAACCCTAGGAAGGTAAATCAGCCGGGTATTAGGGTTCTTCCTAAGGGAAAAGCCATGAAAGCAGCCATGTTGTGGCACTTTTGTACTCCCCTTGGGATGCCTTGAACAGCTGCAGTGTGCCTGGAGCTAAGGGCTTCCTAGTTTTAAAAATCCTAGCCCTCGGCCTAAGCCTAACGGTAACCCTGGGAAGGGAAATCAGCCTGGTGTTTGGCTTCTTGCCAAGGAAAAAGCCGTGAAAGCAGCCATGTGGTGGAACTTTTGCACTCCCTTTTGGATGCCTTTCACAGCTCCAGTGTGCCTGGAACTCAGGGCTTCCTGGTTAAAAAAATCCTAGCACTAGGCCAAACCCCAACCCTAAGACGAGAAAGGCAAATCAGCCAGGAATTAGGCATGTCCCCAAGGAAAAAGCTGTGGAGGCAGGCATGTTGTGGTACTTTTGCGCTCTTCTTGGGTAGTCCTTCGCAGCTGCTGTGTTCTTGGAACTCAGGGTTTTCTGGTTAATAGAACCCTTACCCTAGGCGTAACTCAAACCTTAACCCTAGGAAGGAAAATCAGCCTATGGTTCGGGATGGTCTCATGAGAATAGCAGCAGAGGCAGCCAAGTTGTGTCACTTCTGCGGCCCTCTTGGGATGCCTTTAACAGCTGCATGTGCCTGGAGCCCAGGGCTTCCTGGTTTTATAAGTCCTAGGCCTAAGCCTAACGGTAACCCTAGGAAGGTAAATCAGCCGGGTATTAGGGTTCTTCCTAAGGGAAAAGCCGTGAAAGCAGCCATGTTGTGGCACTTTTGCACTCCCTTTGGGATGCCTTTGGCAGATGCAGTAAGCCTGGAACTCAGGGCTTCCTGGTTAAAAAATTCCAAGCCCTAGGCTGAACCCTAACCCTAACCCTAGGCAGATAAATCAGCCTAGGTATAGGGATGGTGCCAAGGAAAAAGCTGTGCAAGCTGCCATGTTGTTGGACTTTTGTACTCCCCTTGGGATGCCTTGAACAGCTGCAGTGTGCCTGGAGCTAAGAGCTTCCTAGTTTTAAAAATCCTAGCCCTAGGCCTAAGCCTAACAGTAACCCTGGGAAGGGAAATCAGCCTGGTGTTAGGCTTCTTGCCAAGGAAAAAGCCGTGAAAGCAGCCATGTTGTGGCACTTTTGCACTCCCTTTGGGATGCCTTTGGCAGATGCAGTAAGCATGGAACTCACGGCTTCCTGGTTAAAAACTCCACGCCCTAGGCTGAACCCTAACCCTTACCCTAGGCAGATAAATCAGCCTAGGTATAGGGATGGTGCCAAGGAAAAAGCTGTGAAAGCTGCCATGTTGTTGCACTTTTGTACTCCCCTTGGGATGCCTTGAACAGCTGTAGTGTGCCTGGAGCTAAGGACTTCCTAGTTTTAAAATTCCTAGCCCTAGGCCTAAGCCTAACAGTAACCCTGGGAAGGGAAATCAGCTTGGTGTTAGGCTTCTTCCCAAGGTAAAAGATGTGAAAGCAGCCATGTGGTGGAACTTTTGCACTCCCTTTGGGATGCCTTTGGCAGATGAAGTAAGCCTGGAACTCAGGGCTTCCTGGTTAAAAAATTCCTAGCCCTAGGCCGAACCCCAACCCTAAGACGAGAAAGGCAAATCAGCCAGGAATTAGGCATGTCCCCAAGGAAAAAGCTGTGGAGGCAGTCATGTTGTGGTACTTTTGCGCTCTTCTTGGGTAGTCCTTCGCAGCTGCTGTGTTCTTGGAACTCAGGGCTTTCTGGTTAATAGAACCCTTACCCTAGGCGTAACTCAAACCGTAACCCTAGGAAGGAAAATCAGCCTATGGTTCGGGATGGTCTCATGAGAATAGCAGCAGAGGCAGCCAAGTTGTGTCACTTCTGCGGCCCTCTTGCGATGCCTTTAACAGCTGCATGTGCCTGGAGCCCAGGGCTTCCTGGTTTTAAAAGTCCTAGGCCTAAGCCTAACAGTAACCCTGGGAAGGTAAATCAGCCGGGTATGAGGGTTCTTCCTAAGGGAAAAGCCGTGGAAGCAGCCATGTTGTGGCACTTTTGCACTCCCTTTGGGATGCCTTTGGCAGATGCAGTAAGCATGGAACTCAGGGCTTCCTGGTTAAAAAACTCCAAGCCCTAGGCTGAACCCTAACCCTAACACTAGGCAGATAAATCAGCCTAGGTATAGGGATGGTGCCAAGGAAAAAGCTGTGAAAGCTGCCATGTTGTTGCACTTTTGTACTCCCCTTGGGATGCCTTGAACAGCTGCAGTGTGCCTGGAGCTAAGGGCTTCCTAGTTTTAAAAATCCTAGCCCTAGGCCTAAGCCTAACAGTAACCCTGGGAAGGTAAATCAGCCTGGTGTTAGGCTTCTTGCCAAGGAAAAAGCCGTGAAAGCAGCCATGTTGTGGCACTTTTGCACTCCCTTTTGGATGCCTTTCACAGCTCCAGTGTGCCTGGAACTCAGGGCTTCCTGATTTTTAAAATCCTTGCCCTAGGCCGAACCCCAACCCTAAGACGAGAAAGGCTAATCAGCCAGGAATTAGGCATGTCCCCAAGGAAAAAGCTGTGGAGGCAGGCATGTTGTGGTACTTTTGCGCTCTTCTTGGCTAGTCCTTCGCAGCTGCTGTGTTCTTGGAACTCAGGGCTTTCTGGTTAATAGAGCCCTTACCCTAGGCGTAACTCAAACCTTAACCCTAGGAAGGAAAATCAGCCTATGGTTCGGGATGGTCTCATGAGAATAGCAGCAGAGGCAGCCAAGTTGTGTCACTTCTGCGGCCCTCTTGGGATGCCTTTAACAGCTGCATGTGCCTGGAGCCCAGGGCTTCCTGGTTTTAAAAGTCCTAGGCCTAAGCCTAACAGTAACCCTAGGAAGATAAATCAGCCGGGTATTAGGGTTCTTCCTAAGGGAAAAGCCGTGAAAGCAGCCATGTTGTGGCACTTTTGTACTCCCCTTGGGATGCCTTGAACAGCTGCAGTGTGCCTGGAGCTAAGGGCTTCCTAGTTTTAAAAATCCTAGCCCTCGGCCTAAGCCTGGCAGTAACCCTGGGAAGGGATATCAGCCTGGTGTTAGGCTTCTTGCCAAGGAAAAAGCCGTGAAAGCCGCCATGTGGTGGAACTTTTGCACTCCCTTTTGGATGCCTTTCACAGCTCCAGTGTGCCTGGAACTCAGGGCTTCCTAGTTAAAAAATCCTAGCACTAGGCCAAACCCCAACCCTAAGACGAGAAAGGCAAATCAGCCAGGAATTAGGCATGTCCCCAAGGAAAAAGCTGTGGAGGCAGGCATGTTGTGGTACTTTTGCGCTCTTCTTGGCTAGTCCTTCGCAGCTGCTGTGTTCTTGGAACTCAGGGCTTTCTGCTTAATAGAACCCTTACCCTAGGCGTATCTCAAACCTTAACCCTAGGAAGGAAAATCAGCCTATGGTTCGGGATGGTCTCATGAGAATAGCAGCAGAGGCAGCCAAGTTGTGTCACTTCTGCGGCCCTCTTGGGATGCCTTTAACAGCTGCATGTGCCTGGAGCCCAGGGCTTCCTGGTTTTAAAAGTCCTAGGCCTAAGCCTAACAGTAACCCTAGGAAGGTAAACCAGCCGGGTTTTAGGGTTCTTCCTAAGGGAAAAGCCGTGAAAGCAGCCATGTTGTGGCACTTCTGCACTCCCTTTGGGATGCCTTTGGCAGATGAAGTAAGCCTGGAACTCAGGGCTTCCTGGTTAAAAAACTCCAAGCCCTAGGCTGAACCCTAACCCTAACCCTTGGCAGATAAATCAGCCTAGGTATAGGGATGGTGCCAAGGAAAAAGCTGTGCAAGCTGCCATGTTGTTGGACTTTTGTACTCCCCTTGGGATGACTTGAACAGCTGCAGTGTGCCTGGAGCTAAGAGCTTCCTAGTTTTAAAAATCATAGCCCTAGGCCTAAGCCTAACAGTAACCCTGGGAAGGGAAATCAGCCTGGTGTTAGGCTTCTTGCCAAGGAAAAAGCCGTGAAAGCAGCCATGTTGTGGCACTTTTGCACTCCCTTTGGGATGCCTTTGGCAGATGCAGTAAGCATGGAACTCACGGCTTCCTGGTTAAAAAACTCCACGCCCTAGGCTGAACCCTAACCCTAACCCTAGGCAGATAAATCAGCCTAGGTATAGGGATGGTGCCAAGGAAAAAGCTGTGAAAGCTGCCATGTTGTTGCACTTTTGTACTCCCCTTGGGATGCCTTGAACAGCTGTAGTGTGCCTGGAGCTAAGGACTTCCTAGTTTTAAAATTCCTAGCCCTAGGCCTAAGCCTAACAGTAACCCTGGGAAGGGAAATCAGCCTGGTGTTAGGCTTCTTGCCAAGGAAAAAGCCGTGAAAGCAGCCATGTTGTGGCACTTTTGCACTCCCTTTTGGATGCCTTTCACAGCTGCAGTGTGCCTGGAACTCAGGGCTTCCTGATTTTAAAAATCCTAGCCCTAGGCCGAACCCCAACCCTAAGACGAGAAAGGCAAATCAGCCAGGAATTAGGCATGTCCCCAAGGAAAAAGCTGTGGAGGCAGGCATGTTGTGGTACTTTTGCGCTCTTCTTGGCTAGTCCTTCGCAGCTGCTGTGTTCTTGGAACTCAGGGCTTTCTGGTTAATAGAACCCTTACCCTAGGCGTAACTCAAACCTTAAGCCTAGGAAGGAAAATCAGCCTATGGTTCGGGATGGTCTCATGAGAACAGCAGCAGAGGCAGCCAAGTTGTGTCACTTCTGCGGCCCTCTTGGGATGCCTTTAACAGCTGCATGTGCCTGGAGCCCAGGGCTTCCTGGTTTTAAAAGTCCTAGGCCTAAGCCTAACAGTAACCCTAGGAAGGTAAATCAGCCGGGTATTAGGGTTCTTCCTAAGGGAAAAGCCGTGAAAGCAGCCATGTTGTGGCACTTCTGCACTCCCTTTGGGATGCCTTTGGCAGATGCAGTAAGCCTGGAACTCAGGGCTTCCTGGTTAAAAAACTCCAAGCCCTAGGCTGAACCCTAACCCTAACCCTAGGCAGATAAATCAGCCTAGGTATAGGGATGGTGCCAAGGAAAAAGCTGTGAAAGCTGCCATGTTGTTGCACTTTTGTACTCCCCTTGGGATGCCTTGAACAGCTGCAGTGTGCCTGGAGCTAAGGGCTTCCTAGTTTTAAAAATCCTAGCCCTAGGCCTAAGCCTAACAGTAACCCTGGGAAGGGAAATCAGCCTGGTGTTAGGCTTCTTGCCAAGGAAAAAGCCGTGAAAGCAGCCATGTTGTGGCACTTTTGCACTCCCTTTTGGATGCCTTTCACAGCTCCAGTGTGCCTGGAACTCAGGGCTTCCTGATTTTAAAAATCCTAGCCCTAGGCCGAACCCCAACCCTAAGACGAGAAAGGCAAATCAGCCAGGAATTAGGCATGTCCCCAAGGAAAAAGCTGTGGAGGCAGGCATGTTGTGGTACTTTTGCGCTCTTCTTGGCTAGTCCTTCGCAGCTGCTGTGTTCTTGGAACTCAGGGCTTTCTGGTTAATAGAACCCTTACCCTAGGCGTAACTCAAACCTTAACCCTAGGAAGGAGAATCAGCCTATGGTTCGGGATGGTCTCATGAGAATAGCAGCAGAGGCAGCCAAGTTGTGTCACTTCTGCGGCCCTCTTGGGATGCCTTTAACAGCTGCATGTGCCTGGAGCCCAGGGCTTCCTGGTTTTAAAAGTCCTAGGCCTAAGCCTAACAGTAACCCTGGGAAGGTAAATCAGCCGGGTATTAGGGTTCTTCCTAAGGGAAAAGCCGTGAAAGCAGCCATGTTGTGGCACTTCTGCACTCCCTTTGGGATGCCTTTGGCAGATGCAGTAAGCCTGGAACTCAGGGCTTCCTGGTTAAAAAACTCCAAGCCCTAGGCTGAACCCTAACCCTAACACTAGGCAGATAAATCAGCCTAGGTATAGGGATGGTGCCAAGGAAAAAGCTGTGAAAGCTGCCATGTTGTTGCACTTTTGTACTCCCCTTGGGATGACTTGAACAGCTGCAGTGTGCCTGGAGCTAAGGGCTTCCTAGTTTCAAAAATCCTAGCCCTAGGCCTAAGCCTAACAGTAACCCTGGGAAGGGAAATCAGCCTGGTGTTAGGCTTCTTGCCAAGGAAAAAGCCGTGAAAGCAGCCATGTTGTGGCACTTTTGCACTCCCTTTTGGATGCCTTTCACAGCTCCAGTGTGCCTGGAACACAGGGCTTCCTGATTTTAAAAATCCTAGCCCTAGGCCGAACCCCAACCCTAAGAGGAGAAAGGCAAATCAGCCAGGAATTAGGCATGTCCCCAAGGAAAAAGCTGTGGAGGCAGGCATGTTGTGGTACTTTTGCGCTCTTCTTGGGTAGTCCTTCGCAGCTGCTGTGTTCTTGGAACTCAGGGCTTTCTGCTTAATAGAACCCTTAC
Organism: Ammospiza nelsoni; assembly: GCF_027579445.1. Lineage (NCBI taxonomy): Eukaryota > Metazoa > Chordata > Aves > Passeriformes > Passerellidae > Ammospiza > Ammospiza nelsoni. The sequence goes on along the minus strand of NW_026683203.1, from coordinate 568,301 downwards.
CCTAGGCGTAACTCAAACCTTAACCCTAGGAAGGAAAATCAGCCTATGGTTCGGGATGGTCTCATGAGAATAGCAGCAGAGGCAGCCAAGTTGTGTCACTTCTGCGGCCCTCTTGCGATGCCTTTAACAGCTGCATGTGCCTGGAGCCCAGGGCTTCCTGGTTTTAAAAGTCCTAGGCCTAAGCCTAACAGTAACCCTGGGAAGGTAAATCAGCCGGGTATTAGGGTTCTTCCTAAGGGAAAAGCCGTGAAAGCAGCCATGTTGTGGCACTTTTGCACTCCCTTTGGGATGCCTTTGGCAGATGCAGTAAGCCTGGAACTCAGGGCTTCCTGGTTAAAGAAATCCAAGCCCTAGGCTGAACCCTAACCCTAACACTAGGCAGATAAATCAGCCTAGGTATAGGGATGGTGCCAAGGAAAAAGCTGTGAAAGCTGCCATGTTGTTGCACTTTTGTACTCCCCTTGGGATGCCTTGAACAGCTGCAGTGTGCCTGGAGCTAAGGACTTCCTAGTTTTAAAAATCCTAGCCCTAGGCCTAAGCCTAACAGTAACCCTGGTAAGGTAAATCAGCCTGGTGTTAGGCTTCTTGCCAAGGAAAAAGCCGTGAAAGCAGCCATGTTGTGGCACTTTTGCACTCCCTTTTGGATGCCTTTCACAGCTCCAGTGTGCCTGGAACTCAGGGCTTCCTGATTTTAAAAATCCTAGCCCTAGGCCGAACCCCAACCCTAAGACGAGAAAGGCAAATCAGCCAGGAATTAGGCATGTCCCCAAGGAAAAAGCTGTGGAGGCAGTCATGTTGTGGTACTTTTGCGCTCTTCTTGGCTAGTCCTTCGCAGCTGCTGTGTTCTTGGAACTCAGGGCTTTCTGGTTAATAGAACCCTTACCCTAGGCGTAACTCAAACCTTAAGCCTAGGAAGGAAAATCAGCCTATGGTTCGGGATGGTCTCATGAGAACAGAGGCAGAGGCAGCCAAGTTGTGTCACTTCTGCGGCCCTCTTGGGATGCCTTTAACAGCTGCATGTGCCTGGAGCCCAGGGCTTCCTGGTTTTAAAAGTCCTAGGCCTAAGCCTAACAGTAACCCTAGGAAGGTAAATCAGCCGGGTATTAGGGTTCTTCCTAAGGGAAAAGCCGTGAAAGCAGCCATGTTGTGGCACTTCTGCACTCCCTTTGGGATGCCTTTGGCAGATGCAGTAAGCCTGGAACTCAGGGCTTCCTGGTTAAAAAACTCCAAGCCCTAGGCTGAACCCTAACCCTAACCCTAGGCAGATAAATCAGCCTAGGTATAGGGATGGTGCCAAGGAAAAAGCTGTGAAAGCTGCCATGTTGTTGCACTTTTGTACTCCCCTTGGGATGCCTTGAACAGCTGCAGTGTGCCTGGAGCTAAGGGCTTCCTAGTTTTAAAATTCCTAGCCCTAGGCCTAAGCCTAACAGTAACCCTGGGAAGGTAAATCAGCCTGGTGTTAGGCTTCTTGCCAAGGAAAAAGCCGTGAAAGCAGCCATGTGGTGGAACTTTTGCACTCCCTTTTGGATGCCTTTCACAGCTCCAGTGTGCCTGGAACTCAGGGCTTCCTGATTTTAAAAATCCTAGCCCTAGGCCGAACCCCAACCCTAAGACGAGAAAGGCAAATCAGCCAGGAATTAGGCATGTCCCCAAGGAAAAAGCTGTGGAGGCAGGCATGTTGTGGTACTTTTGCGCTCTTCTTGGCTAGTCCTTCGCAGCTGCTGTGTTCTTGGAACTCAGGGCTTTCTGGTTAATAGAACCCTTACCCTAGGCGTAACTCAAACCTTAACCCTAGGAAGGAGAATCAGCCTATGGTTCGGGATGGTCTCATGAGAATAGCAGCAGAGGCAGCCAAGTTGTGTCACTTCTGCGGCCCTCTTGGGATGCCTTTAACAGCTGCATGTGCCTGGAGCCCAGGGCTTCCTGGTTTTAAAAGTCCTAGGCCTAAGCCTAACAGTAACCCTGGGAAGGTAAATCAGCCGGGTATTAGGGTTCTTCCTAAGGGAAAAGCCGTGGAAGCAGCCATGTTGTGGCACTTCTGCACTCCCTTTGGGATGCCTTTGGCAGATGAAGTAAGCCTGGAACTCAGGGCTTCCTGGTTAAAAAAATCCAAGCCCTAGGCTGAACCCTAACCCTAACCCTAGGCAGATAAATCAGCCTAGGTATAGGGATGGTGCCAAGGAAAAAGCTGTGAAAGCTGCCATGTTGTTGCACTTTTGTACTCCCCTTGGGATGACTTGAACAGCTGCAGTGTGCCTGGAGCTAAGAGCTTCCTAGTTTTAAAAATCCTAGCCCTAGGCCTAAGCCTAACAGTAACCCTGGGAAGGGAAATCAACCTGGTGTTAGGCTTCTTGCCAAGGAAAAAGCCGTGAAAGCAGCCATGTTGTGGCACTTTTGCACTCCCTTTTGGATGCCTTTCACAGCTCCAGTGTGCCTGGAACTCTGGGCTTCCTGATTTTAAAAATCCTAGCCCTAGGCCGAACCCCAACCCTAAGACGAGAAAGGCAAATCAGCCAGGAATTAGGCATGTCCCCAAGGAAAAAGCTGTGGAGGCAGGCATGTTGTGGTACTTTTGCGCTCTTCTTGGGTAGTCCTTCGCAGCTGCTGTGTTCTTGGAACTCAGGGCTTTCTGGTTAATAGAACCCTTACCCTAGGCGTAACTCAAACCTTAACCCTAGGAAGGAAAATCAGCCTATGGTTCGGGATGGTCTCATGGGAATAGCAGCAGAGGCAGCCAAGTTGTGTCACTTCTGCGGCCGTCTTGGGATGCCTTTAACAGCTGCATGTGCCTGGAGCCCAGGGCTTCCTGGTTTTAAAAGTCCTAGGCCTAAGCCTAACAGTAACCCTGGGAAGGTAAATCAGCCGGGTATTAGGGTTCTTCCTAAGGGAAAAGCCGTGGAAGCAGCCATGTTGTGGCACTTTTGCACTCCCTTTGGGATGCCTTTGGCAGATGCAGTAAGCATGGAACTCACGGCTTCCTGGTTAAAAAACTCCAAGCCCTAGGCTGAAGCCTAACCCTAACCCTAGGCAGATAAATCAGCCTAGGTATAGGGATGGTGCCAAGGAAAAAGCTGTGAAAGCTGCCATGTTGTTGCACTTTTGTACTCCCCTTGGGATGCCTTGAACAGCTGCAGTGTGCCTGGAGCTAAGGACTTCCTAGTTTTAAAAATCCTAGCCCTAGGCCTAAGCCTAACAGTAACCCTGGGAAGGGAAATCAGCCTGGTGTTAGGCTTCTTGCCAAGGAAAAAGCCGTGAAAGCAGCCATGTTGTGGCACTTTTGCACTCCCTTTTGGATGCCTTTCACAGCTCCAGTGTGCCTGGAACTCAGGGCTTCCTGATTTTAAAAATCCTAGCCCTAGGCCGAACCCCAACCCTAAGACGAGAAAGGCAAATCAGCCAGGAATTAGGCATGTCCCCAAGGAAAAAGCTGTGGAGGCAGGCATGTTGTGGTACTTTTGCGCTCTTCTTGGCTAGTCCTTCGCAGCTGCTGTGTTCTTGGAACTCAGGGCTTTCTGGTTAATAGAACCCTTACCCTAGGCGTAACTCAAACCTTAACCCTAGGAAGGAAAATCAGCCTATGGTTCGGGATGGTCTCATGAGAATAGCAGCAGAGGCAGCCAAGTTGTGTCACTTCTGCGGCCCTCTTGGGATGCCTTTAACAGCTGCATGTGCCTGGAGCCCAGGGCTTCCTGGTTTTAAAAGTCCTAGGCCTAAGCCTAACAGTAACCCTGGGAAGGTAAATCAGCCGGGTATTAGGGTTCTTCCTAAGGGAAAAGCCGTGGAAGCAGCCATGTTGTGGCACTTTTGCACTCCCTTTGGGATGCCTTTGGCAGATGCAGTAAGCATGGAACTCAGGGCTTCCTGGTTAAAAAACTCCAAGCCCTAGGCTGAACCCTAACCCTAACACTAGGCAGATAAATCAGCCTAGGTATAGGGATGGTGCCAAGGAAAAAGCTGTGAAAGCTGCCATGTTGTTGCACTTTTGTACTCCCCTTGGGATGCCTTGAACAGCTGCAGTGTGCCTGGAGCTAAGGACTTCCTAGTTTTAAAAATCCTAGCCCTAGGCCTAAGCCTAACAGTAACCCTGGGAAGGGAAATCAGCCTGGTGTTAGGCTTCTTGCCAAGGAAAAAGCCGTGAAAGCAGCCATGTTGTGGCACTTTTGCACTCCCTTTGGGATGCCTTTGGCAGATGCAGTAAGCATGGAACTCACGGCTTCCTGGTTAAAAAACTCCACGCCCTAGGCTGAACCCTAACCCTTACCCTAGGCAGATAAATCAGCCTAGGTATAGGGATGGTGCCAAGGAAAAAGCTGTGAAAGCTGCCATGTTGTTGCACTTTTGTACTCCCCTTGGGATGCCTTGAACAGCTGTAGTGTGCCTGGAGCTAAGGACTTCCTAGTTTTAAAATTCCTAGCCCTAGGCCTAAGCCTAACAGTAACCCTGGGAAGGGAAATCAGCTTGGTGTTAGGCTTCTTCCCAAGGTAAAAGATGTGAAAGCAGCCATGTGGTGGAACTTTTGCACTCCCTTTGGGATGCCTTTGGCAGATGAAGTAAGCCTGGAACTCAGGGCTTCCTGGTTAAAAAATTCCTAGCCCTAGGCCGAACCCCAACCCTAAGACGAGAAAGGCAAATCAGCCAGGAATTAGGTATGTCCCCAAGGAAAAAGCTGTGGAGGCAGTCATGTTGTGGTACTTTTGCGCTCTTCTTGGGTAGTCCTTCGCAGCTGCTGTGTTCTTGGAACTCAGGGCTTTCTGGTTAATAGAACCCTTACCCTAGGCGTAACTCAAACCTTAACCCTAGGAAGGAAAATCAGCCTATGGTTCGGGATGGTCTCATGAGAATAGCAGCAGAGGCAGCCAAGTTGTGTCACTTCTGCGGCCCTCTTGGGATGCCTTTAACAGCTGCATGTGCCTGGAGCCCAGGGCTTCCTGGTTTTAAAAGTCCTAGGCCTAAGCCTAACAGTAACCCTGGGAAGGTAAATCAGCCGGGTATTAGGGTTCTTCCTAAGGGAAAAGCCGTGGAAGCAGCCATGTTGTGGCACTTTTGCACTCCCTTTGGGATGCCTTTGGCAGATGCAGTAAGCATGGAACTCAGGGCTTCCTGGTTAAAAAACTCGAAGCCCTAGGCTGAACCCTAACCCTAACACTAAGCAGATAAATCAGCCTAGGTATAGGGATGGTGCCAAGGAAAAAGCTGTGAAAGCTGCCATATTGTTGCACTTTTGTACTCCCCTTGGGATGCCTTGAACAGCTGCAGTGTGCCTGGAGCCCAGGGCTTCCTAGTTTTAAAAATCCTAGCCCTAGGCCTAAGCCTAACAGTAACCCTGGGAAGGGAAATCAGCCTGGTGTTAGGCTTCTTGCCAAGGAAAAAGCCATGAAAGCAGCCATGTTGTGGCACTTTTGCACTCCCTTTTGGATGCCTTTCACAGCTCCAGTGTGCCTGGGACTCAGGGCTTCCTGATTTTAAAAATCCTAGCCCTAGGCCGAACCCCAACCCTAAGACGAGAAAGGCAAATCAGCCAGGAATTAGGCATGTCCCCAAGGAAAAAGCTGTGGAGGCAGGCATGTTGTGGTACTTTTGCGCTCTTCTTGGCTAGTCCTTCGCAGCTGCTGTGTTCTTGGAACTCAGGGCTTTCTGCTTAATAGAACCCTTACCCTAGGCGTATCTCAAACCTTAAGCCTAGGAAGGAAAATCAGCCTATGGTTCGGGATGGTCTCATGAGAATAGCAGCAGAGGCAGCCAAGTTGTGTCACTTCTGCGGCCCTCTTGGGATGCCTTTAACAGCTGCATGTGCCTGGAGCCCAGGGCTTCCTGGTTTTAAAAGTCCTAGGCCTAAGCCTAACAGTAACCCTAGGAAGGTAAATCAGCCGGGTATTAGGGTTCTTCCTAAGGGAAAAGCCGTGAAAGCAGCCATGTTGTGGCACTTTTGCACTCCCTTTGGGATGCCTTTGGCAGATGCAGTAAGCCTGGAACTCAGGGCTTCCTGGTTAAAAAACTCCAAGCCCTAGGCTGAACCCTAACCCTAACCCTAGGCAGATAAATCAGCCTAGGTATAGGGATGGTGCCAAGGAAAAAGCTGTGAAAGCTGCCATGTTGTTGCACTTTTGTACTCCCCTTGGGATGCCTTGAACAGCTGCAGTGTGCCTGGAGCTAAGGGCTTCCTAGTTTCAAAAATCCTAGCCCTAGGCCTAAGCCTAACAGTAACCCTGGGAAGGTAAATCAGCCTGGTGTTAGGCTTCTTGCCAAGGAAAAAGCCGTGAAAGCAGCCATGTTGTGGCACTTTTGCACTCCCTTTTGGATGCCTTTCACAGCTCCAGTGTGCCTGGAACTCAGGGCTTCCTGATTTTAAAAATCCTTGCCCTAGGCCGAACCCCAACCCTAAGACGAGAAAGGGAAATCAGCCAGGAATTAGGCATGTCCCCAAGGAAAAAGCTGTGGAGGCAGGCATGTTGTGGTACTTTTGCGCTCTTCTTGGCTAGTCCTTCGCAGCTGCTGTGTTCTTGGAACTCAGGGCTTTCTGGTTAATAGACCCTTACCCTAGGCGTAACTCAAACCTTAACCCTAGGAAGGAAAATCAGCCTATGGTTCGGGATGGTCTCATGAGAATAGCAGCAGAGGCAGCCAAGTTGTGTCACTTCTGCGGCCCTCTTGGGATGCCTTTAACAGCTGCATGTGCCTGGAGCCCAGGGCTTCCTGGTTTTAAAAGTCCTAGGCCTAAGCCTAACAGTAACCCTAGGAAGGTAAATCAGCCGGGTATTAGGGTTCTTCCTAAGGGAAAAGCCGTGAAAGCAGCCATGTTGTGGCACTTTTGTACTCCCCTTGGGATGCCTTGAACAGCTGCAGTGTGCCTGGAGCTAAGGGCTTCCTAGTTTTAAAAATCCTAGCCCTCGGCCTAAGCCTGGCAGTAACCCAGGGAAGGGAAATCAGCCTGGTGTTAGGCTTCTTGCCAAGGAAAAAGCCGTGAAAGCAGCCATGTGGTGGAACTTTTGCACTCCCTTTTGGATGCCTTTCACAGCTCCAGTGTGCCTGGAACTCAGGGCTTCCTAGTTAAAAAAATCCTAGCACTAGGACAAACCCCAACCCTAAGACGAGAAAGGCAAATCAGCCAGGAATTAGGCATGTCCCCAAGGAAAAAGCTGTGGAGGCAGGCATGTTGTGGTACTTTTGCGCTCTTCTTGGCTAGTCCTTCGCAGCTGCTGTGTTCTTGGAACTCAGGGCTTTCTGCTTAATAGAACCCTTACCCTAGGCGTAACTCAAACCTTAACCCTAGGAAGGAAAATCAGCCTATGGTTCGGGATGGTCTCATGAGAATAGCAGCAGAGGCAGCCAAGTTGTGTCACTTCTGCGGCCCTCTTGGGATGCCTTTAACAGCTGCATGTGCCTGGAGCCCAGGGCTTCCTGGTTTTAAAAGTCCTAGGCCTAAGCCTAACAGTAACCCTAGGAAGGTAAACCAGCCGGGTATTAGGGTTCTTCCTAAGGGAAAAGCCGTGAAAGCAGCCATGTTGTGGCACTTCTGCACTCCCTTTGGGATGCCTTTGGCAGATGAAGTAAGCCTGGAACTCAGGGCTTCCTGGTTAAAAAACTCCAAGCCCTAGGCTGAACCCTAACCCTAACCCTTGGCAGATAAATCAGCCTAGGTATAGGGATGGTGCCAAGGAAAAAGCTGTGCAAGCTGCCATGTTGTTGGACTTTTGTACTCCCCTTGGGATGACTTGAACAGCTGCAGTGTGCCTGGAGCTAAGAGCTTCCTAGTTTTAAAAATCCTAGCCCTAGGCCTAAGCCTAACAGTAACCCTGGGAAGGGAAATCAGCCTGGTGTTAGGCTTCTTGCCAAGGAAAAAGCCGTGAAAGCAGCCATGTTGTGGCACTTTTGCACTCCCTTTTGGATGCCTTTCACAGCTGCAGTGTGCCTGGAACTCAGGGCTTCCTGATTTTAAAAATCCTAGCCCTAGGCCGAACCCCAACCCTAAGACGAGAAAGGCAAATCAGCCAGGAATTAGGCATGTCCCCAAGGAAAAAGCTGTGGAGGCAGGCATGTTGTGGTACTTTTGCGCTCTTCTTGGCTAGTCCTTCGCAGCTGCTGTGTTCTTGGAACTCAGGGCTTTCTGGTTAATAGAACCCTTACCCTAGGCGTAACTCAAACCTTAACCCTAGGAAGGAGAATCAGCCTATGGTTCGGGATGGTCTCATGAGAATAGCAGCAGAGGCAGCCAAGTTGTGTCACTTCTGCGGCCCTCTTGGGATGCCTTTAACAGCTGCATGTGCCTGGAGCCCAGGGCTTCCTGGTTTTAAAAGTCCTAGGCCTAAGCCTAACAGTAACCCTGGGAAGGTAAATCAGCCGGGTATTAGGGTTCTTCCTAAGGGAAAAGCTGTGAAAGCAGCCATGTTGTGGCACTTCTGCACTCCCTTTGGGATGCCTTTGGCAGATGCAGTAAGCCTGGAACTCAGGGCTTCCTGGTTAAAAAACTCCAAGCCCTAGGCTGAACCCTAACCCTAACCCTAGGCAGATAAATCAGCCTAGGTATAGGGATGGTGCCAAGGAAAAAGCTGTGAAAGCTGCCATGTTGTTGCACTTTTGTACTCCCCTTGGGATGACTTGAACAGCTGCAGTGTGCCTGGAGCTAAGGGCTTCCTAGTTTTAAAAATCCTAGCCCTAGGCCTAAGCCTAACAGTAACCCTGGGAAGGTAAATCAGCCTGGTGTTAGGCTTCTTGCCAAGGAAAAAGCCGTGAAAGCAGCCATGTTGTGGCACTTTTGCACTCCCTTTTGGATGCCTTTCACAGCTCCAGTGTGCCTGGAACTCAGGGCTTCCTGATTTTAAAAATCCTAGCCCTAGGCCGAACCCCAACCCTAAGACGAGAAAGGCAAATCAGCCAGGAATTAGGCATGTCCCCAAGGAAAAAGCTGTGGAGGCAGGCATGTTGTGGTACTTTTGCGCTCTTCTTGGGTAGTCCTTCGCAGCTGCTGTGTTCTTGGAACTCAGGGCTTTCTGCTTAATAGAACCCTTACCCTAGGCGTAACTCAAACCTTAACCCTAGGAAGGAAAATCAGCCTATGGTTCGGGATGGTCTCATGAGAACAGCAGCAGAGGCAGCCAAGTTGTGTCACTTCTGCGGCCGTCTTGGGATGCCTTTAACAGCTGCATGTGCCTGGAGCCCAGGGCTTCCTGGTTTTAAAAGTCCTAGGCCTAAGCCTAACAGTAACCCTGGGAAGGTAAATCAGCCGGGTATTAGGGTTCTTCCTAAGGGAAAAGCCGTGGAAGCAGCCATGTTGTGGCACTTTTGCACTCCCTTTGGGATGCCTTTGGCAGATGCAGTAAGCCTGGAACTCAGGGCTTCCTGGTTAAAAAACTCCAAGCCCTAGGCTGAACCCTAACCCTAACACTAGGCAGATAAATCAGCCTAGGTATAGGGATGGTGCCAAGGAAAAAGCTGTGAAAGCTGCCATGTTGTTGCACTTTTGTACTCCCCTTGGGATGACTTGAACAGCTGCAGTGTGCCTGGAGCTAAGGGCTTCCTAGTTTTAAAAATCCTAGCCCTAGGCCTAAGCCTAACAGTAACCCTGGGAAGGGAAATCAGCCTGGTGTTAGGCTTCTTGCCAAGGAAAAAGCCGTGAAAGCAGCCATGTTGTGGCACTTTTGCACTCCCTTTTGGATGCCTTTCACAGCTCCAGTGTGCCTGGAACTCAGGGCTTCCTGATTTTAAAAATCCTAGCCCTAGGCCGAACCCCAACCCTAAGACGAGAAAGGCAAATCAGCCAGGAATTAGGCATGTCCCCAAGGAAAAAGCTGTGGAGGCAGGCATGTTGTGGTACTTTTGCGCTCTTCTTGGCTAGTCCTTCGCAGCTGCTGTGTTCTTGGAACTCAGGGCTTTCTGGTTAATAGAACCCTTACCCTAGGCGTAACTCAAACCTTAACCCTAGGAAGGAGAATCAACATATGGTTCGGGATGGTCTCATGAGAATAGCAGCAGAGGCAGCCAAGTTGTGTCACTTCTGCGGCCCTCTTGGGATGCCTTTAACAGCTGCATGTGCCTGGAGCCCAGGGCTTCCTGGTTTTAAAAGTCCTAGGCCTAAGCCTAACAGTAACCCTGGGAAGGTAAATCAGCCGGGTATTAGGTTTCTTCCTAAGGGAAAAGCCGTGAAAGCAGCCATGTTGTGGCACTTCTGCACTCCCTTTGGGATGCCTTTGGCAGATGCAGTAAGCCTGGAACTCAGGGCTTCCTGGTTAAAAAACTCCAAGCCCTAGGCTGAACCCTAACCCTAACCCTAGGCAGATAAATCAGCCTAGGTATAGGGATGGTGCCAAGGAAAAAGCTGTGAAAGCTGCCATGTTGTTGCACTTTTGTACTCCCCTTGGGATGCCTTGAACAGCTGCAGTGTGCCTGGAGCTAAGGGCTTCCTAGTTTTAAAAATCCTAGCCCTAGGCCTAAGCCTAACAGTAACCCTGGGAAGGGAAATCAGCCTGGTGTTAGGCTTCTTGCCAAGGAAAAAGCCGTGAAAGCAGCCATGTTGTGGCACTTTTGCACTCCCTTTTGGATGCCTTTCACAGCTGCAGTGTGCCTGGAACTCAGGGCTTCCTGATTTTAAAAATCCTAGCCCTAGGCCGAACCCCAACCCTAAGACGAGAAAGGCAAATCAGCCAGGAATTAGGCATGTCCCCAAGGAAAAAGCTGTGGAGGCAGGCATGTTGTGGTACTTTTGCGCTCTTCTTGGCTAGTCCTTCGCAGCTGCTGTGTTCTTGGAACTCAGGGCTTTCTGGTTAATAGAACCCTTACCCTAGGCGTAACTCAAACCTTAACCCTAGGAAGGAGAATCAACCTATGGTTCGGGATGGTCTCATGAGAATAGCCGCAGAGGCAGCCAAGTTGTGTCACTTCTGCGGCCCTCTTGGGATGCCTTTAACAGCTGCATGTGCCTGGAGCCCAGGGCTTCCTGGTTTTAAAAGTCCTAGGCCTAAGCCTAACAGTAACCCTGGGAAGGTAAATCAGCCGGGTATTAGGTTTCTTCCTAAGGGAAAAGCCGTGAAAGCAGCCATGTTGTGGCACTTCTGCACTCCATTTGGGATGCCTTTGGCAGATGCAGTAAGCCTGGAACTCAGGGCTTCCTGGTTAAAAAACTCCAAGCCCTAGGCTGAACCCTAACCCTAACCCTAGGCAGATAAATCAGCCTAGGTATAGGGATGGTGCCAAGGAAAAAGCTGTGAAAGCTGCCATGTTGTTGCACTTTTGTACTCCCCTTGGGATGACTTGAACAGCTGCAGTGTGCCTGGAGCTAAGGGCTTCCTAGTTTTAAAAATCCTAGCCCTAGGCCTAAGCCTAACAGTAACCCTGGGAAGGTAAATCAGCCTGGTGTTAGGCTTCTTGCCAAGGAAAAAGCCGTGAAAGCAGCCATGTTGTGGCACTTTTGCACTCCCTTTTGGATGCCTTTCACAGCTCCAGTGTGCCTGGAACTCAGGGCTTCCTGATTTTAAAAATCCTAGCCCTAGGCTGAACCCCAACCCTAAGACGAGAAAGGCAAATCAGCCAGGAATTAGGCATGTCCCCAAGGAAAAAGCTGTGGAGGCAGGCATGTTGTGGTACTTTTGCGCTCTTCTTGGCTAGTCCTTCGCAGCTGCTGTGTTCTTGGAACTCAGGGCTTTCTGGTTAATAGAACCCTTACCCTAGGCGTAACTCAAACCTTAAGCCTAGGAAGGAAAATCAGCCTATGGTTCGGGATGGTCTCATGAGAATAGCAGCAGAGACAGCCAAGTTGTGTCACTTCTGCGGCCCTCTTGGGATGCCTTTAACAGCTGCATGTGCCTGGAGCCCAGGGCTTCCTGGTTTTAAAAGTCCTAGGCCTAAGCCTAACAGTAACCCTAGGAAGGTAAATCCGCCGCGTATTAGGGTTCTTCCTAAGGGAAAAGCCGTGAAAGCAGCCATGTTGTGGCACTTCTGCACTCCCTTTGGGATGCCTTTGGCAGATGAAGTAAGCCTGGAACTCAGGGCTTCCTGGTTAAAAAACTCCAAGCCCTAGGCTGAACCCTAACCCTAACCCTAGGCAGATAAATCAGCCTAGGTATAGGGATGGTGCCAAGGAAAAAGCTGTGCAAGCTGCCATGTTGTTGCACTTTTGTACTCCCCTTGGGATGCCTTGAACAGCTGCAGTGTGCCTGGAGCTAAGGACTTCCTAGTTTTAAAAATCCTAGCCCTAGGCCTAAGCCTAACAGTAACCCTGGGAAGGGAAATCAGCCTGGTGTTAGGCTTCTTGCCAAGGAAAAAGCCGTGAAAGCAGCCATGTGGTGGAACTTTTGCACTCCCTTTTGGATGCCTTTCACAGCTCCAGTGTGCCTGGAACTCAGGGCTTCCTGATTTTAAAAATCCTAGCCCTAGGCCGAACCCCAACCCTAAGACGAGAAAGGCAAATCAGCCAGGAATTAGGCATGTCCCCAAGGAAAAAGCTGTGGAGGCAGGCATGTTGTGGTACTTTTGCGCTCTTCTTGGCTAGTCCTTCGCAGCTGCTGTGTTCTTGGAACTCAGGGCTTTCTGGTTAATAGAGCCCTTACCCTAGGCGTAACTCAAACCTTAACCCTAGGAAGGAAAATCAGCCTATGGTTCGGGATGGTCTCATGGAAATATCAGTGGTGGCAGCCAAGATGCGTCACTTTTGCGCTCCCCTTGGGATGCCTTTCGCAGCTGCAGTGTGCCTGGAGCCCAGGGCTTCCTGGTTTTAAAAGTCCTAGGCCTAAGCCTAACAGTAACCCTAGGAAGGTAAATCAGCCGGGTATTAGGGTTCTTCCTAAGGGAAAAGCCGTGAAAGCAGCCATGTTGTAGCACTTCTGCACTCCCTTTGGGATGCCTTTGGCAGATGAAGTAAGCCTGGAACTCAGGGCTTCCTGGTTAAAGAAATCCAATCCCTAGGCTGAACCCTAACCCTAACCCTAGGCAGATAAATCAGCATAGGTATAGGGATGGTGCCAAGGAAAAAGCTGTGAAAGCTGCCATGTTGTTGCACTTTTGTACTCCCCTTGGGATGCCTTGAACAGCTGCAGTGTGCCTGGAGCCCAGGGCTTCCTAGTTTCAAAAATCCTAGCCCTAGGCCTAAGCCTAACAGTAACCCTGGTAAGGTAAATCAGCCTGGTGTTAGGCTTCTTGCCAAGGAAAAAGCCGTGAAAGCAGCCATGTTGTGGCACTTTTGCACTCCCTTTTGGATGCCTTTCACAGCTCCAGTGTGCCTGGAACTCAGGGCTTCCTGATTTTAAAAATCCTAGCCCTAGGCCGAACCCCAACCCTAAGACGAGAAAGGCAAATCAGCCAGGAATTAGGCATGTCCCCAAGGAAAAAGCTGTGGAGGCAGGCATGTTGTGGTACTTTTGCGCTCTTCTTGGCTAGTCCTTCGCAGCTGCTGTGTTCTTGGAACTCAGGGCTTTCTGGTTAATAGAGCCCTTACCCTAGGCGTAACTCAAACCTTAACCCTAGGAAGGAGAATCAGCCTATGGTTCGGGATGGTCTCATGAGAATAGCAGCAGAGGCAGCCAAGTTGTGTCACTTCTGCGGCCCTCTTGGGATGCCTTTAACAGCTGCATGTGCCTGGAGCCCAGGGCTTCCTGGTTTTAAAAGTCCTAGGCCTAAGCCTAACAGTAACCCTGGGAAGGTAAATCAGCCGGGTATTAGGGTTCTTCCTAAGGGAAAAGCCGTGGAAGCAGCCATGTTGTGGCACTTCTGCACTCCCTTTGGGATGCCTTTGGCAGATGAAGTAAGCCTGGAACTCAGGGCTTCCTGGTTAAAAAAATCCAAGCCCTAGGCTGAACCCTAACCCTAACCCTAGGCAGATAAATCAGCCTAGGTATAGGGATGGTGCCAAGGAAAAAGCTGTGAAAGCTGCCATGTTGTTGCACTTTTGTACTCCCCTTGGGATGACTTGAACAGCTGCAGTGTGCCTGGAGCTAAGAGCTTCCTAGTTTTAAAAATCCTAGCCCTAGGCCTAAGCCTAACAGTAACCCTGGGAAGGGAAATCAACCTGGTGTTAGGCTTCTTGCCAAGGAAAAAGCCGTGAAAGCAGCCATGTTGTGGCACTTTTGCACTCCCTTTTGGATGCCTTTCACAGCTCCAGTGTGCCTGGAACTCAGGGCTTCCTGATTTTAAAAATCCTAGCCCTAGGCCGAACCCCAACCCTAAGACGAGAAAGGCAAATCAGCCAGGAATTAGGCATGTCCCCAAGGAAAAAGCTGTGGAGGCAGGCATGTTGTGGTACTTTTGCGCTCTTCTTGGCTAGTCCTTCGCAGCTGCTGTGTTCTTGGAACTCAGGGCTTTCTGGTTAATAGAACCCTTACCCTAGGCGTAACTCAAACCTTAACCCTAGGAAGGAAAATCAGCCTATGGTTCGGGATGGTCTCATGGGAATAGCAGCAGAGGCAGCCAAGTTGTGTCACTTCTGCGGCCGTCTTGGGATGCCTTTAACAGCTGCATGTGCCTGGAGCCCAGGGCTTCCTGGTTTTAAAAGTCCTAGGCCTAAGCCTAACAGTAACCCTGGGAAGGTAAATCAGCCGGGTATTAGGGTTCTTCCTAAGGGAAAAGCCGTGGAAGCAGCCATGTTGTGGCACTTTTGCACTCCCTTTGGGATGCCTTTGGCAGATGCAGTAAGCCTGGAACTCAGGGCTTCCTGGTTAAAAAACTCCAAGCCCTAGGCTGAAGCCTAACCCTAACCCTAGGCAGATAAATCAGCCTAGGTATAGGGATGGTGCCAAGGAAAAAGCTGTGAAAGCTGCCATGTTGTTGCACTTTTGTACTCCCCTTGGGATGCCTTGAACAGCTGCAGTGTGCCTGGAGCTAAGGACTTCCTAGTTTTAAAAATCCTAGCCCTAGGCCTAAGCCTAACAGTAACCCTGGGAAGGGAAATCAGCCTGGTGTTAGGCTTCTTGCCAAGGAAAAAGCCGTGAAAGCAGCCATGTTGTGGCACTTTTGCACTCCCTTTTGGATGCCTTTCACAGCTGCAGTGTGCCTGGAACTCAGGGCTTCCTGATTTTAAAAATCCTAGCCCTAGGCCGAACCCCAACCCTAAGACGAGAAAGGCAAATCAGCCAGGAATTAGGCATGTCCCCAAGGAAAAAGCTGTGGAGGCAGGCATGTTGTGGTACTTTTGCGCTCTTCTTGGCTAGTCCTTCGCAGCTGCTGTGTTCTTGGAACTCAGGGCTTTCTGGTTAATAGAACCCTTACCCTAGGCGTAACTCAAACCTTAACCCTAGGAAGGAAAATCAGCCTATGGTTCGGGATGGTCTCATGAGAATAGCAGCAGAGGCAGCCAAGTTGTGTCACTTCTGCGGCCCTCTTGGGATGCCTTTAACAGCTGCATGTGCCTGGAGCCCAGGGCTTCCTGGTTTTAAAAGTCCTAGGCCTAAGCCTAACAGTAACCCTGGGAAGGTAAATCAGCCGGGTATTAGGGTTCTTCCTAAGGGAAAAGCCGTGGAAGCAGCCATGTTGTGGCACTTTTGCACTCCCTTTGGGATGCCTTTGGCAGATGCAGTAAGCATGGAACTCAGGGCTTCCTGGTTAAAAAACTCCAAGCCCTAGGCTGAACCCTAACCCTAACACTAGGCAGATAAATCAGCCTAGGTATAGGGATGGTGCCAAGGAAAAAGCTGTGAAAGCTGCCATGTTGTTGCACTTTTGTACTCCCCTTGGGATGCCTTGAACAGCTGCAGTGTGCCTGGAGCTAAGGACTTCCTAGTTTTAAAAATCCTAGCCCTAGGCCTAAGCCTAACAGTAACCCTGGGAAGGGAAATCAGCCTGGTGTTAGGCTTCTTGCCAAGGAAAAAGCCGTGAAAGCAGCCATGTTGTGGCACTTTTGCACTCCCTTTGGGATGCCTTTGGCAGATGCAGTAAGCATGGAACTCACGGCTTCCTGGTTAAAAAACTCCACGCCCTAGGCTGAACCCTAACCCTTACCCTAGGCAGATAAATCAGCCTAGGTATAGGGATGGTGCCAAGGAAAAAGCTGTGAAAGCTGCCATGTTGTTGCACTTTTGTACTCCCCTTGGGATGCCTTGAACAGCTGTAGTGTGCCTGGAGCTAAGGACTTCCTAGTTTTAAAATTCCTAGCCCTAGGCCTAAGCCTAACAGTAACCCTGGGAAGGGAAATCAGCTTGGTGTTAGGCTTCTTCCCAAGGTAAAAGATGTGAAAGCAGCCATGTGGTGGAACTTTTGCACTCCCTTTGGGATGCCTTTGGCAGATGAAGTAAGCCTGGAACTCAGGGCTTCCTGGTTAAAAAATTCCTAGCCCTAGGCCGAACCCCAACCCTAAGACGAGAAAGGCAAATCAGCCAGGAATTAGGTATGTCCCCAAGGAAAAAGCTGTGGAGGCAGTCATGTTGTGGTACTTTTGCGCTCTTCTTGGGTAGTCCTTCGCAGCTGCTGTGTTCTTGGAACTCAGGGCTTTCTGGTTAATAGAACCCTTACCCTAGGCGTAACTCAAACCTTAAGCCTAGGAAGGAAAATCAGCCTATGGTTCGGGATGGTCTCATGAGAATAGCAGCAGAGGCAGCCAAGTTGTGTCACTTCTGCGGCCCTCTTGGGATGCCTTTAACAGCTGCATGTGCCTGGAGCCCAGGGCTTCCTGGTTTTAAAAGTCCTAGGCCTAAGCCTAACAGTAACCCTGGGAAGGTAAATCAGCCGGGTATTAGGGTTCTTCCTAAGGGAAAAGCCGTGGAAGCAGCCATGTTGTGGCACTTTTGCACTCCCTTTGGGATGCCTTTGGCAGATGCAGTAAGCATGGAACTCAGGGCTTCCTGGTTAAAAAACTCGAAGCCCTAGGCTGAACCCTAACCCTAACACTAAGCAGATAAATCAGCCTAGGTATAGGGATGGTGCCAAGGAAAAAGCTGTGAAAGCTGCCATGTTGTTGCACTTTTGTACTCCCCTTGGGATGCCTTGAACAGCTGCAGTGTGCCTGGAGCCCAGGGCTTCCTAGTTTTAAAAATCCTAGCCCTAGGCCTAAGCCTAACAGTAACCCTGGGAAGGGAAATCAGCCTGGTGTTAGGCTTCTTGCCAAGGAAAAAGCCGTGAAAGCAGCCATGTTGTGGCACTTTTGCACTCCCTTTTGGATGCCTTTCACAGCTCCAGTGTGCCTGGGACTCAGGGCTTCCTGATTTTAAAAATCCTAGCCCTAGGCCGAACCCCAACCCTAAGACGAGAAAGGCAAATCAGCCAGGAATTAGGCATGTCCCCAAGGAAAAAGCTGTGGAGGCAGGCATGTTGTGGTACTTTTGCGCTCTTCTTGGCTAGTCCTTCGCAGCTGCTGTGTTCTTGGAACTCAGGGCTTTCTGCTTAATAGAACCCTTACCCTAGGCGTATCTCAAACCTTAAGCCTAGGAAGGAAAATCAGCCTATGGTTCGGGATGGTCTCATGAGAATAGCAGCAGAGGCAGCCAAGTTGTGTCACTTCTGCGGCCCTCTTGGGATGCCTTTAACAGCTGCATGTGCCTGGAGCCCAGGGCTTCCTGGTTTTAAAAGTCCTAGGCCTAAGCCTAACAGTAACCCTAGGAAGGTAAATCAGCCGGGTATTAGGGTTCTTCCTAAGGGAAAAGCCGTGAAAGCAGCCATGTTGTGGCACTTTTGCACTCCCTTTGGGATGCCTTTGGCAGATGCAGTAAGCCTGGAACTCAGGGCTTCCTGGTTAAAAAACTCCAAGCCCTAGGCTGAACCCTAACCCTAACCCTAGGCAGATAAATCAGCCTAGGTATAGGGATGGTGCCAAGGAAAAAGCTGTGAAAGCTGCCATGTTGTTGCACTTTTGTACTCCCCTTGGGATGCCTTGAACAGCTGCAGTGTGCCTGGAGCTAAGGGCTTCCTAGTTATAAAAATCCTAGCCCTAGGCCTAAGCCTAACAGTAACCCTGGGAAGGGAAATCAGCCTGGTGTTAGGCTTCTTGCCAAGGAAAAAGCCGTGAAAGCAGCCATGTTGTGGCACTTTTGCACTCCCTTTTGGATGCCTTTCACAGCTCCAGTGTGCCTGGAACTCAGGGCTTCCTGATTTTAAAAATCCTTGCCCTAGGCCGAACCCCAACCCTAAGACGAGAAAGGCAAATCAGCCAGGAATTAGGCATGTCCCCAAGGAAAAAGCTGTGGAGGCAGGCATGTTGTGGTACTTTTGCGCTCTTCTTGGCTAGTCCTTCGCAGCTGCTGTGTTCTTGGAACTCAGGGCTTTCTGGTTAATAGACCCTTACCCTAGGCGTAACTCAAACCTTAACCCTAGGAAGGAAAATCAGCCTATGGTTCGGGATGGTCTCATGAGAATAGCAGCAGAGGCAGCCAAGTTGTGTCACTTCTGCGGCCCTCTTGGGATGACTTTAACAGCTGCATGTGCCTGGAGCCCAGGGCTTCCTGGTTTTAAAAGTCCTAGGCCTAAGCCTAACAGTAACCCTAGGAAGGTAAATCAGCCGGGTATTAGGGTTCTTCCTAAGGGAAAAGCCGTGAAAGCAGCCATGTTGTGGCACTTTTGTACTCCCCTTGGGATGCCTTGAACAGCTGCAGTGTGCCTGGAGCTAAGGGCTTCCTAGTTTTAAAAATCCTAGCCCTCGGCCTAAGCCTGGCAGTAACCCAGGGAAGGGAAATCAGCCTGGTGTTAGGCTTCTTGCCAAGGAAAAAGCCGTGAAAGCAGCCATGTGGTGGAACTTTTGCACTCCCTTTTGGATGCCTTTCACAGCTCCAGTGTGCCTGGAACTCAGGGCTTCCTAGTTAAAAAAATCCTAGCACTAGGACAAACCCCAACCCTAAGACGAGAAAGGCAAATCAGCCAGGAATTAGGCATGTCCCCAAGGAAAAAGCTGTGGAGGCAGGCATGTTGTGGTACTTTTGCGCTCTTCTTGGCTAGTCCTTCGCAGCTGCTGTGTTCTTGGAACTCAGGGCTTTCTGCTTAATAGAACCCTTACCCTAGGCGTAACTCAAACCTTAACCCTAGGAAGGAAAATCAGCCTATGGTTCGGGATGGTCTCATGAGAATAGCAGCAGAGGCAGCCAAGTTGTGTCACTTCTGCGGCCCTCTTGGGATGCCTTTAACAGCTGCATGTGCCTGGAGCCCAGGGCTTCCTGGTTTTAAAAGTCCTAGGCCTAAGCCTAACAGTAACCCTAGGAAGGTAAACCAGCCGGGTATTAGGGTTCTTCCTAAGGGAAAAGCCGTGAAAGCAGCCATGTTGTGGCACTTCTGCACTCCCTTTGGGATGCCTTTGGCAGATGAAGTAAGCCTGGAACTCAGGGCTTCCTGGTTAAAAAACTC
Source organism: Ammospiza nelsoni (assembly GCF_027579445.1). Lineage (NCBI taxonomy): Eukaryota > Metazoa > Chordata > Aves > Passeriformes > Passerellidae > Ammospiza > Ammospiza nelsoni. The sequence goes on along the minus strand of NW_026683203.1, from coordinate 549,059 downwards.
CAAGCCCTAGGCTGAACCCTAACCCTAACCCTTGGCAGATAAATCAGCCTAGGTATAGGGATGGTGCCAAGGAAAAAGCTGTGCAAGCTGCCATGTTGTTGCACTTTTGTACTCCCCTTGGGATGACTTGAACAGCTGCAGTGTGCCTGGAGCTAAGAGCTTCCTAGTTTTAAAAATCCTAGCCCTAGGCCTAAGCCTAACAGTAACCCTGGGAAGGGAAATCAGCCTGGTGTTAGGCTTCTTGCCAAGGAAAAAGCCGTGAAAGCAGCCATGTTGTGGCACTTTTGCACTCCCTTTTGGATGCCTTTCACAGCTGCAGTGTGCCTGGAACTCAGGGCTTCCTGATTTTAAAAATCCTAGCCCTAGGCCGAACCCCAACCCTAAGACGAGAAAGGCAAATCAGCCAGGAATTAGGCATGTCCCCAAGGAAAAAGCTGTGGAGGCAGGCATGTTGTGGTACTTTTGCGCTCTTCTTGGCTAGTCCTTCGCAGCTGCTGTGTTCTTGGAACTCAGGGCTTTCTGGTTAATAGAACCCTTACCCTAGGCGTAACTCAAACCTTAACCCTAGGAAGGAGAATCAGCCTATGGTTCGGGATGGTCTCATGAGAATAGCAGCAGAGGCAGCCAAGTTGTGTCACTTCTGCGGCCCTCTTGGGATGCCTTTAACAGCTGCATGTGCCTGGAGCCCAGGGCTTCCTGGTTTTAAAAGTCCTAGGCCTAAGCCTAACAGTAACCCTGGGAAGGTAAATCAGCCGGGTATTAGGGTTCTTCCTAAGGGAAAAGCTGTGAAAGCAGCCATGTTGTGGCACTTCTGCACTCCCTTTGGGATGCCTTTGGCAGATGCAGTAAGCCTGGAACTCAGGGCTTCCTGGTTAAAAAACTCCAAGCCCTAGGCTGAACCCTAACCCTAACCCTAGGCAGATAAATCAGCCTAGGTATAGGGATGGTGCCAAGGAAAAAGCTGTGAAAGCTGCCATGTTGTTGCACTTTTGTACTCCCCTTGGGATGCCTTGAACAGCTGCAGTGTGCCTGGAGCTAAGAGCTTCCTAGTTTTAAAAATCCTAGCCCTAGGCCTAAGCCTAACAGTAACCCTGGGAAGGGAAATCAACCTGGTGTTAGGCTTCTTGCCAAGGAAAAAGCCGTGAAAGCAGCCATGTTGTGGCACTTTTGCACTCCCTTTTGGATGCCTTTCACAGCTCCAGTGTGCCTGGAACTCAGGGCTTCCTGATTTTAAAAATCCTAGCCCTAGGCCGAACCCCAACCCTAAGACGAGAAAGGCAAATCAGCCAGGAATTAGGCATGTCCCCAAGGAAAAAGCTGTGGAGGCAGGCATGTTGTGGTACTTTTGCGCTCTTCTTGGGTAGTCCTTCGCAGCTGCTGTGTTCTTGGAACTCAGGGCTTTCTGCTTAATAGAACCCTTACCCTAGGCGTAACTCAAACCTTAACCCTAGGAAGGAAAATCAGCCTATGGTTCGGGATGGTCTCATGAGAATAGCAGCAGAGGCAGCCAAGTTGTGTCACTTCTGCGGCCCTCTTGGGATGCCTTTAACAGCTGCATGTGCCTGGAGCCCAGGGCTTCCTGGTTTTAAAAGTCCTAGGCCTAAGCCTAACAGTAACCCTGGGAAGGTAAATCAGCCGGGTATTAGGGTTCTTCCTAAGGGAAAAGCCGTGGAAGCAGCCATGTTGTGGCACTTTTGTTCTCCCTTTGGGATGCCTTTGGCAGATGCAGTAAGCCTGGAACTCAGGGCTTCCTGGTTAAAAAACTCCAAGCCCTAGGCTGAACCCTAACCCTAACACTAGGCAGATAAATCAGCCTAGGTATAGGGATGGTGCCAAGGAAAAAGCTGTGAAAGCTGCCATGTTGTTGCACTTTTGTACTCCCCTTGGGATGCCTTGAACAGCTGCAGTGTGCCTGGAGCTAAGGACTTCCTAGTTTTAAAAATCCTAGACCTAGGCCTAAGCCTAACAGTAACCCTGGGAAGGGAAATCAGCCTGGTGTTAGGCTTCTTGCCAAGGAAAAAGCCGTGAAAGCAGCCATGTTGTGGCACTTTTGCACTCCCTTTTGGATGCCTTTCACAGCTCCAGTGTGCCTGGAACTCAGGGCTTCCTGATTTTAAAAATCCTAGCCCTAGGCCGAACCCCAACCCTAAGACGAGAAAGGCAAATCAGCCAGGAATTAGGCATGTCCCCAAGGAAAAAGCTGTGGAGGCAGGCATGTTGTGGTACTTTTGCGCTCTTCTTGGCTAGTCCTTCGCAGCTGCTGTGTTCTTGGAACTCAGGGCTTTCTGGGTAATAGAACCCTTACCCTAGGCGTAACTCAAACCTTAAGCCTAGGAAGGAAAATCAGCCTATGGTTCGGGATGGTCTCATGAGAACAGCAGCAGAGGCAGCCAAGTTGTGTCACTTCTGCGGCCCTCTTGGGATGCCTTTAACAGCTGCATGTGCCTGGAGCCCAGGGCTTCCTGGTTTTAAAAGTCCTAGGCCTAAGCCTAACAGTAACCCTAGGAAGGTAAATCAGCCGGGTATTAGGGTTCTTCCTAAGGGAAAAGCCGTGAAAGCAGCCATGTTGTGGCACTTTTGCACTCCCTTTGGGATGCCTTTGGCAGATGCAGTAAGCCTGGAACTCAGGGCTTCCTGGTTAAAAAACTCCAAGCCCTAGGCTGAACCCTAACCCTAACCCTAGGCAGATAAATCAGCCTAGGTATAGGGATGGTGCCAAGGAAAAAGCTGTGAAAGCTGCCATGTTGTTGCACTTTTGTACTCCCCTTGGGATGCCTTGAACAGCTGCAGTGTGCCTGGAGCTAAGGGCTTCCTAGTTTTAAAAATCCTAGCCCTAGGCCTAAGCCTAACAGTAACCCTGGGAAGGTAAATCAGCCTGGTGTTAGGCTTCTTGCCAAGGAAAAAGCCGTGAAAGCAGCCATGTGGTGGAACTTTTGCACTCCCTTTTGGATGCCTTTCACAGCTCCAGTGTGCCTGGAACTCAGGGCTTCCTGATTTTAAAAATCCTAGCCCTAGGCCGAACCCCAACCCTAAGACGAGAAAGGCAAATCAGCCAGGAATTAGGCATGTCCCCAAGGAAAAAGCTGTGGAGGCAGGCATGTTGTGGTACTTTTGCGCTCTTCTTGGCTAGTCCTTCGCAGCTGCTGTGTTCTTGGAACTCAGGGCTTTCTGGTTAATAGAACCCTTACCCTAGGCGTAACTCAAACCTTAACCCTAGGAAGGAGAATCAGCCTATGGTTCGGGATGGTCTCATGAGAATAGCAGCAGAGGCAGCCAAGTTGTGTCACTTCTGCGGCCCTCTTGGGATGCCTTTAACAGCTGCATGTGCCTGGAGCCCAGGGCTTCCTGGTTTTAAAAGTCCTAGGCCTAAGCCTAACAGTAACCCTGGGAAGGTAAATCAGCCGGGTATTAGGGTTCTTCCTAAGGGAAAAGCCGTGAAAGCAGCCATGTTGTGGCACTTCTGCACTCCCTTTGGGATGCCTTTGGCAGATGAAGTAAGCCTGGAACTCAGGGCTTCCTGGTTAAAAAACTCCAAGCCCTAGGCTGAACCCTAACCCTAACCCTAGGCAGATAAATCAGCCTAGGTATAGGGATGGTGCCAAGGAAAAAGCTGTGCAAGCTGCCATGTTGTTGCACTTTTGTACTCCCCTTGGGATGACTTGAACAGCTGCAGTGTGCCTGGAGCTAAGAGCTTCCTAGTTTTAAAAATCCTAGCCCTAGGCCTAAGCCTAACAGTAACCCTGGGAAGGGAAATCAACCTGGTGTTAGGCTTCTTGCCAAGGAAAAAGCCGTGAAAGCAGCCATGTTGTGGCACTTTTGCACTCCCTTTTGGATGCCTTTCACAGCTCCAGTGTGCCTGGAACTCAGGGCTTCCTGATTTTAAAAATCCTAGCCCTAGGCCGAACCCCAACCCTAAGACGAGAAAGGCAAATCAGCCAGGAATTAGGCATGTCCCCAAGGAAAAAGCTGTGGAGGCAGGCATGTTGTGGTACTTTTGCGCTCTTCTTGGCTAGTCCTTCGCAGCTGCTGTGTTCTTGGAACTCAGGGCTTTCTGGTTAATAGAACCCTTACCCTAGGCGTAACTCAAACCTTAACCCTAGGAAGGAAAATCAGCCTATGGTTCGGGATGGTCTCATGAGAATAGCAGCAGAGGCAGCCAAGTTGTGTCACTTCTGCGGCCCTCTTGGGATGACTTTAACAGCTGCATGTGCCTGGAGCCCAGGGCTTCCTGGTTTTAAAAGTCCTAGGCCTAAGCCTAACAGTAACCCTGGGAAGGTAAATCAGCCGGGTATTAGGGTTCTTCCTAAGGGAAAAGCCGTGGAAGCAGCCATGTTGTGGCACTTTTGCACTCCCTTTGGGATGCCTTTGGCAGATGCAGTAAGCCTGGAACTCAGGGCTTCCTGGTTAAAAAACTCCAAGCCCTAGGCTGAACCCTAACCCTAACACTAGGCAGATAAATCAGCCTAGGTATAGGGATGGTGCCAAGGAAAAAGCTGTGAAAGCTGCCATGTTGTTGCACTTTTGTACTCCCCTTGGGATGCCTTGAACAGCTGCAGTGTGCCTGGAGCTAAGGACTTCCTAGTTTTAAAAATCCTAGCCCTAGGCCTAAGCCTAACAGTAACCCTGGGAAGGGAAATCAGCCTGGTGTTAGGCTTCTTGCCAAGGAAAAAGCCGTGAAAGCAGCCATGTTGTGGCACTTTTGCACTCCCTTTTGGATGCCTTTCACAGCTCCAGTGTGCCTGGAACTCAGGACTTCCTGATTTTAAAAATCCTAGCCCTAGGCCGAACCCCAACCCTAAGACGAGAAAGGCAAATCAGCCAGGAATTAGGCATGTCCCCAAGGAAAAAGCTGTGGAGGCAGGCATGTTGTGGTACTTTTGCGCTCTTCTTGGCTAGTCCTTCGCAGCTGCTGTGTTCTTGGAACTCAGGGCTTTCTGGTTAATAGAACCCTTACCCTAGGCGTAACTCAAACCTTAACCCTAGGATGGAAAATCAGCCTATGGTTCGGGATGGTCTCATGAGAATAGCAGCAGAGGCAGCCAAGTTGTGTCACTTCTGCGGCCCTCTTGGGATGCTTTTAACAGCTGCATGTGCCTGGAGCCCAGGGCTTCCTGGTTTTAAAAGTCCTAGGCCTAAGCTTAACAGTAACCCTGGGAAGGTAAATCAGCCGGGTATTAGGGTTCTTCCTAAGGGAAAAGCCGTGAAAGCAGCCATGTTGTGGCACTTCTGCACTCCCTTTGGGATGCCTTTGGCAGATGCAGTAAGCCTGGAACTCAGGGCTTCCTGGTTAAAAAACTCCAAGCCCTAGGCTGAACCCTAACCCTAACCCTAGGCAGATAAATCAGCCTAGGTATAGGGATGGTGCCAAGGAAAAAGCTGTGAAAGCTGCCATGTTGTTGCACTTTTGTACTCCCCTTGGGATGACTTGAACAGCTGCAGTGTGCCTGGAGCTAAGGGCTTCCTAGTTTTAAAAATCCTAGCCCTAGGCCTAAGCCTAACAGTAACCCTGGGAAGGGAAATCAGCCTGGTGTTAGGCTTCTTGCCAAGGAAAAAGCCGTGAAAGCAGCCATGTTGTGGCACTTTTGCACTCCCTTTTGGATGCCTTTCACAGCTCCAGTGTGCCTGGAACTCAGGGCTTCCTGATTTTAAAAATCCTAGCCCTAGGCCGAACCCCAACCCTAAGACGAGAAAGGCAAATCAGCCAGGAATTAGGCATGTCCCCAAGGAAAAAGCTGTGGAGGCAGGCATGTTGTGGTACTTTTGCGCTCTTCTTGGCTAGTCCTTCGCAGCTGCTGTGTTCTTGGAACTCAGGGTTTTCTGGTTAATAGAACCCTTACCCTAGGCGTAACTCAAACCTTAAGCCTAGGAAGGAAAATCAGCCTATGGTTCGGGATGGTCTCATGAGAACAGCAGCAGAGGCAGCCAAGTTGTGTCACTTCTGCGGCCGTCTTGGGATGCCTTTAACAGCTGCATGTGCCTGGAGCCCAGGGCTTCCTGGTTTTAAAAGTCCTAGGCCTAAGCCTAACAGTAACCCTGGGAAGGTAAATCAGCCGGGTATTAGGGTTCTTCCTAAGGGAAAAGCCGTGGAAGCAGCCATGTTGTGGCACTTTTGCACTCCCTTTGGGATGCCTTTGGCAGATGCAGTAAGCCTGGAACTCAGGGCTTCCTGGTTAAAAAACTCCAAGCCCTAGGCTGAACCCTAACCCTAACACTAGGCAGATAAATCAGCCTAGGTATAGGGATGGTGCCAAGGAAAAAGCTGTGAAAGCTGCCATGTTGTTGCACTTTTGTACTCCCCTTGGGATGACTTGAACAGCTGCAGTGTGCCTGGAGCTAAGGGCTTCCTAGTTTTAAAAATCCTAGCCCTAGGCCTAAGCCTAACAGTAACCCTGGGAAGGGAAATCAGCCTGGTGTTAGGCTTCTTGCCAAGGAAAAAGCCGTGAAAGCAGCCATGTTGTGGCACTTTTGCACTCCCTTTTGGATGCCTTTCACAGCTGCAGTGTGCCTGGAACTCAGGGCTTCCTGATTTTAAAAATCCTAGCCCTAGGCCGAACCCCAACCCTAAGACGAGAAAGGCAAATCAGCCAGGAATTAGGCATGTCCCCAAGGAAAAAGCTGTGGAGGCAGGCATGTTGTGGTACTTTTGCGCTCTTCTTGGCTAGTCCTTCGCAGCTGCTGTGTTCTTGGAACTCAGGGCTTTCTGGTTAATAGAACCCTTACCCTAGGCGTAACTCAAACCTTAACCCTAGGAAGGAGAATCAACATATGGTTCGGGATGGTCTCATGAGAATAGCAGCAGAGGCAGCCAAGTTGTGTCACTTCTGCGGCCCTCTTGGGATGCCTTTAACAGCTGCATGTGCCTGGAGCCCAGGGCTTCCTGGTTTTAAAAGTCCTAGGCCTAAGCTTAACAGTAACCCTGGGAAGGTAAATCAGCCGGGTATTAGGTTTCTTCCTAAGGGAAAAGCCGTGAAAGCAGCCATGTTGTGGCACTTCTGCACTCCCTTTGGGATGCCTTTGGCAGATGCAGTAAGCCTGGAACTCAGGGCTTCCTGGTTAAAAAACTCCAAGCCCTAGGCTGAACCCTAACCCTAACCCTAGGCAGATAAATCAGCCTAGGTATAGGGATGGTGCCAAGGAAAAAGCTGTGAAAGCTGCCATGTTGTTGCACTTTTGTACTCCCCTTGGGATGCCTTGAACAGCTGCAGTGTGCCTGGAGCTAAGGGCTTCCTAGTTTTAAAAATCCTAGCCCTAGGCCTAAGCCTAACAGTAACCCTGGGAAGGGAAATCAGCCTGGTGTTAGGCTTCTTGCCAAGGAAAAAGCCGTGAAAGCAGCCATGTTGTGGCACTTTTGCACTCCCTTTTGGATGCCTTTCACAGCTGCAGTGTGCCTGGAACTCAGGGCTTCCTGATTTTAAAAATCCTAGCCCTAGGCCGAACCCCAACCCTAAGACGAGAAAGGCAAATCAGCCAGGAATTAGGCATGTCCCCAAGGAAAAAGCTGTGGAGGCAGGCATGTTGTGGTACTTTTGCGCTCTTCTTGGGTAGTCCTTCGCAGCTGCTGTGTTCTTGGAACTCAGGGCTTTCTGGTTAATAGAACCCTTACCCTAGGCGTAACTCAAACCTTAACCCTAGGAAGGAGAATCAACCTATGGTTCGGGATGGTCTCATGAGAATAGCCGCAGAGGCAGCCAAGTTGTGTCACTTCTGCGGCCCTCTTGGGATGCCTTTAACAGCTGCATGTGCCTGGAGCCCAGGGCTTCCTGGTTTTAAAAGTCCTAGGCCTAAGCCTAACAGTAACCCTGGGAAGGTAAATCAGCCGGGTATTAGGTTTCTTCCTAAGGGAAAAGCCGTGAAAGCAGCCATGTTGTGGCACTTCTGCACTCCCTTTGGGATGCCTTTGGCAGATGCAGTAAGCCTGGAACTCAGGGCTTCCTGGTTAAAAAACTCCAAGCCCTAGGCTGAACCCTAACCCTAACCCTAGGCAGATAAATCAGCCTAGGTATAGGGATGGTGCCAAGGAAAAAGCTGTGAAAGCTGCCATGTTGTTGCACTTTTGTACTCCCCTTGGGATGACTTGAACAGCTGCAGTGTGCCTGGAGCTAAGGGCTTCCTAGTTTTAAAAATCCTAGCCCTAGGCCTAAGCCTAACAGTAACCCTGGGAAGGTAAATCAGCCTGGTGTTAGGCTTCTTGCCAAGGAAAAAGCCGTGAAAGCAGCCATGTTGTGGCACTTCTGCACTCCCTTTTGGATGCCTTTCACAGCTCCAGTGTGCCTGGAACTCAGGGCTTCCTGATTTTAAAAATCCTTGCCCTAGGCTGAACCCCAACCCTAAGACGAGAAAGGCAAATCAGCCAGGAATTAGGCATGTCCCCAAGGAAAAAGCTGTGGAGGCAGGCATGTTGTGGTACTTTTGCGCTCTTCTTGGCTAGTCCTTCGCAGCTGCTGTGTTCTTGGAACTCAGGGCTTTCTGGTTAATAGAACCCTTACCCTAGGCGTAACTCAAACCTTAAGCCTAGGAAGGAAAATCAGCCTATGGTTCGGGATGGTCTCATGAGATTAGCAGCAGAGACAGCCAAGTTGTGTCACTTCTGCGGCCCTCTTGGGATGCCTTTAACAGCTGCATGTGCCTGGAGCCCAGGGCTTCCTGGTTTTAAAAGTCCTAGGCCTAAGCCTAACAGTAACCCTAGGAAGGTAAATCCGCCGCGTATTAGGGTTCTTCCTAAGGGAAAAGCCGTGAAAGCAGCCATGTTGTGGCACTTCTGCACTCCCTTTGGGATGCCTTTGGCAGATGAAGTAAGCCTGGAACTCAGGGCTTCCTGGTTAAAAAACTCCAAGCCCTAGGCTGAACCCTAACCCTAACCCTAGGCAGATAAATCAGCCTAGGTATAGGGATGGTGCCAAGGAAAAAGCTGTGAAAGCTGCCATGTTGTTGCACTTTTGTACTCCCCTTGGGATGCCTTGAACAGCTGCAGTGTGCCTGGAGCTAAGGACTTCCTAGTTTTAAAAATCCTAGCCCTAGGCCTAAGCCTAACAGTAACCCTGGGAAGGGAAATCAGCCTGGTGTTAGGCTTCTTGCCAAGGAAAAAGCCGTGAAAGCAGCCATGTGGTGGAACTTTTGCACTCCCTTTTGGATGCCTTTCACAGCTCCAGTGTGCCTGGAACTCAGGGCTTCCTGATTTTAAAAATCCTAGCCCTAGGCCGAACCCCAACCCTAAGACGAGAAAGGCAAATCAGCCAGGAATTAGGCATGTCCCCAAGGAAAAAGCTGTGGAGGCAGGCATGTTGTGGTACTTTTGCGCTCTTCTTGGCTAGTCCTTCGCAGCTGCTGTGTTCTTGGAACTCAGGGCTTTCTGGTTAATAGAGCCCTTACCCTAGGCGTAACTCAAACCTTAACCCTAGGAAGGAAAATCAACCTATGGTTCGGGATGGTCTCATGGAAATATCAGTGGTGGCAGCCAAGATGCGTCACTTTTGCGCTCCCCTTGGGATGCCTTTCGCAGCTGCAGTGTGCCTGGAGCCCAGGGCTTCCTGGTTTTAAAAGTCCTAGGCCTAAGCCTAACAGTAACCCTAGGAAGGTAAATCAGCCGGGTATTAGGGTTCTTCCTAAGGGAAAAGCCGTGAAAGCAGCCATGTTGTGGCACTTCTGCACTCCCTTTGGGATGCCTTTGGCAGATGAAGTAAGCCTGGAACTCAGGGCTTCCTGGTTAAAGAAATCCAATCCCTAGGCTGAACCCTAACCCTAACCCTAGGCAGATAAATCAGCATAGGTATAGGGATGGTGCCAAGGAAAAAGCTGTGAAAGCTGCCATGTTGTTGCACTTTTGTACTCCCCTTGGGATGCCTTGAACAGCTGCAGTGTGCCTGGAGCCCAGGGCTTCCTAGTTTCAAAAATCCTAGCCCTAGGCCTAAGCCTAACAGTAACCCTGGTAAGGTAAATCAGCCTGGTGTTAGGCTTCTTGCCAAGGAAAAAGCCGTGAAAGCAGCCATGTTGTGGCACTTTTGCACTCCCTTTTGGATGCCTTTCACAGCTCCAGTGTGCCTGGAACTCAGGGCTTCCTGATTTTAAAAATCCTAGCCCTAGGCCGAACCCCAACCCTAAGACGAGAAAGGCAAATCAGCCAGGAATTAGGCATGTCCCCAAGGAAAAAGCTGTGGAGGCAGGCATGTTGTGGTACTTTTGCGCTCTTCTTGGCTAGTCCTTCGCAGCTGCTGTGTTCTTGGAACTCAGGGCTTTCTGGTTAATAGAGCCCTTACCCTAGGCGTAACTCAAACCTTAACCCTAGGAAGGAAAATCAACCTATGGTTCGGGATGGTCTCATGGAAATATCAGTGGTGGCAGCCAAGTTGCGTCACTTTTGCGCTCCCCTTGGGATGCCTTTCGCAGCTGCAGTGTGCCTGGAGCCCAGGGCTTCCTGGTTTTAAAAGTCCTAGGCCTAAGCCTAACAGTAACCCTAGGAAGGTAAATCAGCCGGGTATTAGGGTTCTTCCTAAGGGAAAAGCCGTGAAAGCAGCCATGTTGTGGCACTTCTGCACTCCCTTTGGGATGCCTTTGGCAGATGAAGTAAGCCTGGAACTCAGGGCTTCCTGGTTAAAGAAATCCAAGCCCTAGGCTGAAGCCTAACCCTAACCCTAGGCAGATAAATCAGCCTAGGTATAGGGATGGTGCCAAGGAAAAAGCTGTGAAAGCTGCCATGTTGTTGCACTTTTGTACTCCCCTTGGGATGCCTTGAACAGCTGCAGTGTGCCTGGAGCTAAGGGCTTCCTAGTTTCAAAAATCCTAGCCCTAGGCCTAAGCCTAACAGTAACCCTGGGAAGGTAAATCAGCCTGGTGTTAGGCTTCTTGCCAAGGAAAAAGCCGTGAAAGCAGCCATGTTGTGGCACTTTTGCACTCCCTTTTGGATGCCTTTCACAGCTCCAGTGTGCCTGGAACTCAGGGCTTCCTGATTTTAAAAATCCTAGCCCTAGGCCGAACCCCAACCCTAAGACGAGAAAGGCAAATCAGCCAGGAATTAGGCATGTCCCCAAGGAAAAATCTGTGGAGGCAGGCATGTTGTGGTACTTTTGCGCTCTTCTTGGCTAGTCCTTCGCAGCTGCTGTGTTCTTGGAACTCAGGGCTTTCTGGTTAATAGACCCTTACCCTAGGCGTAACTCAAACCTTAACCCTAGGAAGGAAAATCAGCCTATGGTTCGGGATGGTCTCATGGAAATATCAGTGGTGGCAGCCAAGTTGCGTCACTTTTGCGCTCCCCTTGGGATGCCTTTCGCAGCTGCAGTGTGCCTGGAGCCCAGGGCTTCCTGGTTTTAAAAGTCCTAGGCCTAAGCCTAACAGTAACCCTAGGAAGGTAAATCAGCCGGGTATTAGGGTTCCTCCTAAGGGAAAAGCCGTGAAAGCAGCCATGTTGTGGCACTTCTGCACTCCCTTTGGGATGCCTTTGGCAGATGAAGTAAGCCTGGAACTCAGGGCTTCCTGGTTAAAGAAATCCAAGCCCTAGGCTGAACCCTAACCCTAACCCTAGGCAGATAAATCAGCCTAGGTATAGGGATGGTGCCAAGGAAAAAGCTGTGAAAGCTGCCATGTTGTTGCACTTTTGTACTCCCCTTGGGAAGCCTTGAACAGCTGCAGTGTGCCTGGAGCTAAGGGCTTCCTAGTTTTAAAAATCCTAGCCCTAGGCCTAAGCCTAACAGTAACCCTGGGAAGGGAAATCAGCCTGGTGTTAGGCTTCTTGCCAAGGAAAAAGCCGTGAAAGCAGCCATGTTGTGGCACTTTTGCACTCCCTTTTGGATGCCTTTCACAGCTCCAGTGTGCCTGGAACTCAGGGCTTCCTGATTTTAAAAATCCTAGCCCTAGGCCGAACCCCAACCCTAAGACGAGAAAGGCAAATCAGCCAGGAATTAGGCATGTCCCCAAGGAAAAAGCTGTGGAGGCAGGCATGTTGTGGTACTTTTGCGCTCTTCTTGGCTAGTCCTTCGCAGCTGCTGTGTTCTTGGAACTCAGGGCTTTCTGGTTAATAGAGCCCTTACCCTAGGCGTAACTCAAACCTTAACCCTAGGAAGGAAAATCAACCTATGGTTCGGGATGGTCTCATGGAAATATCAGTGGTGGCAGCCAAGTTGCGTCACTTTTGCGCTCCCCTTGGGATGCCTTTCGCAGCTGCAGTGTGCCTGGAGCCCAGGGCTTCCTGGTTTTAAAAGTCCTAGGCCTAAGCCTAACAGTAACCCTAGGAAGGTAAATCAGCCGGGTATTAGGGTTCCTCCTAAGGGAAAAGCCGTGAAAGCAGCCATGTTGTGGCACTTCTGCACTCCCTTTGGGATGCCTTTGGCAGATGAAGTAAGCCTGGAACTCAGGGCTTCCTGGTTAAAGAAATCCAAGCCCTAGGCTGAAGCCTAACCCTAACCCTAGGCAGATAAATCAGCCTAGGTATAGGGATGGTGCCAAGGAAAAAGCTGTGAAAGCTGCCATGTTGTTGCACTTTTGTACTCCCCTTGGGATGCCTTGAACAGCTGCAGTGTGCCTGGAGCTAAGGGCTTCCTAGTTTTAAAAATCCTAGCCCTAGGCCTAAGCCTAACAGTAACCCTGGGAAGGGAAATCAGCCTGGTGTTAGGCTTCTTGCCAAGGAAAAAGCCGTGAAAGCAGCCATGTTGTGGCACTTTTGCACTCCCTTTTGGATGCCTTTCACAGCTCCAGTGTGCCTGGAACTCAGGGCTTCCTGATTTTAAAAATCCTAGCCCTAGGCCGAACCCCAACCCTAAGACGAGAAAGGCAAATCAGCCAGGAATTAGGCATGTCCCCAAGGAAAAAGCTGTGGAGGCAGGCATGTTGTGGTACTTTTGCGCTCTTCTTGGCTAGTCCTTCGCAGCTGCTGTGTTCTTGGAACTCAGGGCTTTCTGGTTAATAGAGCCCTTACCCTAGGCGTAACTCAAACCTTAACCCTAGGAAGGAAAATCAACCTATGGTTCGGGATGGTCTCATGGAAATATCAGTGGTGGCAGCCAAGTTGCGTCACTTTTGCGCTCCCCTTGGGATGCCTTTCGCAGCTGCAGTGTGCCTGGAGCCCAGGGCTTCCTGGTTTTAAAAGTCCTAGGCCTAAGCCTAACAGTAACCCTAGGAAGGTAAATCAGCCGGGTATTAGGGTTCTTCCTAAGGGAAAAGCCGTGAAAGCAGCCATGTTGTGGCACTTCTGCACTCCCTTTGGGATGCCTTTGGCAGATGAAGTAAGCCTGGAACTCAGGGCTTCCTGGTTAAAGAAATCCAAGCCCTAGGCTGAAGCCTAACCCTAACCCTAGGCAGATAAATCAGCCTAGGTATAGGGATGGTGCCAAGGAAAAAGCTGTGAAAGCTGCCATGTTGTTGCACTTTTGTACTCCCCTTGGGATGCCTTGAACAGCTGCAGTGTGCCTGGAGCTAAGGGCTTCCTAGTTTCAAAAATCCTAGCCCTAGGCCTAAGCCTAACAGTAACCCTGGGAAGGTAAATCAGCCTGGTGTTAGGCTTCTTGCCAAGGAAAAAGCCGTGAAAGCAGCCATGTTGTGGCACTTTTGCACTCCCTTTTGGATGCCTTTCACAGCTCCAGTGTGCCTGGAACTCAGGGCTTCCTGATTTTAAAAATCCTAGCCCTAGGCCGAACCCCAACCCTAAGACGAGAAAGGCAAATCAGCCAGGAATTAGGCATGTCCCCAAGGAAAAATCTGTGGAGGCAGGCATGTTGTGGTACTTTTGCGCTCTTCTTGGCTAGTCCTTCGCAGCTGCTGTGTTCTTGGAACTCAGGGCTTTCTGGTTAATAGACCCTTACCCTAGGCGTAACTCAAACCTTAACCCTAGGAAGGAAAATCAGCCTATGGTTCGGGATGGTCTCATGGAAATATCAGTGGTGGCAGCCAAGTTGCGTCACTTTTGCGCTCCCCTTGGGATGCCTTTCGCAGCTGCAGTGTGCCTGGAGCCCAGGGCTTCCTGGTTTTAAAAGTCCTAGGCCTAAGCCTAACAGTAACCCTAGGAAGGTAAATCAGCCGGGTATTAGGGTTCCTCCTAAGGAAAAAGCCGTGAAAGCAGCCATGTTGTGGCACTTCTGCACTCCCTTTGGGATGCCTTTGGCAGATGAAGTAAGCCTGGAACTCAGGGCTTCCTGGTTAAAGAAATCCAAGCCCTAGGCTGAACCCTAACCCTAACCCTAGGCAGATAAATCAGCCTAGGTATAGGGATGGTGCCAAGGAAAAAGCTGTGAAAGCTGCCATGTTGTTGCACTTTTGTACTCCCCTTGGGAAGCCTTGAACAGCTGCAGTGTGCCTGGAGCTAAGGGCTTCCTAGTTTTAAAAATCCTAGCCCTAGGCCTAAGCCTAACAGTAACCCTGGGAAGGGAAATCAGCCTGGTGTTAGGCTTCTTGCCAAGGAAAAAGCCGTGAAAGCAGCCATGTTGTGGCACTTTTGCACTCCCTTTTGGATGCCTTTCACAGCTCCAGTGTGCCTGGAACTCAGGGCTTCCTGATTTTAAAAATCCTAGCCCTAGGCCGAACCCCAACCCTAAGACGAGAAAGGCAAATCAGCCAGGAATTAGGCATGTCCCCAAGGAAAAAGCTGTGGAGGCAGGCATGTTGTGGTACTTTTGCGCTCTTCTTGGCTAGTCCTTCGCAGCTGCTGTGTTCTTGGAACTCAGGGCTTTCTGGTTAATAGAGCCCTTACCCTAGGCGTAACTCAAACCTTAACCCTAGGAAGGAAAATCAACCTATGGTTCGGGATGGTCTCATGGAAATATCAGTGGTGGCAGCCAAGTTGCGTCACTTTTGCGCTCCCCTTGGGATGCCTTTCGCAGCTGCAGTGTGCCTGGAGCCCAGGGCTTCCTGGTTTTAAAAGTCCTAGGCCTAAGCCTAACAGTAACCCTAGGAAGGTAAATCAGCCGGGTATTAGGGTTCCTCCTAAGGGAAAAGCCGTGAAAGCAGCCATGTTGTGGCACTTCTGCACTCCCTTTGGGATGCCTTTGGCAGATGAAGTAAGCCTGGAACTCAGGGCTTCCTGGTTAAAGAAATCCAAGCCCTAGGCTGAAGCCTAACCCTAACCCTAGGCAGATAAATCAGCCTAGGTATAGGGATGGTGCCAAGGAAAAAGCTGTGAAAGCTGCCATGTTGTTGCACTTTTGTACTCCCCTTGGGATGCCTTGAACAGCTGCAGTGTGCCTGGAGCTAAGGGCTTCCTAGTTTTAAAAATCCTAGCCCTAGGCCTAAGCCTAACAGTAACCCTGGGAAGGGAAATCAGCCTGGTGTTAGGCTTCTTGCCAAGGAAAAAGCCGTGAAAGCAGCCATGTTGTGGCACTTTTGCACTCCCTTTTGGATGCCTTTCACAGCTCCAGTGTGCCTGGAACTCAGGGCTTCCTGATTTTAAAAATCCTAGCCCTAGGCCGAACCCCAACCCTAAGACGAGAAAGGCAAATCAGCCAGGAATTAGGCATGTCCCCAAGGAAAAAGCTGTGGAGGCAGGCATGTTGTGGTACTTTTGCGCTCTTCTTGGCTAGTCCTTCGCAGCTGCTGTGTTCTTGGAACTCAGGGCTTTCTGGTTAATAGAGCCCTTACCCTAGGCGTAACTCAAACCTTAACCCTAGGAAGGAAAATCAACCTATGGTTCGGGATGGTCTCATGGAAATATCAGTGGTGGCAGCCAAGTTGCGTCACTTTTGCGCTCCCCTTGGGATGCCTTTCGCAGCTGCAGTGTGCCTGGAGCCCAGGGCTTCCTGGTTTTAAAAGTCCTAGGCCTAAGCCTAACAGTAACCCTAGGAAGGTAAATCAGCCGGGTATTAGGGTTCTTCCTAAGGGAAAAGCCGTGAAAGCAGCCATGTTGTGGCACTTCTGCACTCCCTTTGGGATGCCTTTGGCAGATGAAGTAAGCCTGGAACTCAGGGCTTCCTGGTTAAAGAAATCCAAGCCCTAGGCTGAAGCCTAACCCTAACCCTAGGCAGATAAATCAGCCTAGGTATAGGGATGGTGCCAAGGAAAAAGCTGTGAAAGCTGCCATGTTGTTGCACTTTTGTACTCCCCTTGGGATGCCTTGAACAGCTGCAGTGTGCCTGGAGCTAAGGGCTTCCTAGTTTCAAAAATCCTAGCCCTAGGCCTAAGCCTAACAGTAACCCTGGGAAGGTAAATCAGCCTGGTGTTAGGCTTCTTGCCAAGGAAAAAGCCGTGAAAGCAGCCATGTTGTGGCACTTTTGCACTCCCTTTTGGATGCCTTTCACAGCTCCAGTGTGCCTGGAACTCAGGGCTTCCTGATTTTAAAAATCCTAGCCCTAGGCCGAACCCCAACCCTAAGAGGAGAAAGGCAAATCAGCCAGGAATTAGGCATGTCCCCAAGGAAAAATCTGTGGAGGCAGGCATGTTGTGGTACTTTTGCGCTCTTCTTGGGTAGTCCTTCGCAGCTGCTGTGTTCTTGGAACTCAGGGCTTTCTGGTTAATAGACCCTTACCCTAGGCGTAACTCAAACCTTAACCCTAGGAAGGAAAATCAGCCTATGGTTCGGGATGGTCTCATGGAAATATCAGTGGTGGCAGCCAAGTTGCGTCACTTTTGCGCTCCCCTTGGGATGCCTTTCGCAGCTGCAGTGTGCCTGGAGCCCAGGGCTTCCTGGTTTTAAAAGTCCTAGGCCTAAGCCTAACAGTAACCCTAGGAAGGTAAATCAGCCGGGTATTAGGGTTCTTCCTAAGGGAAAAGCCGTGAAAGCAGCCATGTTGTGGCACTTCTGCACTCCCTTTGGGATGCCTTTGGCAGATGAAGTAAGCCTGGAACTCAGGGCTTCCTGGTTAAAGAAATCCAAGCCCTAGGCTGAAGCCTAACCCTAACCCTAGGCAGATAAATCAGCCTAGGTATAGGGATGGTGCCAAGGAAAAAGCTGTGAAAGCTGCCATGTTGTTGCACTTTTGTACTCCCCTTGGGAAGCCTTGAACAGCTGCAGTGTGCCTGGAGCTAAGGGCTTCCTAGTTTTAAAAATCCTAGCCCTAGGCCTAAGCCTAACAGTAACCCTGGGAAGGTAAATCAGCCTGGTGTTAGGCTTCTTGCCAAGGAAAAAGCCGTGAAAGCAGCCATGTTGTGGCACTTTTGCACTCCCTTTTGGATGCCTTTCACAGCTCCAGTGTGCCTGGAACTCAGGGCTTCCTGATTTTAAAAATCCTAGCCCTAGGCCGAACCCCAACACTAAGACGAGAAAGGCAAATCAGCCAGGAATTAGGCATGTCCCCAAGGAAAAAGCTGTGGAGGCAGGCATGTTGTGGTACTTTTGCGCTCTTCTTGGCTAGTCCTTCGCAGCTGCTGTGTTCTTGGAACTCAGGGCTTTCTGGTTAATAGAGCCCTTACCCTAGGCGTAACTCAAACCTTAACCCTTGAAAGGAAAATCAGCCTATGGTTCGGGATGGTCTCATGGAAATATCAGTGGTGGCAGCCAAGTTGCGTCACTTTTGCGCTCCCCTTGGGATGCCTTTCGCAGCTGCAGTGTGCCTGGAGCCCAGGGCTTCCTGGTTTTAAAAGTCCTAGGCCTAAGCCTAACAGTAACCCTAGGAAGGTAAATCAGCCGGGTATTAGGGTTCTTCCTAAGGGAAAAGCCGTGAAAGCAGCCATGTTGTGGCACTTCTGCACTCCCTTTGGGATGCCTTTGGCAGATGAAGTAAGCCTGGAACTCAGGGCTTCCTGGTTAAAGAAATCCAAGCCCTAGGCTGAAGCCTAACCCTAACCCTAGGCAGATAAATCAGCCTAGGTATAGGGATGGTGCCAAGGAAAAAGCTGTGAAAGCTGCCATGTTGTTGCACTTTTGTACTCCCCTTGGGATGCCTTGAACAGCTGCAGTGTGCCTGGAGCTAAGGGCTTCCTAGTTTTAAAAATCCTAGCCCTAGGCCTAAGCCTAACAGTAACCCTGGGAAGGTAAATCAGCCTGGTGTTAGGCTTCTTGCCAAGGAAAAAGCCGTGAAAGCAGCCATGTTGTGGCACTTTTGCACTCCCTTTTGGATGCCTTTCACAGCTCCAGTGTGCCTGGAACTCAGGGCTTCCTGATTTTAAAAATCCTAGCCCTAGGCCGAACCCCAACCCTAAGACGAGAAAGGCAAATCAGCCAGGAATTAGGCATGTCCCCAAGGAAAAAGCTGTGGAGGCAGGCATGTTGTGGTACTTTTGCGCTCTTCTTGGCTAGTCCTTCGCAGCTGCTGTGTTCTTGGAACTCAGGGCTTTCTGGTTAATAGAGCCCTTACCCTAGGCGTAACTCAAACCTTAACCCTAGGAAGGAAAATCAACCTATGGTTCGGGATGGTCTCATGGAAATATCAGTGGTGGCAGCCAAGTTGCGTCACTTTTGCGCTCCCCTTGGGATGCCTTTCGCAGCTGCAGTGTGCCTGGAGCCCAGGGCTTCCTGGTTTTAAAAGTCCTAGGCCTAAGCCTAACAGTAACCCTAGGAAGGTAAATCAGCCGGGTATTAGGGTTCTTCCTAAGGGAAAAGCCGTGAAAGCAGCCATGTTGTGGCACTTCTGCACTCCCTTTGGGATGCCTTTGGCAGATGAAGTAAGCCTGGAACTCAGGGCTTCCTGGTTAAAGAAATCCAAGCCCTAGGCTGAAGCCTAACCCTAACCCTAGGCAGATAAATCAGCCTAGGTATAGGGATGGTGCCAAGGAAAAAGCTGTGAAAGCTGCCATGTTGTTGCACTTTTTTACTCCCCTTGGGATGCCTTGAACAGCTGCAGTGTGCCTGGAGCTAAGGGCTTCCTAGTTTCAAAAATCCTAGCCCTAGGCCTAAGCCTAACAGTAACCCTGGGAAGGTAAATCAGCCTGGTGTTAGGCTTCTTGCCAAGGAAAAAGCCGTGAAAGCAGCCATGTTGTGGCACTTTTGCACTCCCTTTTGGATGCCTTTCACAGCTCCAGTGTGCCTGGAACTCAGGGCTTCCTGATTTTAAAAATCCTAGCCCTAGGCCGAACCCCTACCCTAAGACGAGAAAGGCAAATCAGCCAGGAATTAGGCATGTCCCCAAGGAAAAAGCTGTGGAGGCAGGCATGTTGTGGTACTTTTGCGCTCTTCTTGGCTAGTCCTTCGCAGCTGCTGTGTTCTTGGAACTCAGGGCTTTCTGGTTAATAGAGCCCTTACCCTAGGCGTAACTCAAACCTTAACCCTAGGAAGGAAAATCAACCTATGGTTCGGGATGGTCTCATGGAAATATCAGTGGTGGCAGCCAAGTTGCGTCACTTTTGCGCTCCCCTTGGGATGCCTTTCGCAGCTGCAGTGTGCCTGGAGCCCAGGGCTTCCTGGTTTTAAAAGTCCTAGGCCTAAGCCTAACAGTAACCCTAGGAAGGTAAATCAGCCGGGTATTAGGGTTCTTCCTAAGGGAAAAGCCGTGAAAGCAGCCATGTTGTGGCACTTCTGCACTCCCTTTGGGATGCCTTTGGCAGATGAAGTAAGCCTGGAACTCAGGGCTTCCTTGTTAAAGAAATCCAAGCCCTAGGCTGAAGCCTAACCCTAACCCTAGGCAGATAAATCAGCCTAGGTATAGGGATGGTGCCAAGGAAAAAGCTGTGAAAGCTGCCATGTTGTTGCACTTTTGTACTCCCCTTGGGAAGCCTTGAACAGCTGCAGTGTGCCTGGAGCTAAGGGCTTCCTAGTTTCAAAAATCCTAGCCCTAGGCCTAAGCCTAACAGTAACCGTGGGAAGGGAAATCAGCCTGGTGTTAGGCTTCTTGCCAAGGAAAAAGCCGTGAAAGCAGCCATGTTGTGGCACTTTTGCACTCCCTTTTGGATGCCTTTCACAGCTGCAGTGTGCCTGGAACTCAGGGCTTCCTGATTTTAAAAATCCTAGCCCTAGGCCGAACCCCAACCCTAAGACGAGAAAGGCAAATCAGCCAGGAATTAGGCATGTCCCCAAGGAAAAAGCTTTGGAGGCAGGCATGTTGTGGTACTTTTGCGCTCTTCCTGGCTAGTCCTTCGCAGCTGCTGTGTTCTTGGAACTCGGGGCTTTCTGGTTAATAGAGCCCTTACCCTAGGCGTAACTCAAACCTTAACCCTAGGAAGGAAAATCAACCTATGGTTCGGGATGGTCTCATGGAAATATCAGTGGTGGCAGCCAAGTTGCGTCACTTTTGCGCTCCCCTTGGGATGCCTTTCGCAGCTGCAGTGTGCCTGGAGCCCAGGGCTTCCTGGTTTTAAAAGTCCTAGGCCTAAGCCTAACAGTAACCCTAGGAAGGTAAATCAGCCGGGTATTAGGGTTCTTCCTAAGGGAAAAGCCGTGAAAGCAGCCATGTTGTGGCACTTTTGCACTCCCTTTGGGATGCCTTTGGCAGATGAAGTAAGCCTGGAACTCAGGGCTTCCTGGTTAAAAAAATCCAAGCCCTAGGCTGAACCCTAACCCTAACCCTAGGCAGATAAATCAGCCTAGGTATAGGGATGGTGCCAAGGAAAAAGCTGTGAAAGCTGCCATGTTGTTGCACTTTTGTACTCCCCTTGGGATGCCTTGAACAGCTGCAGTGTGCCTGGAGCTAAGGGCTTCCTAGTTTCAAAAATCCTAGCCCTAGGCCTAAGCCTAACAGTAACCCTGGGAAGGGAAATCAGCCTGGTGTTAGGCTTCTTGCCAAGGAAAAAGCCGTGAAAGCAGCCATGTTGTGGCACTTTTGCACTCCCTTTTGGATGCCTTTCACAGCTCCAGTGTGCCTGGAACTCAGGGCTTCCTGATTTTAAAAATCCTAGCCCTAGGCCGAACCCCAACCCTAAGACGAGAAAGGCAAATCAGCCAGGAATTAGCCATGTCCCCAAGGAAAAAGCTGTGGAGGCAGGCATGTTGTGGTACTTTTGCGCTCTTCTTGGCTAGTCCTTCGCAGCTGCTGTGTTCTTGGAACTCAGGGCTTTCTGGTTAATAGAGCCCTTACCCTAGGCGTAACTCAAACCTTAACCCTAGGAAGGAAAATCAACCTATGGTTCGGGATGGTCTCATGGAAATATCAGTGGTGGCAGCCAAGTTGCGTCACTTTTGCGCTCCCCTTGGGATGCCTTTCGCAGCTGCAGTGTGCCTGGAGCCCAGGGCTTCCTGGTTTTAAAAGTCCTAGGCCTAAGCCTAACAGTAACCCTAGGAAGGTAAATCAGCCGGGTATTAGGGTTCTTCCTAAGGGAAAAGCCGTGAAAGCAGCCATGTTGTGGCACTTCTGCACTCCCTTTGGGATGCCTTTGGCAGATGAAGTAAGCCTGGAACTCAGGGCTTCCTGGTTAAAGAAATCCAAGCCCTAGGCTGAAGCCTAACCCTAACCCTAGGCAGATAAATCAGCCTAGGTATAGGGATGGTGCCAAGGAAAAAGCTGTGAAAGCTGCCATGTTGTTGCACTTTTGTACTCCCCTTGGGATGCCTTGAACAGCTGCAGTGTGCCTGGAGCTAAGGGCTTCCTAGTTTCAAAAATCCTAGCCCTAGGCCTAAGCCTAACAGTAACCCTGGGAAGGTAAATCAGCCTGGTGTTAGGCTTCTTGCCAAGGAAAAAGCCGTGAAAGCAGCCATGTTGTGGCACTTTTGCACTCCCTTTTGGATGCCTTTCACAGCTCCAGTGTGCCTGGAACTCAGGGCTTCCTGATTTTAAAAATCCTAGCCCTAGGCCGAACCCCAACCCTAAGACGAGAAAGGCAAATCAGCCAGGAATTAGGCATGTCCCCAAGGAAAAATCTGTGGAGGCAGGCATGTTGTGGTACTTTTGCGCTCTTCTTGGCTAGTCCTTCGCAGCTGCTGTGTTCTTGGAACTCAGGGCTTTCTGGTTAATAGACCCTTACCCTAGGCGTAACTCAAACCTTAACCCTAGGAAGGAAAATCAGCCTATGGTTCGGGATGGTCTCATGGAAATATCAGTGGTGGCAGCCAAGTTGCGTCACTTTTGCGCTCCCCTTGGGATGCCTTTCGCAGCTGCAGTGTGCCTGGAGCCCAGGGCTTCCTGGTTTTAAAAGTCCTAGGCCTAAGCCTAACAGTAACCCTAGGAAGGTAAATCAGCCGGGTATTAGGGTTCCTCCTAAGGGAAAAGCCGTGAAAGCAGCCATGTTGTGGCACTTCTGCACTCCCTTTGGGATGCCTTTGGCAGATGAAGTAAGCCTGGAACTCAGGGCTTCCTGGTTAAAGAAATCCAAGCCCTAGGCTGAACCCTAACCCTAACCCTAGGCAGATAAATCAGCCTAGGTATAGGGATGGTGCCAAGGAAAAAGCTGTGAAAGCTGCCATGTTGTTGCACTTTTGTACTCCCCTTGGGAAGCCTTGAACAGCTGCAGTGTGCCTGGAGCTAAGGGCTTCCTAGTTTTAAAAATCCTAGCCCTAGGCCTAAGCCTAACAGTAACCCTGGGAAGGGAAATCAGCCTGGTGTTAGGCTTCTTGCCAAGGAAAAAGCCGTGAAAGCAGCCATGTTGTGGCACTTTTGCACTCCCTTTTGGATGCCTTTCACAGCTCCAGTGTGCCTGGAACTCAGGGCTTCCTGATTTTAAAAATCCTAGCCCTAGGCCGAACCCCAACCCTAAGACGAGAAAGGCAAATCAGCCAGGAATTAGGCATGTCCCCAAGGAAAAAGCTGTGGAGGCAGGCATGTTGTGGTACTTTTGCGCTCTTCTTGGCTAGTCCTTCGCAGCTGCTGTGTTCTTGGAACTCAGGGCTTTCTGGTTAATAGAGCCCTTACCCTAGGCGTAACTCAAACCTTAACCCTAGGAAGGAAAATCAACCTATGGTTCGGGATGGTCTCATGGAAATATCAGTGGTGGCAGCCAAGTTGCGTCACTTTTGCGCTCCCCTTGGGATGCCTTTCGCAGCTGCAGTGTGCCTGGAGCCCAGGGCTTCCTGGTTTTAAAAGTCCTAGGCCTAAGCCTAACAGTAACCCTAGGAAGGTAAATCAGCCGGGTATTAGGGTTCCTCCTAAGGGAAAAGCCGTGAAAGCAGCCATGTTGTGGCACTTCTGCACTCCCTTTGGGATGCCTTTGGCAGATG
This sequence comes from Ammospiza nelsoni, assembly GCF_027579445.1. NCBI lineage: Eukaryota > Metazoa > Chordata > Aves > Passeriformes > Passerellidae > Ammospiza > Ammospiza nelsoni. The sequence goes on along the minus strand of NW_026683203.1, from coordinate 526,129 downwards.
AAGTAAGCCTGGAACTCAGGGCTTCCTGGTTAAAGAAATCCAAGCCCTAGGCTGAAGCCTAACCCTAACCCTAGGCAGATAAATCAGCCTAGGTATAGGGATGGTGCCAAGGAAAAAGCTGTGAAAGCTGCCATGTTGTTGCACTTTTGTACTCCCCTTGGGATGCCTTGAACAGCTGCAGTGTGCCTGGAGCTAAGGGCTTCCTAGTTTTAAAAATCCTAGCCCTAGGCCTAAGCCTAACAGTAACCCTGGGAAGGTAAATCAGCCTGGTGTTAGGCTTCTTGCCAAGGAAAAAGCCGTGAAAGCAGCCATGTTGTGGCACTTTTGCACTCCCTTTTGGATGCCTTTCACAGCTCCAGTGTGCCTGGAACTCAGGGCTTCCTGATTTTAAAAATCCTAGCCCTAGGCCGAACCCCAACCCTAAGACGAGAAAGGCAAATCAGCCAGGAATTAGGCATGTCCCCAAGGAAAAAGCTGTGGAGGCAGGCATGTTGTGGTACTTTTGCGCTCTTCTTGGCTAGTCCTTCGCAGCTGCTGTGTTCTTGGAACTCAGGGCTTTCTGGTTAATAGAGCCCTTACCCTAGGCGTAACTCAAACCTTAACCCTAGGAAGGAAAATCAACCTATGGTTCGGGATGGTCTCATGGAAATATCAGTGGTGGCAGCCAAGTTGCGTCACTTTTGCGCTCCCCTTGGGATGCCTTTCGCAGCTGCAGTGTGCCTGGAGCCCAGGGCTTCCTGGTTTTAAAAGTCCTAGGCCTAAGCCTAACAGTAACCCTAGGAAGGTAAATCAGCCGGGTATTAGGGTTCTTCCTAAGGGAAAAGCCGTGAAAGCAGCCATGTTGTGGCACTTCTGCACTCCCTTTGGGATGCCTTTGGCAGATGAAGTAAGCCTGGAACTCAGGGCTTCCTGGTTAAAGAAATCCAAGCCCTAGGCTGAAGCCTAACCCTAACCCTAGGCAGATAAATCAGCCTAGGTATAGGGATGGTGCCAAGGAAAAAGCTGTGAAAGCTGCCATGTTGTTGCACTTTTGTACTCCCCTTGGGATGCCTTGAACAGCTGCAGTGTGCCTGGAGCTAAGGGCTTCCTAGTTTCAAAAATCCTAGCCCTAGGCCTAAGCCTAACAGTAACCCTGGGAAGGTAAATCAGCCTGGTGTTAGGCTTCTTGCCAAGGAAAAAGCCGTGAAAGCAGCCATGTTGTGGCACTTTTGCACTCCCTTTTGGATGCCTTTCACAGCTCCAGTGTGCCTGGAACTCAGGGCTTCCTGATTTTAAAAATCCTAGCCCTAGGCCGAACCCCAACACTAAGACGAGAAAGGCAAATCAGCCAGGAATTAGGCATGTCCCCAAGGAAAAAGCTGTGGAGGCAGGCATGTTGTGGTACTTTTGCGCTCTTCTTGGCTAGTCCTTCGCAGCTGCTGTGTTCTTGGAACTCAGGGCTTTCTGGTTAATAGACCCTTACCCTAGGCGTAACGCAAACCTTAACCCTTGGAAGGAAAATCAGCCTATGGTTCGGGATGGTCTCATGGAAATATCAGTGGTGGCAGCCAAGTTGCGTCACTTTTGCGCTCCCCTTGGGATGCCTTTCGCAGCTGCAGTGTGCCTGGAGCCCAGGGCTTCCTGGTTTTAAAAGTCCTAGGCCTAAGCCTAACAGTAACCCTAGGAAGGTAAATCAGCCGGGTATTAGGGTTCTTCCTAAGGGAAAAGCCGTGAAAGCAGCCATGTTGTGGCACTTCTGCACTCCCTTTGGGATGCCTTTGGCAGATGAAGTAAGCCTGGAACTCAGGGCTTCCTGGTTAAAGAAATCCAAGCCCTAGGCTGAAGCCTAACCCTAACCCTAGGCAGATAAATCAGCCTAGGTATAGGGATGGTGCCAAGGAAAAAGCTGTGAAAGCTGCCATGTTGTTGCACTTTTGTACTCCCCTTGGGATGCCTTGAACAGCTGCAGTGTGCCTGGAGCTAAGGGCTTCCTAGTTTTAAAAATCCTAGCCCTAGGCCTAAGCCTAACAGTAACCCTGGGAAGGTAAATCAGCCTGGTGTTAGGCTTCTTGCCAAGGAAAAAGCCGTGAAAGCAGCCATGTTGTGGCACTTTTGCACTCCCTTTTGGATGCCTTTCACAGCTCCAGTGTGCCTGGAACTCAGGGCTTCCTGATTTTAAAAATCCTAGCCCTAGGCCGAACCCCAACCCTAAGACGAGAAAGGCAAATCAGCCAGGAATTAGGCATGTCCCCAAGGAAAAAGCTGTGGAGGCAGGCATGTTGTGGTACTTTTGCGCTCTTCTTGGCTAGTCCTTCGCAGCTGCTGTGTTCTTGGAACTCAGGGCTTTCTGGTTAATAGAGCCCTTACCCTAGGCGTAACTCAAACCTTAACCCTAGGAAGGAAAATCAACCTATGGTTCGGGATGGTCTCATGGAAATATCAGTGGTGGCAGCCAAGTTGCGTCACTTTTGCGCTCCCCTTGGGATGCCTTTCGCAGCTGCAGTGTGCCTGGAGCCCAGGGCTTCCTGGTTTTAAAAGTCCTAGGCCTAAGCCTAACAGTAACCCTAGGAAGGTAAATCAGCCGGGTATTAGGGTTCTTCCTAAGGGAAAAGCCGTGAAAGCAGCCATGTTGTGGCACTTCTGCACTCCCTTTGGGATGCCTTTGGCAGATGAAGTAAGCCTGGAACTCAGGGCTTCCTGGTTAAAGAAATCCAAGCCCTAGGCTGAACCCTAACCCTAACCCTAGGCAGATAAATCAGCCTAGGTATAGGGATGGTGCCAAGGAAAAAGCTGTGAAAGCTGCCATGTTGTTGCACTTTTGTACTCCCCTTGGGATGCCTTGAACAGCTGCAGTGTGCCTGGAGCTAAGGGCTTCCTAGTTTCAAAAATCCTAGCCCTAGGCCTAAGCCTAACAGTAACCCTGGGAAGGTAAATCAGCCTGGTGTTAGGCTTCTTGCCAAGGAAAAAGCCGTGAAAGCAGCCATGTTGTGGCACTTTTGCACTCCCTTTTGGATGCCTTTCACAGCTCCAGTGTGCCTGGAACTCAGGGCTTCCTGATTTTAAAAATCCTAGCCCTAGGCCGAACCCCTACCCTAAGACGAGAAAGGCAAATCAGCCAGGAATTAGGCATGTCCCCAAGGAAAAAGCTGTGGAGGCAGGCATGTTGTGGTACTTTTGCACTCTTCTTGGCTAGTCCTTCGCAGCTGCTGTGTTCTTGGAACTCAGGGCTTTCTGGTTAATAGACCCTTACCCTAGGCGTAACTCAAACCTTAACCCTAGGAAGGAAAATCAACCTATGGTTCGGGATGGTCTCATGGAAATATCAGTGGTGGCAGCCAAGTTGCGTCACTTTTGCGCTCCCCTTGGGATGCCTTTCGCAGCTGCAGTGTGCCTGGAGCCCAGGGCTTCCTGGTTTTAAAAGTCCTAGGCCTAAGCCTAACAGTAACCCTAGGAAGGTAAATCAGCCGGGTATTAGGGTTCTTCCTAAGGGAAAAGCCGTGAAAGCAGCCATGTTGTGGCACTTCTGCACTCCCTTTGGGATGCCTTTGGCAGATGAAGTAAGCCTGGAACTCAGGGCTTCCTGGTTAAAGAAATCCAAGCCCTAGGCTGAACCCTAACCCTAACCCTAGGCAGATAAATCAGCCTAGGTATAGGGATGGTGCCAAGGAAAAAGCTGTGAAAGCTGCCATGTTGTTGCACTTTTGTACTCCCCTTGGGATGCCTTGAACAGCTGCAGTGTGCCTGGAGCTAAGGGCTTCCTAGTTTTAAAAATCCTAGCCCTAGGCCTAAGCCTAACAGTAACCCTGGGAAGGTAAATCAGCCTGGTGTTAGGCTTCTTGCCAAGGAAAAAGCCGTGAAAGCAGCCATGTTGTGGCACTTTTGCACTCCCTTTTGGATGCCTTTCACAGCTCCAGTGTGCCTGGAACTCAGGGCTTCCTGATTTTAAAAATCCTAGCCCTAGGCCGAACCCCAACCCTAAGACGAGAAAGGCAAATCAGCCAGGAATTAGGCATGTCCCCAAGGAAAAAGCTGTGGAGGCAGGCATGTTGTGGTACTTTTGCACTCTTCTTGGCTAGTCCTTCGCAGCTGCTGTGTTCTTGGAACTCAGGGCTTTCTGGTTAATAGAGCCCTTACCCTAGGCGTAACTCAAACCTTAACCCTAGGAAGGAAAATCAACCTATGGTTCGGGATGGTCTCATGGAAATATCAGTGGTGGCAGCCAAGTTGCGTCACTTTTGCGCTCCCCTTGGGATGCCTTTCGCAGCTGCAGTGTGCCTGGAGCCCAGGGCTTCCTGGTTTTAAAAGTCCTAGGCCTAAGCCTAACAGTAACCCTAGGAAGGTAAATCAGCCGGGTATTAGGGTTCTTCCTAAGGGAAAAGCCGTGAAAGCAGCCATGTTGTGGCACTTCTGCACTCCCTTTGGGATGCCTTTGGCAGATGAAGTAAGCCTGGAACTCAGGGCTTCCTTGTTAAAGAAATCCAAGCCCTAGGCTGAAGCCTAACCCTAACCCTAGGCAGATAAATCAGCCTAGGTATAGGGATGGTGCCAAGGAAAAAGCTGTGAAAGCTGCCATGTTGTTGCACTTTTGTACTCCCCTTGGGATGCCTTGAACAGCTGCAGTGTGCCTGGAGCTAAGGGCTTCCTAGTTTCAAAAATCCTAGCCCTAGGCCTAAGCCTAACAGTAACCGTGGGAAGGGAAATCAGCCTGGTGTTAGGCTTCTTGCCAAGGAAAAAGCCGTGAAAGCAGCCATGTTGTGGCACTTTTGCACTCCCTTTTGGATGCCTTTCACAGCTGCAGTGTGCCTGGAACTCAGGGCTTCCTGATTTTAAAAATCCTAGCCCTAGGCCGAACCCCAACCCTAAGACGAGAAAGGCAAATCAGCCAGGAATTAGGCATGTCCCCAAGGAAAAAGCTGTGGAGGCAGGCATGTTGTGGTACTTTTGCGCTCTTCTTGGCTAGTCCTTCGCAGCTGCTGTGTTCTTGGAACTCGGGGCTTTCTGGTTAATAGAGCCCTTACCCTAGGCGTAACTCAAACCTTAACCCTAGGAAGGAAAATCAACCTATGGTTCGGGATGGTCTCATGGAAATATCAGTGGTGGCAGCCAAGTTGCGTCACTTTTGCGCTCCCCTTGGGATGCCTTTCGCAGCTGCAGTGTGCCTGGAGCCCAGGGCTTCCTGGTTTTAAAAGTCCTAGGCCTAAGCCTAACAGTAACCCTAGGAAGGTAAATCAGCCGGGTATTAGGGTTCTTCCTAAGGGAAAAGCCGTGAAAGCAGCCATGTTGTGGCACTTTTGCACTCCCTTTGGGATGCCTTTGGCAGATGAAGTAAGCCTGGAACTCAGGGCTTCCTGGTTAAAAAAATCCAAGCCCTAGGCTGAACCCTAACCCTAACCCTAGGCAGATAAATCAGCCTAGGTATAGGGATGGTGCCAAGGAAAAAGCTGTGAAAGCTGCCATGTTGTTGCACTTTTGTACTCCCCTTGGGATGCCTTGAACAGCTGCAGTGTGCCTGGAGCTAAGGGCTTCCTAGTTTCAAAAATCCTAGCCCTAGGCCTAAGCCTAACAGTAACCCTGGGAAGGGAAATCAGCCTGGTGTTAGGCTTCTTGCCAAGGAAAAAGCCGTGAAAGCAGCCATGTTGTGGCACTTTTGCACTCCCTTTTGGATGCCTTTCACAGCTGCAGTGTGCCTGGAACTCAGGGCTTCCTGATTTTAAAAATCCTAGCCCTAGGCCGAACCCCAACCCTAAGACGAGAAAGGCAAATCAGCCAGGAATTAGGCATGTCCCCAAGGAAAAAGCTGTGGAGGCAGGCATGTTGTGGTACTTTTGCGCTCTTCTTGGCTAGTCCTTCGCAGCTGCTGTGTTCTTGGAACTCAGGGCTTTCTGGTTAATAGAGCCCTTACCCTAGGCGTAACTCAAACCTTAACCCTAGGAAGGAAAATCAACCTATGGTTCGGGATGGTCTCATGGAAATATCAGTGGTGGCAGCCAAGTTGCGTCACTTTTGCGCTCCCCTTGGGATGCCTTTCGCAGCTGCAGTGTGCCTGGAGCCCAGGGCTTCCTGGTTTTAAAAGTCCTAGGCCTAAGCCTAACAGTAACCCTAGGAAGGTAAATCAGCCGGGTATTAGGGTTCCTCCTAAGGGAAAAGCCGTGAAAGCAGCCATGTTGTGGCACTTCTGCACTCCCTTTGGGATGCCTTTGGCAGATGAAGTAAGCCTGGAACTCAGGGCTTCCTGGTTAAAGAAATCCAAGCCCTAGGCTGAAGCCTAACCCTAACCCTAGGCAGATAAATCAGCCTAGGTATAGGGATGGTGCCAAGGAAAAAGCTGTGAAAGCTGCCATGTTGTTGCACTTTTGTACTCCCCTTGGGATGCCTTGAACAGCTGCAGTGTGCCTGGAGCTAAGGGCTTCCTAGTTTTAAAAATCCTAGCCCTAGGCCTAAGCCTAACAGTAACCCTGGGAAGGTAAATCAGCCTGGTGTTAGGCTTCTTGCCAAGGAAAAAGCCGTGAAAGCAGCCATGTTGTGGCACTTTTGCACTCCCTTTTGGATGCCTTTCACAGCTCCAGTGTGCCTGGAACTCAGGGCTTCCTGATTTTAAAAATCCTAGCCCTAGGCCGAACCCCAACCCTAAGACGAGAAAGGCAAATCAGCCAGGAATTAGGCATGTCCCCAAGGAAAAAGCGGTGGAGGCAGGCATGTTGTGGTACTTTTGCGCTCTTCTTGGCTAGTCCTTCGCAGCTGCTGTGTTCTTGGAACTCAGGGCTTTCTGGTTAATAGAGCCCTTACCCTAGGCGTAACTCAAACCTTAACCCTAGGAAGGAAAATCAACCTATGGTTCGGGATGGTCTCATGGAAATATCAGTGGTGGCAGCCAAGTTGCGTCACTTTTGCGCTCCCCTTGGGATGCCTTTCGCAGCTGCAGTGTGCCTGGAGCCCAGGGCTTCCTGGTTTTAAAAGTCCTAGGCCTAAGCCTAACAGTAACCCTAGGAAGGTAAATCAGCCGGGTATTAGGGTTCTTCCTAAGGGAAAAGCTGTGAAAGCAGCCATGTTGTGGCACTTCTGCACTCCCTTTGGGATGCCTTTGGCAGATGAAGTAAGCCTGGAACTCAGGGCTTCCTGGTTAAAGAAATCCAAGCCCTAGGCTGAAGCCTAACCCTAACCCTAGGCAGATAAATCAGCCTAGGTATAGGGATGGTGCCAAGGAAAAAGCTGTGAAAGCTGCCATGTTGTTGCACTTTTGTACTCCCCTTGGGATGCCTTGAACAGCTGCAGTGTGCCTGGAGCTAAGGGCTTCCTAGTTTCAAAAATCCTAGCCCTAGGCCTAAGCCTAACAGTAACCCTGGGAAGGTAAATCAGCCTGGTGTTAGGCTTCTTGCCAAGGAAAAAGCCGTGAAAGCAGCCATGTTGTGGCACTTTTGCACTCCCTTTTGGATGCCTTTCACAGCTCCAGTGTGCCTGGAACTCAGGGCTTCCTGATTTTAAAAATCCTAGCCCTAGGCCGAACCCCAACCCTAAGACGAGAAAGGCAAATCAGCCAGGAATTAGGCATGTCCCCAAGGAAAAATCTGTGGAGGCAGGCATGTTGTGGTACTTTTGCGCTCTTCTTGGCTAGTCCTTCGCAGCTGCTGTGTTCTTGGAACTCAGGGCTTTCTGGTTAATAGACCCTTACCCTAGGCGTAACTCAAACCTTAACCCTAGGAAGGAAAATCAGCCTATGGTTCGGGATGGTCTCATGGAAATATCAGTGGTGGCAGCCAAGTTGCGTCACTTTTGCGCTCCCCTTGGGATGCCTTTCGCAGCTGCAGTGTGCCTGGAGCCCAGGGCTTCCTGGTTTTAAAAGTCCTAGGCCTAAGCCTAACAGTAACCCTAGGAAGGTAAATCAGCCGGGTATTAGGGTTCCTCCTAAGGGAAAAGCCGTGAAAGCAGCCATGTTGTGGCACTTCTGCACTCCCTTTGGGATGCCTTTGGCAGATGAAGTAAGCCTGGAACTCAGGGCTTCCTGGTTAAAGAAATCCAAGCCCTAGGCTGAACCCTAACCCTAACCCTAGGCAGATAAATCAGCCTAGGTATAGGGATGGTGCCAAGGAAAAAGCTGTGAAAGCTGCCATGTTGTTGCACTTTTGTACTCCCCTTGGGAAGCCTTGAACAGCTGCAGTGTGCCTGGAGCTAAGGGCTTCCTAGTTTTAAAAATCCTAGCCCTAGGCCTAAGCCTAACAGTAACCCTGGGAAGGTAAATCAGCCTGGTGTTAGGCTTCTTGCCAAGGAAAAAGCCGTGAAAGCAGCCATGTTGTGGCACTTTTGCACTCCCTTTTGGATGCCTTTCACAGCTCCAGTGTGCCTGGAACTCAGGGCTTCCTGATTTTAAAAATCCTAGCCCTAGGCCGAACCCCAACCCTAAGACGAGAAAGGCAAATCAGCCAGGAATTAGGCATGTCCCCAAGGAAAAAGCTGTGGAGGCAGGCATGTTGTGGTACTTTTGCGCTCTTCTTGGCTAGTCCTTCGCAGCTGCTGTGTTCTTGGAACTCAGGGCTTTCTGGTTAATAGAGCCCTTACCCTAGGCGTAACTCAAACCTTAACCCTAGGAAGGAAAATCAGCCTATGGTTCGGGATGGTCTCATGGAAATATCAGTGGTGGCAGCCAAGTTGCGTCACTTTTGCGCTCCCCTTGGGATGCCTTTCGCAGCTGCAGTGTGCCTGGAGCCCAGGGCTTCCTGGTTTTAAAAGTCCTAGGCCTAAGCCTAACAGTAACCCTAGGAAGGTAAATCAGCCGGGTATTAGGGTTCTTCCTAAGGGAAAAGCCGTGAAAGCAGCCATGTTGTGGCACTTCTGCACTCCCTTTGGGATGCCTTTGGCAGATGAAGTAAGCCTGGAACTCAGGGCTTCCTGGTTAAAGAAATCCAAGCCCTAGGCTGAACCCTAACCCTAACCCTAGGCAGATAAATCAGCCTAGGTATAGGGATGGTGCCAAGGAAAAAGCTGTGAAAGCTGCCATGTTGTTGCACTTTTGTACTCCCCTTGGGATGCCTTGAACAGCTGCAGTGTGCCTGGAGCTAAGGGCTTCCTAGTTTCAAAAATCCTAGCCCTAGGCCTAAGCCTAACAGTAACCCTGGGAAGGTAAATCAGCCTGGTGTTAGGCTTCTTGCCAAGGAAAAAGCCGTGAAAGCAGCCATGTTGTGGCACTTTTGCACTCCCTTTTGGATGCCTTTCACAGCTCCAGTGTGCCTGGAACTCAGGGCTTCCTGATTTTAAAAATCCTAGCCCTAGGCCGAACCCCAACCCTAAGACGAGAAAGGCAAATCAGCCAGGAATTAGGCATGTCCCCAAGGAAAAAGCTGTGGAGGCAGGCATGTTGTGGTACTTTTGCGCTCTTCTTGGGTAGTCCTTCGCAGCTGCTGTGTTCTTGGAACTCAGGGCTTTCTGGTTAATAGAGCCCTTACCCTAGGCGTAACTCAAACCTTAACCCTTGGAAGGAAAATCAGCCTATGGTTCGGGATGGTCTCATGGAAATATCAGTGGTGGCAGCCAAGTTGCGTCACTTTTGCGCTCCCCTTGGGATGCCTTTCGCAGCTGCAGTGTGCCTGGAGCCCAGGGCTTCCTGGTTTTAAAAGTCCTAGGCCTAAGCCTAACAGTAACCCTAGGAAGGTAAATCAGCCGGGTATTAGGGTTCCTCCTAAGGGAAAAGCCGTGAAAGCAGCCATGTTGTGGCACTTCTGCACTCCCTTTGGGATGCCTTTGGCAGATGAAGTAAGCCTGGAACTCAGGGCTTCCTGGTTAAAGAAATCCAAGCCCTAGGCTGAACCCTAACCCTAACCCTAGGCAGATAAATCAGCCTAGGTATAGGGATGGTGCCAAGGAAAAAGCTGTGAAAGCTGCCATGTTGTTGCACTTTTGTACTCCCCTTGGGATGCCTTGAACAGCTGCAGTGTGCCTGGAGCTAAGGGCTTCCTAGTTTCAAAAATCCTAGCCCTAGGCCTAAGCCTAACAGTAACCCTGGGAAGGGAAATCAGCCTGGTGTTAGGCTTCTTGCCAAGGAAAAAGCCGTGAAAGCAGCCATGTTGTGGCACTTTTGCACTCCCTTTTGGATGCCTTTCACAGCTCCAGTGTGCCTGGAACTCAGGGCTTCCTGATTTTAAAAATCCTAGCCCTAGGCCGAACCCCAACCCTAAGACGAGAAAGGCAAGTCAGCCAGGAATTAGGCATGTCCCCAAGGAAAAAGCTGTGGAGGCAGGCATGTTGTGGTACTTTTGCGCTCTTCTTGGCTAGTCCTTCGCAGCTGCTGTGTTCTTGGAACTCAGGGCTTTCTGGTTAATAGAGCCCTTACCCTAGGCGTAACTCAAACCTTAACCCTAGGAAGGAAAATCAACCTATGGTTCGGGATGGTCTCATGGAAATATCAGTGGTGGCAGCCAAGTTGCGTCACTTTTGCGCTCCCCTTGGGATGCCTTTCGCAGCTGCAGTGTGCCTGGAGCCCAGGGCTTCCTGGTTTTAAAAGTCCTAGGCCTAAGCCTAACAGTAACCCTAGGAAGGTAAATCAGCCGGGTATTAGGGTTCCTCCTAAGGGAAAAGCCGTGAAAGCAGCCATGTTGTGGCACTTCTGCACTCCCTTTGGGATGCCTTTGGCAGATGAAGTAAGCCTGGAACTCAGGGCTTCCTGGTTAAAGAAATCCAAGCCCTAGGCTGAAGCCTAACCCTAACCCTAGGCAGATAAATCAGCCTAGGTATAGGGATGGTGCCAAGGAAAAAGCTGTGAAAGCTGCCATGTTGTTGCACTTTTGTACTCCCCTTGGGATGCCTTGAACAGCTGCAGTGTGCCTGGAGCTAAGGGCTTCCTAGTTTCAAAAATCCTAGCCCTAGGCCTAAGCCTAACAGTAACCCTGGGAAGGTAAATCAGCCTGGTGTTAGGCTTCTTGCCAAGGAAAAAGCCGTGAAAGCAGCCATGTTGTGGCACTTTTGCACTCCCTTTTGGATGCCTTTCACAGCTCCAGTGTGCCTGGAACTCAGGGCTTCCTGATTTTAAAAATCCTAGCCCTAGGCCGAACCCCAACCCTAAGACGAGAAAGGCAAATCAGCCAGGAATTAGGCATGTCCCCAAGGAAAAAGCTGTGGAGGCAGGCATGTTGTGGTACTTTTGCGCTCTTCTTGGCTAGTCCTTCGCAGCTGCTGTGTTCTTGGAACTCAGGGCTTTCTGGTTAATAGAGCCCTTACCCTAGGCGTAACTCAAACCTTAACCCTAGGAAGGAAAATCAACCTATGGTTCGGGATGGTCTCATGGAAATATCAGTGGTGGCAGCCAAGTTGCGTCACTTTTGCGCTCCCCTTGGGATGCCTTTCGCAGCTGCAGTGTGCCTGGAGCCCAGGGCTTCCTGGTTTTAAAAGTCCTAGGCCTAAGCCTAACAGTAACCCTAGGAAGGTAAATCAGCCGGGTATTAGGGTTCTTCCTAAGGGAAAAGCCGTGAAAGCAGCCATGTTGTGGCACTTCTGCACTCCCTTTGGGATGCCTTTGGCAGATGAAGTAAGCCTGGAACTCAGGGCTTCCTGGTTAAAGAAATCCAAGCCCTAGGCTGAACCCTAACCCTAACCCTAGGCAGATAAATCAGCCTAGGTATAGGGATGGTGCCAAGGAAAAAGCTGTGAAAGCTGCCATGTTGTTGCACTTTTGTACTCCCCTTGGGATGCCTTGAACAGCTGCAGTGTGCCTGGAGCTAAGGGCTTCCTAGTTTCAAAAATCCTAGCCCTAGGCCTAAGCCTAACAGTAACCCTGGGAAGGGAAATCAGCCTGGTGTTAGGCTTCTTGCCAAGGAAAAAGCCGTGAAAGCAGCCATGTTGTGGCACTTTTGCACTCCCTTTTGGATGCCTTTCACAGCTCCAGTGTGCCTGGAACTCAGGGCTTCCTGATTTTAAAAATCCTAGCCCTAGGCCGAACCCCAACCCTAAGACGAGAAAGGCAAATCAGCCAGGAATTAGGCATGTCCCCAAGGAAAAAGCTGTGGAGGCAGGCATGTTGTGGTACTTTTGCGCTCTTCTTGGGTAGTCCTTCGCAGCTGCTGTGTTCTTGGAACTCAGGGCTTTCTGGTTAATAGACCCTTACCCTAGGCGTAACTCAAACCTTAACCCTAGGAAGGAAAATCAGCCTATGGTTCGGGATGGTCTCATGGAAATATCAGTGGTGGCAGCCAAGTTGCGTCACTTTTGCGCTCCCCTTGGGATGCCTTTCGCAGCTGCAGTGTGCCTGGAGCCCAGGGCTTCCTGGTTTTAAAAGTCCTAGGCCTAAGCCTAACAGTAACCCTAGGAAGGTAAATCAGCCGGGTATTAGGGTTCTTCCTAAGGGAAAAGCCGTGAAAGCAGCCATGTTGTGGCACTTCTGCACTCCCTTTGGGATGCCTTTGGCAAATGAAGTAAGCCTGGAACTCAGGGCTTCCTGGTTAAAGAAATCCAAGCCCTAGGCTGAAGCCTAACCCTAACCCTAGGCAGATAAATCAGCCTAGGTATAGGGATGGTGCCAAGGAAAAAGCTGTGAAAGCTGCCATGTTGTTGCACTTTTGTACTCCCCTTGGGATGCCTTGAACAGCTGCAGTGTGCCTGGAGCTAAGGGCTTCCTAGTTTCAAAAATCCTAGCCCTAGGCCTAAGCCTAACAGTAACCGTGGGAAGGGAAATCAGCCTGGTGTTAGGCTTCTTGCCAAGGAAAAAGCCGTGAAAGCAGCCATGTTGTGGCACTTTTGCACTCCCTTTTGGATGCCTTTCACAGCTCCAGTGTGCCTGGAACTCAGGGCTTCCTGATTTTAAAAATCCTAGCCCTAGGCCGAACCCCAACCCTAAGACGAGAAAGGCAAATCAGCCAGGAATTAGGCATGTCCCCAAGGAAAAAGCTGTGGAGGCAGGCATGTTGTGGTACTTTTGCGCTCTTCTTGGCTAGTCCTTCGCAGCTGCTGTGTTCTTGGAACTCAGGGCTTTCTGGTTAATAGAGCCCTTACCCTAGGCGTAACTCAAACCTTAACCCTAGGAAGGAAAATCAACCTATGGTTCGGGATGGTCTCATGGAAATATCAGTGGTGGCAGCCAAGTTGCGTCACTTTTGCGCTCCCCTTGGGATGCCTTTCGCAGCTGCAGTGTGCCTGGAGCCCAGGGCTTCCTGGTTTTAAAAGTCCTAGGCCTAAGCCTAACAGTAACCCTAGGAAGGTAAATCAGCCGGGTATTAGGGTTCTTCCTAAGGGAAAAGCCGTGAAAGCAGCCATGTTGTGGCACTTCTGCACTCCCTTTGGGATGCCTTTGGCAGATGAAGTAAGCCTGGAACTCAGGGCTTCCTGGTTAAAGAAATCCAAGCCCTAGGCTGAACCCTAAGCCTAACCCTAGGCAGATAAATCAGCCTAGGTATAGGGATGGTGCCAAGGAAAAAGCTGTGAAAGCTGCCATGTTGTTGCACTTTTGTACTCCCCTTGGGATGCCTTGAACAGCTGCAGTGTGCCTGGAGCCCAGGGCTTCCTAGTTTCAAAAATCCTAGCCCTAGGCCTAAGCCTAACAGTAACCCTGGGAAGGTAAATCAGCCTGGTGTTAGGCTTCTTGCCAAGGAAAAAGCCGTGAAAGCAGCCATGTTGTGGCACTTTTGCACTCCCTTTTGGATGCCTTTCACAGCTCCAGTGTGCCTGGAACTCAGGGCTTCCTGATTTTAAAAATCCTAGCCCTAGGCCGAACCCCAACCCTAAGACGAGAAAGGCAAATCAGCCAGGAATTAGGCATGTCCCCAAGGAAAAAGCTGTGGAGGCAGGCATGTTGTGGTACTTTTGCGCTCTTCTTGGCTAGTCCTTCGCAGCTGCTGTGTTCTTGGAACTCGGGGCTTTCTGGTTAATAGAGCCCTTACCCTAGGCGTAACTCAAACCTTAACCCTAGGAAGGAAAATCAACCTATGGTTCGGGATGGTCTCATGGAAATATCAGTGGTGGCAGCCAAGTTGCGTCACTTTTGCGCTCCCCTTGGGATGCCTTTTGCAGCTGCAGTGTGCCTGGAGCCCAGGGCTTCCTGGTTTTAAAAGTCCTAGGCCTAAGCCTAACAGTAACCCTAGGAAGGTAAATCAGCCGGGTATTAGGGTTCTTCCTAAGGGAAAAGCCGTGAAAGCAGCCATGTTGTGGCACTTCTGCACTCCCTTTGGGATGCCTTTGGCAGATGAAGTAAGCCTGGAAGTCAGGGCTTCCTGGTTAAAGAAATCCAAGCCCTAGGCTGAAGCCTAACCCTAACCCTAGGCAGATAAATCAGCCTAGGTATAGGGATGGTGCCAAGGAAAAAGCTGTGAAAGCTGCCATGTTGTTGCACTTTTGTACTCCCCTTGGGATGCCTTGAACAGCTGCAGTGTGCCTGGAGCTAAGGGCTTCCTAGCTTCAAAACTCCTAGCCCTAGGCCTAAGCCTAACAGTAACCCTGGGAAGGTAAATCAGCCTGGTGTTAGGCTTCTTGCCAAGGAAAAAGCCGTGAAAGCAGCCATGTTGTGGCACTTTTGCACTCCCTTTTGGATGCCTTTCACAGCTCCAGTGTGCCTGGAACTCAGGGCTTCCTGATTTTAAAAATCCTTGCCCTAGGCCGAACCCCAACCCTAAGACGAGAAAGGCAAATCAGCCAGGAATTAGGCATGTCCCCAAGGAAAAAGCTGTGGAGGCAGGCATGTTGTGGTACTTTTGCGCTCTTCTTGGCTAGTCCTTCGCAGCTGCTGTGTTCTTGGAACTCAGGGCTTTCTGGTTAATAGAGCCCTTACCCTAGGCATAACTCAAACCTTAACCCTAGGAAGGAAAATCAACCTATGGTTCGGGATGGTCTCATGGAAATATCAGTGGTGGCAGCCAAGTTGCGTCACTTTTGCGCTCCCCTTGGGATGCCTTTCGCAGCTGCAGTGTGCCTGGAGCCCAGGGCTTCCTGGTTTTAAAAGTCCTAGGCCTAAGCCTAACAGTAACCCTAGGAAGGTAAATCAGCCGGGTATTAGGGTTCTTCCTAAGGGAAAAGCCGTGAAAGCAGCCATGTTGTGGCACTTCTGCACTCCCTTTGGGATGCCTTTGGCAGATGAAGTAAGCCTGGAACTCAGGGCTTCCTGGTTAAAGAAATCCAAGCCCTAGGCTGAAGCCTAACCCTAACCCTAGGCAGATAAATCAGCCTAGGTATAGGGATGGTGCCAAGGAAAAAGCTGTGAAAGCTGCCATGTTGTTGCACTTTTGTACTCCCCTTGGGATGCCTTGAACAGCTGCAGTGTGCCTGGAGCTAAGGGCTTCCTAGTTTTAAAAATCCTAGCCCTAGGCCTAAGCCTAACAGTAACCCTGGGAAGGTAAATCAGCCTGGTGTTAGGCTTCTTGCCAAGGAAAAAGCCGTGAAAGCAGCCATGTTGTGGCACTTTTGCACTCCCTTTTGGATGCCTTTCACAGCTCCAGTGTGCCTGGAACTCAGGGCTTCCTGATTTTAAAAATCCTAGCCCTAGGCCGAACCCCAACCCTAAGACGAGAAAGGCAAATCAGCCAGGAATTAGGCATGTCCCCAAGGAAAAAGCTGTGGAGGCAGGCATGTTGTGGTACTTTTGCACTCTTCTTGGCTAGTCCTTCGCAGCTGCTGTGTTCTTGGAACTCAGGGCTTTCTGGTTAATAGAGCCCTTACCCTAGGCGTAACTCAAACCTTAACCCTAGGAAGCAAAATCAACCTATGGTTCGGGATGGTCTCATGGAAATATCAGTGGTGGCAGCCAAGTTGCGTCACTTTTGCGCTCCCCTTGGGATGCCTTTCGCAGCTGCAGTGTGCCTGGAGCCCAGGGCTTCCTGGTTTTAAAAGTCCTAGGCCTAAGCCTAACAGTAACCCTAGGAAGGTAAATCAGCGGGGTATTAGGGTTCTTCCTAAGGGAAAAGCCGTGAAAGCAGCCATGTTGTGGCACTTCTGCACTCCCTTTGGGATGCCTTTGGCAGATGAAGTAAGCCTGGAACTCAGGGCTTCCTGGTTAAAGAAATCCAAGCCCTAGGCTGAACCCTAACCCTAACTCTAGGCAGATAAATCAGCCTAGGTATAGGGATGGTGCCAAGGAAAAAGCTGTGAAAGCTGCCATGTTGTTGCACTTTTGTACTCCCCTTGGGATGCCTTGAACAGCTGCAGTGTGCCTGGAGCCCAGGGCTTCCTAGTTTCAAAAATCCTAGCCCTAGGCCTAAGCCTAACAGTAACCCTGGGAAGGTAAATCAGCCTGGTGTTAGGCTTCTTGCCAAGGAAAAAGCCGTGAAAGCAGCCATGTTGTGGCACTTTTGCACTCCCTTTTGGATGCCTTTCACAGCTCCAGTGTGCCTGGAACTCAGGGCTTCCTGATTTTAAAAATCCTAGCCCTAGGCCGAACCCCAACCCTAAGACGAGAAAGGCAAATCAGCCAGGAATTAGGCATGTCCCCAAGGAAAAAGCTGTGGAGGCAGGCATGTTGTGGTACTTTTGCGCTCTTCTTGGCTAGTCCTTCGCAGCTGCTGTGTTCTTGGAACTCGGGGCTTTCTGGTTAATAGAGCCCTTACCCTAGGCGTAACTCAAACCTTAACCCTAGGAAGGAAAATCAACCTATGGTTCGGGATGGTCTCATGGAAATATCAGTGGTGGCAGCCAAGTTGCGTCACTTTTGCGCTCCCCTTGGGATGCCTTTCGCAGCTGCAGTGTGCCTGGAGCCCAGGGCTTCCTGGTTTTAAAAGTCCTAGGCCTAAGCCTAACAGTAACCCTAGGAAGGTAAATCAGCCGGGTATTAGGGTTCTTCCTAAGGGAAAAGCCGTGAAAGCAGCCATGTTGTGGCACTTCTGCACTCCCTTTGGGATGCCTTTGGCAGATGAAGTAAGCCTGGAACTCAGGGCTTCCTGGTTAAAGAAATCCAAGCCCTAGGCTGAAGCCTAACCCTAACCCTAGGCAGATAAATCAGCCTAGGTATAGGGATGGTGCCAAGGAAAAAGCTGTGAAAGCTGCCATGTTGTTGCACTTTTGTACTCCCCTTGGGAAGCCTTGAACAGCTGCAGTGTGCCTGGAGCTAAGGGCTTCCTAGTTTCAAAAATCCTAGCCCTAGGCCTAAGCCTAACAGTAACCCTGGGAAGGTAAATCAGCCTGGTGTTAGGCTTCTTGCCAAGGAAAAAGCCGTGAAAGCAGCCATGTTGTGGCACTTTTGCACTCCCTTTTGGATGCCTTTCACAGCTCCAGTGTGCCTGGAACTCAGGGCTTCCTGATTTTAAAAATCCTAGCCCTAGGCCGAACCCCAACCCTAAGACGAGAAAGGCAAATCAGCCAGGAATTAGGCATGTCCCCAAGGAAAAAGCTGTGGAGGCAGGCATGTTGTGGTACTTTTGCGCTCTTCTTGGCTAGTCCTTCGCAGCTGCTGTGTTCTTGGAACTCAGGGCTTTCTGGTTAATAGAGCCCTTACCCTAGGCGTAACTCAAACCTTAACCCTAGGAAGGAAAATCAACCTATGGTTCGGGATGGTCTCATGGAAATATCAGTGGTGGCAGCCAAGTTGCGTCACTTTTGCGCTCCCCTTGGGATGCCTTTCGCAGCTGCAGTGTGCCTGGAGCCCAGGGCTTCCTGGTTTTAAAAGTCCTAGGCCTAAGCCTAACAGTAACCCTAGGAAGGTAAATCAGCCGGGTATTAGGGTTCTTCCTAAGGGAAAAACCGTGAAAGCAGCCATGTTGTGGCACTTCTGCACTCCCTTTGGGATGCCTTTGGCAGATGAAGTAAGCCTGGAACTCAGGGCTTCCTGGTTAAAGAAATCCAAGCCCTAGGCTGAAGCCTAACCCTAACCCTAGGCAGATAAATCAGCCTAGGTATAGGGATGGTGCCAAGGAAAAAGCTGTGAAAGCTGCCATGTTGTTGCACTTTTGTACTCCCCTTGGGATGACTTGAACAGCTGCAGTGTGCCTGGAGCTAAGGGCTTCCTAGTTTTAAAAATCCTAGCCCTAGGCCTAAGCCTAACAGTAACCCTGGGAAGGTAAATCAGCCTGGTGTTAGGCTTCTTGCCAAGGAAAAAGCCGTGAAAGCAGCCATGTTGTGGCACTTTTGCACTCCCTTTTGGATGCCTTTCACAGCTCCAGTGTGCCTGGAACTCAGGGCTTCCTGATTTTAAAAATCCTAGCCCTAGGCCGAACCCCAACCCTAAGACGAGAAAGGCAAATCAGCCAGGAATTAGGCATGTCCCCAAGGAAAAAGCTGTGGAGGCAGGCATGTTGTGGTACTTTTGCGCTCTTCTTGGCTAGTCCTTCGCAGCTGCTGTGTTCTTGGAACTCGGGGCTTTCTGGTTAATAGAGCCCTTACCCTAGGCGTAACTCAAACCTTAACCCTAGGAAGGAAAATCAACCTATGGTTCGGGATGGTCTCATGGAAATATCAGTGGTGGCAGCCAAGTTGCGTCACTTTTGCGCTCCCCTTGGGATGCCTTTCGCAGCTGCAGTGTGCCTGGAGCCCAGGGCTTCCTGGTTTTAAAAGTCCTAGGCCTAAACCTAACAGTAACCCTAGGAAGGTAAATCAGCCGGGTATTAGGGTTCTTCCTAAGGGAAAAGCCGTGAAAGCAGCCATGTTGTGGCACTTCTGCACTCCCTTTGGGATGCCTTTGGCAGATGAAGTAAGCCTGGAACTCAGGGCTTCCTGGTTAAAGAAATCCAAGCCCTAGGCTGAACCCTAACCCTAACCCTAGGCAGATAAATCAGCCTAGGTATAGGGATGGTGCCAAGGAAAAAGCTGTGAAAGCTGCCATGTTGTTGCACTTTTGTACTCCCCTTGGGATGCCTTGAACAGCTGCAGTGTGCCTGGAGCTAAGGGCTTCCTAGTTTCAAAAATCCTAGCCCTAGGCCTAAGCCTAACAGTAACCCTGGGAAGGTAAATCAGCCTGGTGTTAGGCTTCTTGCCAAGGAAAAAGCCGTGAAAGCAGCCATGTTGTGGCACTTTTGCACTCCCTTTTGGATGCCTTTCACAGCTCCAGTGTGCCTGGAACTCAGGGCTTCCTGATTTTAAAAATCCTAGCCCTAGGCCGAACCCCAACCCTAAGACGAGAAAGGCAAATCAGCCAGGAATTAGGCATGTCCCCAAGGAAAAAGCTGTGGAGGCAGGCATGTTGTGCTACTTTTGCACTCTTCTTGGCTAGTCCTTCGCAGCTGCTGTGTTCTTGGAACTCAGGGCTTTCTGGTTAATAGAGCCCTTACCCTAGGCGTAACTCAAACCTTAACCCTAGGAAGGAAAATCAACCTATGGTTCGGGATGGTCTCATGGAAATATCAGTGGTGGCAGCCAAGTTGCGTCACTTTTGCGCTCCCCTTGGGATGCCTTTCGCAGCTGCAGTGTGCCTGGAGCCCAGGGCTTCCTGGTTTTAAAAGTCCTAGGCCTAAGCCTAACAGTAACCCTAGGAAGGTAAATCAGCCGGGTATTAGGGTTCTTCCTAAGGGAAAAGCCGTGAAAGCAGCCATGTTGTGGCACTTCTGCACTCCCTTTGGGATGCCTTTGGCAGATGAAGTAAGCCTGGAACTCAGGGCTTCCTGGTTAAAGAAATCCAAGCCCTAGGCTGAACCCTAACCCTAACCCTAGGCAGATAAATCAGCCTAGGTATAGGGATGGTGCCAAGGAAAAAGCTGTGAAAGCTGCCATGTTGTTGCACTTTTGTACTCCCCTTGGGATGCCTTGAACAGCTGCAGTGTGCCTGGAGC
Organism: Ammospiza nelsoni; assembly: GCF_027579445.1. Classification (NCBI taxonomy): domain Eukaryota; kingdom Metazoa; phylum Chordata; class Aves; order Passeriformes; family Passerellidae; genus Ammospiza; species Ammospiza nelsoni. Next base: position 506,492 of record NW_026683203.1, on the reverse strand, counting down.
CCAGGGCTTCTTAGTTTCAAAAATCCTAGCCCTAGGCCTAAGCCTAACAGTAACCCTGGGAAGGTAAATCAGCCTGGTGTTAGGCTTCTTGCCAAGGAAAAAGCCGTGAAAGCAGCCATGTTGTGGCACTTTTGCACTCCCTTTTGGATGCCTTTCACAGCTCCAGTGTGCCTGGAACTCAGGGCTTCCTGATTTTAAAAATCCTAGCCCTAGGCCGAACCCCAACCCTAAGACGAGAAAGGCAAATCAGCCAGGAATTAGGCATGTCCCCAAGGAAAAAGCTGTGGAGGCAGGCATGTTGTGGTACTTTTGCGCTCTTCTTGGCTAGTCCTTCGCAGCTGCTGTGTTCTTGGAACTCGGGGCTTTCTGGTTAATAGAGCCCTTACCCTAGGCGTAACTCAAACCTTAACCCTAGGAAGGAAAATCAGCCTATGGTTCGGGATGGTCTCATGGAAATATCAGTGGTGGCAGCCAAGTTGCGTCACTTTTGCGCTCCCCTTGGGATGCCTTTCGCAGCTGCAGTGTGCCTGGAGCCCAGGGCTTCCTGGTTTTAAAAGTCCTAGGCCTAAGCCTAACAGTAACCCTAGGAAGGTAAATCAGCCGGGTATTAGGGTTCTTCCTAAGGGAAAAGCCGTGAAAGCAGCCATGTTGTGGCACTTCTGCACTCCCTTTGGGATGCCTTTGGCAGATGAAGTAAGCCTGGAACTCAGGGCTTCCTGGTTAAAGAAATCCAAGCCCTAGGCTGAACCCTAACCCTAACCCTAGGCAGATAAATCAGCCTAGGTATAGGGATGGTGCCAAGGAAAAAGCTGTGAAAGCTGCCATGTTGTTGCACTTTTGTACTCCCCTTGGGATGCCTTGAACAGCTGCAGTGTGCCTGGAGCTAAGGGCTTCCTAGTTTTAAAAATCCTAGCCCTAGGCCTAAGCCTAACAGTAACCCTGGGAAGGTAAATCAGCCTGGTGTTAGGCTTCTTGCCAAGGAAAAAGCCGTGAAAGCAGCCATGTTGTGGCACTTTTGCACTCCCTTTTGGATGCCTTTCACAGCTCCAGTGTGCCTGGAACGCAGGGCTTCCTGATTTTAAAAATCCTAGCCCTAGGCCGAACCGCAACCCTAAGACGAGAAAGGCAAATCAGCCAGGAATTAGGCATGTCCCCAAGGAAAAAGCTGTGGAGGCAGGCATGTTGTGGTACTTTTGCGCTCTTCTTGGCTAGTCCTTCGCAGCTGCTGTGTTCTTGGAACTCAGGGCTTTCTGGTTAATAGACCCTTACCCTAGGCGTAACTCAAACCTTAACCCTAGGAAGGAAAATCAACCTATGGTTCGGGATGGTCTCATGGAAATATCAGTGGTGGCAGCCAAGTTGCGTCACTTTTGCGCTCCCCTTGGGATGCCTTTCGCAGCTGCAGTGTGCCTGGAGCCCAGGGCTTCCTGGTTTTAAAAGTCCTAGGCCTAAGCCTAACAGTAACCCTAGGAAGGTAAATCAGCCGGGTATTAGGGTTCTTCCTAAGGGAAAAGCCGTGAAAGCAGCCATGTTGTGGCACTTCTGCACTCCCTTTGGGATGCCTTTGGCAGATGAAGTAAGCCTGGAACTCAGGGCTTCCTGGTTAAAGAAATCCAAGCCCTAGGCTGAAGCCTAACCCTAACCCTAGGCAGATAAATCAGCCTAGGTATAGGGATGGTGCCAAGGAAAAAGCTGTGAAAGCTGCCATGTTGTTGCACTTTTGTACTCCCCTTGGGATGCCTTGAACAGCTGCAGTGTGCCTGGAGCTAAGGGCTTCCTAGTTTTAAAAATCCTAGCCCTAGGCCTAAGCCTAACAGTAACCCTGGGAAGGTAAATCAGCCTGGTGTTAGGCTTCTTGCCAAGGAAAAAGCCGTGAAAGCAGCCATGTTGTGGCACTTTTGCACTCCCTTTTGGATGCCTTTCACAGCTCCAGTGTGCCTGGAACGCAGGGCTTCCTGATTTTAAAAATCCTAGCCCTAGGCCGAACCGCAACCCTAAGACGAGAAAGGCAAATCAGCCAGGAATTAGGCATGTCCCCAAGGAAAAAGCTGTGGAGGCAGGCATGTTGTGGTACTTTTGCGCTCTTCTTGGCTAGTCCTTCGCAGCTGCTGTGTTCTTGGAACTCAGGGCTTTCTGGTTAATAGACCCTTACCCTAGGCGTAACTCAAACCTTAACCCTAGGAAGGAAAATCAACCTATGGTTCGGGATGGTCTCATGGAAATATCAGTGGTGGCAGCCAAGTTGCGTCACTTTTGCGCTCCCCTTGGGATGCCTTTCGCAGCTGCAGTGTGCCTGGAGCCCAGGGCTTCCTGGTTTTAAAAGTCCTAGGCCTAAGCCTAACAGTAACCCTAGGAAGGTAAATCAGCCGGGTATTAGGGTTCTTCCTAAGGGAAAAGCCGTGAAAGCAGCCATGTTGTGGCACTTCTGCACTCCCTTTGGGATGCCTTTGGCAGATGAAGTAAGCCTGGAACTCAGGGCTTCCTGGTTAAAGAAATCCAAGCCCTAGGCTGAAGCCTAACCCTAACCCTAGGCAGATAAATCAGCCTAGGTATAGGGATGGTGCCAAGGAAAAAGCTGTGAAAGCTGCCATGTTGTTGCACTTTTGTACTCCCCTTGGGATGCCTTGAACAGCTGCAGTGTGCCTGGAGCTAAGGGCTTCCTAGTTTTAAAAATCCTAGCCCTAGGCCTAAGCCTAACAGTAACCCTGGGAAGGTAAATCAGCCTGGTGTTAGGCTTCTTGCCAAGGAAAAAGCCGTGAAAGCAGCCATGTTGTGGCACTTTTGCACTCCCTTTTGGATGCCTTTCACAGCTCCAGTGTGCCTGGAACTCAGGGCTTCCTGATTTTAAAAATCCTAGCCCTAGGCCGAACCCCAACCCTAAGACGAGAAAGGCAAATCAGCCAGGAATTAGGCATGTCCCCAAGGAAAAAGCTGTGGAGGCAGGCATGTTGTGGTACTTTTGCGCTCTTCTTGGCTAGTCCTTCGCAGCTGCTGTGTTCTTGGAACTCAGGGCTTTCTGGTTAATAGAGCCCTTACCCTAGGCGTAACTCAAACCTTAACCCTAGGAAGGAAAATCAACCTATGGTTCGGGATGGTCTCATGGAAATATCAGTGGTGGCAGCCAAGTTGCGTCACTTTTGCGCTCCCCTTGGGATGCCTTTCGCAGCTGCAGTGTGCCTGGAGCCCAGGGCTTCCTGGTTTTAAAAGTCCTAGGCCTAAGCCTAACAGTAACCCTAGGAAGGTAAATCAGCCGGGTATTAGGGTTCTTCCTAAGGGAAAAGCCGTGAAAGCAGCCATGTTGTGGCACTTCTGCACTCCCTTTGGGATGCCTTTGGCAGATGAAGTAAGCCTGGAACTCAGGGCTTCCTGGTTAAAGAAATCCAAGCCCTAGGCTGAAGCCTAACCCTAACCCTAGGCAGATAAATCAGCCTAGGTATAGGGATGGTGCCAAGGAAAAAGCTGTGAAAGCTGCCATGTTGTTGCACTTTTGTACTCCCCTTGGGATGCCTTGAACAGCTGCAGTGTGCCTGGAGCCCAGGGCTTCCTAGTTTCAAAAATCCTAGCCCTAGGCCTAAGCCTAACAGTAACCCTGGGAAGGTAAATCAGCCTGGTGTTAGGCTTCTTGCCAAGGAAAAAGCCGTGAAAGCAGCCATGTTGTGGCACTTTTGCACTCCCTTTTGGATGCCTTTCACAGCTCCAGTGTGCCTGGAACTCAGGGCTTCCTGATTTTAAAAATCCTAGCCCTAGGCCGAACCCCAACCCTAAGACGAGAAAGGCAAATCAGCCAGGAATTAGGCATGTCCCCAAGGAAAAAGCTGTGGAGGCAGGCATGTTGTGGTACTTTTGCGCTCTTCTTGGCTAGTCCTTCGCAGCTGCTGTGTTCTTGGAACTCAGGGCTTTCTGGTTAATAGAGCCCTTACCCTAGGCGTAACTCAAACCTTAACCCTAGGAAGGAAAATCAACCTATGGTTCGGGATGGTCTCATGGAAATATCAGTGGTGGCAGCCAAGTTGCGTCACTTTTGCGCTCCCCTTGGGATGCCTTTCGCAGCTGCAGTGTGCCTGGAGCCCAGGGCTTCCTGGTTTTAAAAGTCCTAGGCCTAAGCCTAACAGTAACCCTAGGAAGGTAAATCAGCCGGGTATTAGGGTTCTTCCTAAGGGAAAAGCCGTGAAAGCAGCCATGTTGTGGCACTTCTGCACTCCCTTTGGGATGCCTTTGGCAGATGAAGTAAGCCTGGAACTCAGGGCTTCCTGGTTAAAGAAATCCAAGCCCTAGGCTGAACCCTAACCCTAACCCTAGGCAGATAAATCAGCCTAGGTATAGGGATGGTGCCAAGGAAAAAGCTGTGAAAGCTGCCATGTTGTTGCACTTTTGTACTCCCCTTGGGATGCCTTGAACAGCTGCAGTGTGCCTGGAGCTAAGGGCTTCCTAGTTTCAAAAATCCTAGCCCTAGGCCTAAGCCTAACAGTAACCCTGGGAAGGTAAATCAGCCTGGTGTTAGGCTTCTTGCCAAGGAAAAAGCCGTGAAAGCAGCCATGTTGTGGCACTTTTGCACTCCCTTTTGGATGCCTTTCACAGCTCCAGTGTGCCTGGAACTCAGGGCTTCCTGATTTTAAAAATCCTAGCCCTAGGCCGAACCCCAACCCTAAGACGAGAAAGGCAAATCAGCCAGGAATTAGGCATGTCCCCAAGGAAAAAGCTGTGGAGGCAGGCATGTTGTGCTACTTTTGCGCTCTTCTTGGCTAGTCCTTCGCAGCTGCTGTGTTCTTGGAACTCAGGGCTTTCTGGTTAATAGAGCCCTTACCCTAGGCGTAACTCAAACCTTAACCCTAGGAAGGAAAATCAACCTATGGTTCGGGATGGTCTCATGGAAATATCAGTGGTGGCAGCCAAGTTGCGTCACTTTTGCGCTCCCCTTGGGATGCCTTTCGCAGCTGCAGTGTGCCTGGAGCCCAGGGCTTCCTGGTTTTAAAAGTCCTAGGCCTAAGCCTAACAGTAACCCTAGGAAGGTAAATCAGCCGGGTATTAGGGTTCTTCCTAAGGGAAAAGCCGTGAAAGCAGCCATGTTGTGGCACTTCTGCACTCCCTTTGGGATGCCTTTGGCAGATGAAGTAAGCCTGGAACTCAGGGCTTCCTGGTTAAAGAAATCCAAGCCCTAGGCTGAAGCCTAACCCTAACCCTAGGCAGATAAATCAGCCTAGGTATAGGGATGGTGCCAAGGAAAAAGCTGTGAAAGCTGCCATGTTGTTGCACTTTTGTACTCCCCTTGGGATGCCTTGAACAGCTGCAGTGTGCCTGGAGCCCAGGGCTTCCTAGTTTCAAAAATCCTAGCCCTAGGCCTAAGCCTAACAGTAACCCTGGGAAGGTAAATCAGCCTGGTGTTAGGCTTCTTGCCAAGGAAAAAGCCGTGAAAGCAGCCATGTTGTGGCACTTTTGCACTCCCTTTTGGATGCCTTTCACAGCTCCAGTGTGCCTGGAACTCAGGGCTTCCTGATTTTAAAAATCCTAGCCCTAGGCCGAACCCCAACCCTAAGACGAGAAAGGCAAATCAGCCAGGAATTAGGCATGTCCCCAAGGAAAAAGCTGTGGAGGCAGGCATGTTGTGGTACTTTTGCGCTCTTCTTGGCTAGTCCTTCGCAGCTGCTGTGTTCTTGGAACTCAGGGCTTTCTGGTTAATAGAGCCCTTACCCTAGGCGTAACTCAAACCTTAACCCTAGGAAGGAAAATCAACCTATGGTTCGGGATGGTCTCATGGAAATATCAGTGGTGGCAGCCAAGTTGCGTCACTTTTGCGCTCCCCTTGGGATGCCTTTCGCAGCTGCAGTGTGCCTGGAGCCCAGGGCTTCCTGGTTTTAAAAGTCCTAGGCCTAAGCCTAACAGTAACCCTAGGAAGGTAAATCAGCCGGGTATTAGGGTTCTTCCTAAGGGAAAAGCCGTGAAAGCAGCCATGTTGTGGCACTTCTGCACTCCCTTTGGGATGCCTTTGGCAGATGAAGTAAGCCTGGAACTCAGGGCTTCCTGGTTAAAGAAATCCAAGCCCTAGGCTGAAGCCTAACCCTAACCCTAGGCAGATAAATCAGCCTAGGTATAGGGATGGTGCCAAGGAAAAAGCTGTGAAAGCTGCCATGTTGTTGCACTTTTGTACTCCCCTTGGGATGCCTTGAACAGCTGCAGTGTGCCTGGAGCTAAGGGCTTCCTAGTTTCAAAAATCCTAGCCCTAGGCCTAAGCCTAACAGTAACCCTGGGAAGGGAAATCAGCCTGGTGTTAGGCTTCTTGCCAAGGAAAAAGCCGTGAAAGCAGCCATGTTGTGGCACTTTTGCACTCCCTTTTGGATGCCTTTCACAGCTCCAGTGTGCCTGGAACTCAGGGCTTCCTGATTTTAAAAATCCTAGCCCTAGGCCGAACCCCAACCCTAAGACGAGAAAGGCAAATCAGCCAGGAATTAGGCATGTCCCCAAGGAAAAAGCTGTGGAGGCAGGCATGTTGTGGTACTTTTGCGCTCTTCTTGGCTAGTCCTTCGCAGCTGCTGTGTTCTTGGAACTCAGGGCTTTCTGGTTAATAGAGCCCTTACCCTAGGCGTAACTCAAACCTTAACCCTAGGAAGGAAAATCAACCTATGGTTCGGGATGGTCTCATGGAAATATCAGTGGTGGCAGCCAAGTTGCGTCACTTTTGCGCTCCCCTTGGGATGCCTTTCGCAGCTGCAGTGTGCCTGGAGCCCAGGGCTTCCTGGTTTTAAAAGTCCTAGGCCTAAGCCTAACAGTAACCCTAGGAAGGTAAATCAGCCGGGTATTAGGGTTCTTCCTAAGGGAAAAGCCGTGAAAGCAGCCATGTTGTGGCACTTCTGCACTCCCTTTGGGATGCCTTTGGCAGATGAAGTAAGCCTGGAACTCAGGGCTTCCTGGTTAAAGAAATCCAAGCCCTAGGCTGAACCCTAACCCTAACCCTAGGCAGATAAATCAGCCTAGGTATAGGGATGGTGCCAAGGAAAAAGCTGTGAAAGCTGCCATGTTGTTGCACTTTTGTACTCCCCTTGGGATGCCTTGAACAGCTGCAGTGTGCCTGGAGCTAAGGGCTTCCTAGTTTTAAAAATCCTAGCCCTAGGCCTAAGCCTAACAGTAACCCTGGGAAGGTAAATCAGCCTGGTGTTAGGCTTCTTGCCAAGGAAAAAGCCGTGAAAGCAGCCATGTTGTGGCACTTTTGCACTCCCTTTTGGATGCCTTTCACAGCTCCAGTGTGCCTGGAACTCAGGGCTTCCTGATTTTAAAAATCCTAGCCCTAGGCCGAACCCCAACCCTAAGACGAGAAAGGCAAATCAGCCAGGAATTAGGCATGTCCCCAAGGAAAAAGCTGTGGAGGCAGGCATGTTGTGGTACTTTTGCTCTCTTCTTGGCTAGTCCTTCGCAGCTGCTGTGTTCTTGGAACTCAGGGCTTTCTGGTTAATAGAGCCCTTACCCTAGGCGTAACTCAAACCTTAACCCTAGGAAGCAAAATCAACCTATGGTTCGGGATGGTCTCATGGAAATATCAGTGGTGGCAGCCAAGTTGCGTCACTTTTGCGCTCCCCTTGGGATGCCTTTCGCAGCTGCAGTGTGCCTGGAGCCCAGGGCTTCCTGGTTTTAAAAGTCCTAGGCCTAAGCCTAACAGTAACCCTAGGAAGGTAAATCAGCCGGGTATTAGGGTTCTTCCTAAGGGAAAAGCCGTGAAAGCAGCCATGTTGTGGCACTTCTGCACTCCCTTTGGGATGCCTTTGGCAGATGAAGTAAGCCTGGAACTCAGGGCTTCCTGGTTAAAGAAATCCAAGCCCTAGGCTGAACCCTAACCCTAACCCTAGGCAGATAAATCAGCCTAGGTATAGGGATGGTGCCAAGGAAAAAGCTGTGAAAGCTGCCATGTTGTTGCACTTTTGTACTCCCCTTGGGATGCCTTGAACAGCTGCAGTGTGCCTGGAGCTAAGGGCTTCCTAGTTTTAAAAATCCTAGCCCTAGGCCTAAGCCTAACAGTAACCCTGGGAAGGTAAATCAGCCTGGTGTTAGGCTTCTTGCCAAGGAAAAAGCCGTGAAAGCAGCCATGTTGTGGCACTTTTGCACTCCCTTTTGGATGCCTTTCACAGCTCCAGTGTGCCTGGAACTCAGGGCTTCCTGATTTTAAAAATCCTAGCCCTAGGCCGAACCCCAACCCTAAGACGAGAAAGGCAAATCAGCCAGGAATTAGGCATGTCCCCAAGGAAAAAGCTGTGGAGGCAGGCATGTTGTGGTACTTTTGCACTCTTCTTGGCTAGTCCTTCGCAGCTGCTGTGTTCTTGGAACTCAGGGCTTTCTGGTTAATAGAGCCCTTACCCTAGGCGTAACTCAAACCTTAACCCTAGGAAGCAAAATCAACCTATGGTTCGGGATGGTCTCATGGAAATATCAGTGGTGGCAGCCAAGTTGCGTCACTTTTGCGCTCCCCTTGGGATGCCTTTCGCAGCTGCAGTGTGCCTGGAGCCCAGGGCTTCCTGGTTTTAAAAGTCCTAGGCCTAAGCCTAACAGTAACCCTAGGAAGGTAAATCAGCCGGGTATTAGGGTTCTTCCTAAGGGAAAAGCCGTGAAAGCAGCCATGTTGTGGCACTTCTGCACTCCCTTTGGGATGCCTTTGGCAGATGAAGTAAGCCTGGAACTCAGGGCTTCCTGGTTAAAGAAATCCAAGCCCTAGGCTGAAGCCTAACCCTAACCCTAGGCAGATAAATCAGCCTAGGTATAGGGATGGTGCCAAGGAAAAAGCTGTGAAAGCTGCCATGTTGTTGCACTTTTGTACTCCCCTTGGGATGCCTTGAACAGCTGCAGTGTGCCTGGAGCTAAGGGCTTCCTAGTTTTAAAAATCCTAGCCCTAGGCCTAAGCCTAACAGTAACCCTGGGAAGGTAAATCAGCCTGGTGTTAGGCTTCTTGCCAAGGAAAAAGCCGTGAAAGCAGCCATGTTGTGGCACTTTTGCACTCCCTTTTGGATGCCTTTCACAGCTCCAGTGTGCCTGGAACTCAGGGCTTCCTGATTTTAAAAATCCTAGCCCTAGGCCGAACCCCAACCCTAAGACGAGAAAGGCAAATCAGCCAGGAATTAAGCATGTCCCCAAGGAAAAAGCTGTGGAGGCAGGCATGTTGTGGTACTTTTGCGCTCTTCTTGGCTAGTCCTTCGCAGCTGCTGTGTTCTTGGAACTCAGGGCTTTCTGGTTAATAGACCCTTACCCTAGGCGTAACTCAAACCTTAACCCTAGGAAGGAAAATCAGCCTATGGTTCGGGATGGTCTCATGGAAATATCAGTGGTGGCAGCCAAGTTGCGTCACTTTTGCGCTCCCCTTGGGATGCCTTTCGCAGCTGCAGTGTGCCTGGAGCCCAGGGCTTCCTGGTTTTAAAAGTCCTAGGCCTAAGCCTAACAGTAACCCTAGGAAGGTAAATCAGCCGCGTATTAGGGTTCTTCCTAAGGGAAAAGCCGTGAAAGCAGCCATGTTGTGGCACTTCTGCACTCCCTTTGGGATGCCTTTGGCAGATGAAGTAAGCCTGGAACTCAGGGCTTCCTGGTTAAAGAAATCCAAGCCCTAGGCTGAAGCCTAACCCTAACCCTAGGCAGATAAATCAGCCTAGGTATAGGGATGGTGCCAAGGAAAAAGCTGTGAAAGCTGCCATGTTGTTGCACTTTTGTACTCCCCTTGGGATGCCTTGAACAGCTGCAGTGTGCCTGGAGCTAAGGGCTTCCTAGTTTTAAAAATCTTAGCCCTAGGCCTAAGCCTAACAGTAACCCTGGGAAGGTAAATCTGCCTGGTGTTAGGCTTCTTGCCAAGGAAAAAGCCGTGAAAGCAGCCATGTTGTGGCACTTTTGCACTCCCTTTTGGATGCCTTTCACAGCTCCAGTGTGCCTGGAACTCAGGGCTTCCTGATTTTAAAAATCCTAGCCCTAGGCCGAACCTCAACCCTAAGACGAGAAAGGCAAATCAGCCAGGAATTAGGCATGTCCCCAAGGAAAAAGCTGTGGAGGCAGGCATGTTGTGGTACTTTTGCGCTCTTCTTGGCTAGTCCTTCACAGCTGCTGTGTTCTTGGAACTCAGGGCTTTCTGGTTAATAGAGCCCTTACCCTAGGCGTAACTCAAACCTTAACCCTAGGAAGGAAAATCAACCTATGGTTCGGGATGGTCTCATGGAAATATCAGTGGTGGCAGCCAAGTTGCGTCACTTTTGCGCTCCCCTTGGGATGCCTTTCGCAGCTGCAGTGTGCCTGGAGCCCAGGGCTTCCTGGTTTTAAAAGTCCTAGGCCTAAGCCTAACAGTAACCCTAGGAAGGTAAATCAGCCGGGTATTAGGGTTCTTCCTAAGGGAAAAGCCGTGAAAGCAGCCATGTTGTGGCACTTCTGCACTCCCTTTGGGATGCCTTTGGCAGATGAAGTAAGCCTGGAACTCAGGGCTTCCTGGTTAAAGAAATCCAAGCCCTAGGCTGAACCCTAACCCTAACCCTAGGCAGATAAATCAGCCTAGGTATAGGGATGGTGCCAAGGAAAAAGCTGTGAAAGCTGCCATGTTGTTGCACTTTTGTACTCCCCTTGGGATGCCTTGAACAGCTGCAGTGTGCCTGGAGCCCAGGGCTTCCTAGTTTCAAAAATCCTAGCCCTAGGCCTAAGCCTAACAGTAACCCTGGGAAGCTAAATCAGCCTGGTGTTAGGCTTCTTGCCAAGGAAAAAGCCGTGAAAGCAGCCATGTTGCGGCACTTTTGCACTCCCTTTTGGATGCCTTTCACAGCTCCAGTGTGCCTGGAACTCAGGGCTTCCTGATTTTAAAAATCCTAGCCCTAGGCCGAACCCCAACACTAAGACGAGAAAGGCAAATCAGCCAGGAATTAGGCATGTCCCCAAGGAAAAAGCTGTGGAGGCAGGCATGTTGTGGTACTTTTGCACTCTTCTTGGGTAGTCCTTCGCAGCTTCTGTGTTCTTGGAACTCAGGGCTTTCTGGTTAATAGAGCCCTTACCCTAGGCGTAACTCAAACCTTAACCCTAGGAAGGAAAATCAACCTATGGTTCGGGATGGTCTCATGGAAATATCAGTGGTGGCAGCCAAGTTGCGTCACTTTTGCGCTCCCCTTGGGATGCCTTTCGCAGCTGCAGTGTGCCTGGAGCCCAGGGCTTCCTGGTTTTAAAAGTCCTAGGCCTAAGCCTAACAGTAACCCTAGGAAGGTAAATCAGCCGGGTATTAGGGTTCTTCCTAAGGGAAAAGCCGTGAAAGCAGCCATGTTGTGGCACTTCTGCACTCCCTTTGGGATGCCTTTGGCAGATGAAGTAAGCATGGAACTCACGGCTTCCTGGTTAAAGAAATCCAAACCCTAGGCTGAACCCTAACCCTAACCCTAGGCAGATAAATCAGCCTAGGTATAGGGATGGTGCCAAGGAAAAAGCTGTGAAAGCTGCCATGTTGTTGCACTTTTGTACTCCCCTTGGGATGCCTTGAACAGCTGCAGTGTGCCTGGAGCTAAGGGCTTCCTAGTTTCAAAAATCCTAGCCCTAGGCCTAAGCCTAACAGTAACCCTGGGAAGGTAAATCAGCCTGGTGTTAGGCTTCTTGCCAAGGAAAAAGCCGTGAAAGCAGCCATGTTGTGGCACTTTTGCACTCCCTTTTGGATGCCTTTCACAGCTCCAGTGTGCCTGGAACTCAGGGCTTCCTGATTTTAAAAATCCTAGCCCTAGGCCGAACCCCAACCCTAAGACGAGAAAGGCAAATCAGCCAGGAATTAGGCATGTCCCCAAGGAAAAAGCTGTGGAGGCAGGCATGTTGTGGTACTTTTGCGCTCTTCTTGGCTAGTCCTTCGCAGCTGCTGTGTTCTTGGAACTCAGGGCTTTCTGGTTAATAGAGCCCTTACCCTAGGCGTAACTCAAACCTTAACCCTAGGAAGGAAAATCAGCCTATGGTTCGGGATGGTCTCATGGAAATATCAGTGGTGGCAGCCAAGTTGCGTCACTTTTGCGCTCCCCTTGGGATGCCTTTCGCAGCTGCAGTGTGCCTGGAGCCCAGGGCTTCCTGGTTTTAAAAGTCCTAGGCCTAAGCCTAACAGTAACCCTAGGAAGGTAAATCAGCCGGGTATTAGGGTTCTTCCTAAGGGAAAAGCCGTGAAAGCAGCCATGTTGTGGCACTTCTGCACTCCCTTTGGGATGCCTTTGGCAGATGAAGGAAGCCTGGAACTCAGGGCTTCCTGGTTAAAGAAATCCAAGCCCTAGGCTGAACCCTAAGCCTAACCCTAGGCAGATAAATCAGCCTAGGTATAGGGATGGTGCCAAGGAAAAAGCTGTGAAAGCTGCCATGTTGTTGCACTTTTGTACTCCCCTTGGGATGCCTTGAACAGCTGCAGTGTGCCTGGAGCTAAGGGCTTCCTAGTTTTAAAAATCCTAGCCCTAGGCCTAAGCCTAACAGTAACCCTGGGAAGGTAAATCAGCCTGGTGTTAGGCTTCTTGCCAAGGAAAAAGCCGTGAAAGCAGCCATGTTGTGGCACTTTTGCACTCCCTTTTGGATGCCTTTCACAGCTCCAGTGTGCCTGGAACTCAGGGCTTCCTGATTTTAAAAATCCTAGCCCTAGGCCGAACCCCAACCCTAAGACGAGAAAGGCAAATCAGCCAGGAATTAGGCATGTCCCCAAGGAAAAAGCTGTGGAGGCAGGCATGTTGTGGTACTTTTGCACTCTTCTTGGCTAGTCCTTCGCAGCTGCTGTGTTCTTGGAACTCAGGGCTTTCTGGTTAATAGAGCCCTTACCCTAGGCGTAACTCAAACCTTAACCCTAGGAAGGAAAATCAGCCTATGGTTCGGGATGGTCTCATGGAAATATCAGTGGTGGCAGCCAAGTTGCGTCACTTTTGCGCTCCCCTTGGGATGCCTTTCGCAGCTGCAGTGTGCCTGGAGCCCAGGGCTTCCTGGTTTTAAAAGTCCTAGGCCTAAGCCTAACAGTAACCCTAGGAAGGTAAATCAGCCGGGTATTAGGGTTCTTCCTAAGGGAAAAGCCGTGAAAGCAGCCATGTTGTGGCACTTCTGCACTCCCTTTGGGATGCCTTTGGCAGATGAAGTAAGCCTGGAACTCAGGGCTTCCTGGTTAAAGAAATCCAAGCCCTAGGCTGAACCCTAACCCTAACCCTAGGCAGATAAATCAGCCTAGGTATAGGGATGGTGCCAAGGAAAAAGCTGTGAAAGCTGCCATGTTGTTGCACTTTTGTACTCCCCTTGGGATGCCTTGAACAGCTGCAGTGTGCCTGGAGCTAAGGGCTTCCTAGTTTTAAAAATCCTAGCCCTAGGCCTAAGCCTAACAGTAACCCTGGGAAGGTAAATCAGCCTGGTGTTAGGCTTCTTGCCAAGGAAAAAGCCGTGAAAGCAGCCATGTTGTGGCACTTTTGCACTCCCTTTTGGATGCCTTTCACAGCTCCAGTGTGCCTGGAACTCAGGGCTTCCTGATTTTAAAAATCCTAGCCCTAGGCCGAACCCCAACCCTAAGACGAGAAAGGCAAATCAGCCAGGAATTAGGCATGTCCCCAAGGAAAAAGCTGTGGAGGCAGGCATGTTGTGGTACTTTTGCTCTCTTCTTGGCTAGTCCTTCGCAGCTGCTGTGTTCTTGGAACTCAGGGCTTTCTGGTTAATAGAGCCCTTACCCTAGGCGTAACTCAAACCTTAACCCTAGGAAGCAAAATCAACCTATGGTTCGGGATGGTCTCATGGAAATATCAGTGGTGGCAGCCAAGTTGCGTCACTTTTGCGCTCCCCTTGGGATGCCTTTCGCAGCTGCAGTGTGCCTGGAGCCCAGGGCTTCCTGGTTTTAAAAGTCCTAGGCCTAAGCCTAACAGTAACCCTAGGAAGGTAAATCAGCCGGGTATTAGGGTTCTTCCTAAGGGAAAAGCCGTGAAAGCAGCCATGTTGTGGCACTTCTGCACTCCCTTTGGGATGCCTTTGGCAGATGAAGTAAGCCTGGAACTCAGGGCTTCCTGGTTAAAGAAATCCAAGCCCTAGGCTGAACCCTAACCCTAACCCTAGGCAGATAAATCAGCCTAGGTATAGGGATGGTGCCAAGGAAAAAGCTGTGAAAGCTGCCATGTTGTTGCACTTTTGTACTCCCCTTGGGATGCCTTGAACAGCTGCAGTGTGCCTGGAGCTAAGGGCTTCCTAGTTTTAAAAATCCTAGCCCTAGGCCTAAGCCTAACAGTAACCCTGGGAAGGTAAATCAGCCTGGTGTTAGGCTTCTTGCCAAGGAAAAAGCCGTGAAAGCAGCCATGTTGTGGCACTTTTGCACTCCCTTTTGGATGCCTTTCACAGCTCCAGTGTGCCTGGAACTCAGGGCTTCCTGATTTTAAAAATCCTAGCCCTAGGCCGAACCCCAACCCTAAGACGAGAAAGGCAAATCAGCCAGGAATTAGGCATGTCCCCAAGGAAAAAGCTGTGGAGGCAGGCATGTTGTGGTACTTTTGCACTCTTCTTGGCTAGTCCTTCGCAGCTGCTGTGTTCTTGGAACTCAGGGCTTTCTGGTTAATAGAGCCCTTACCCTAGGCGTAACTCAAACCTTAACCCTAGGAAGCAAAATCAACCTATGGTTCGGGATGGTCTCATGGAAATATCAGTGGTGGCAGCCAAGTTGCGTCACTTTTGCGCTCCCCTTGGGATGCCTTTCGCAGCTGCAGTGTGCCTGGAGCCCAGGGCTTCCTGGTTTTAAAAGTCCTAGGCCTAAGCCTAACAGTAACCCTAGGAAGGTAAATCAGCCGGGTATTAGGGTTCTTCCTAAGGGAAAAGCCGTGAAAGCAGCCATGTTGTGGCACTTCTGCACTCCCTTTGGGATGCCTTTGGCAGATGAAGTAAGCCTGGAACTCAGGGCTTCCTGGTTAAAGAAATCCAAGCCCTAGGCTGAAGCCTAACCCTAACCCTAGGCAGATAAATCAGCCTAGGTATAGGGATGGTGCCAAGGAAAAAGCTGTGAAAGCTGCCATGTTGTTGCACTTTTGTACTCCCCTTGGGATGCCTTGAACAGCTGCAGTGTGCCTGGAGCTAAGGGCTTCCTAGTTTTAAAAATCCTAGCCCTAGGCCTAAGCCTAACAGTAACCCTGGGAAGGTAAATCAGCCTGGTGTTAGGCTTCTTGCCAAGGAAAAAGCCGTGAAAGCAGCCATGTTGTGGCACTTTTGCACTCCCTTTTGGATGCCTTTCACAGCTCCAGTGTGCCTGGAACTCAGGGCTTCCTGATTTTAAAAATCCTAGCCCTAGGCCGAACCCCAACCCTAAGACGAGAAAGGCAAATCAGCCAGGAATTAAGCATGTCCCCAAGGAAAAAGCTGTGGAGGCAGGCATGTTGTGGTACTTTTGCGCTCTTCTTGGCTAGTCCTTCGCAGCTGCTGTGTTCTTGGAACTCAGGGCTTTCTGGTTAATAGACCCTTACCCTAGGCGTAACTCAAACCTTAACCCTAGGAAGGAAAATCAGCCTATGGTTCGGGATGGTCTCATGGAAATATCAGTGGTGGCAGCCAAGTTGCGTCACTTTTGCGCTCCCCTTGGGATGCCTTTCGCAGCTGCAGTGTGCCTGGAGCCCAGGGCTTCCTGGTTTTAAAAGTCCTAGGCCTAAGCCTAACAGTAACCCTAGGAAGGTAAATCAGCCGCGTATTAGGGTTCTTCCTAAGGGAAAAGCCGTGAAAGCAGCCATGTTGTGGCACTTCTGCACTCCCTTTGGGATGCCTTTGGCAGATGAAGTAAGCCTGGAACTCAGGGCTTCCTGGTTAAAGAAATCCAAGCCCTAGGCTGAAGCCTAACCCTAACCCTAGGCAGATAAATCAGCCTAGGTATAGGGATGGTGCCAAGGAAAAAGCTGTGAAAGCTGCCATGTTGTTGCACTTTTGTACTCCCCTTGGGATGCCTTGAACAGCTGCAGTGTGCCTGGAGCTAAGGGCTTCCTAGTTTTAAAAATCTTAGCCCTAGGCCTAAGCCTAACAGTAACCCTGGGAAGGTAAATCTGCCTGGTGTTAGGCTTCTTGCCAAGGAAAAAGCCGTGAAAGCAGCCATGTTGTGGCACTTTTGCACTCCCTTTTGGATGCCTTTCACAGCTCCAGTGTGCCTGGAACTCAGGGCTTCCTGATTTTAAAAATCCTAGCCCTAGGCCGAACCTCAACCCTAAGACGAGAAAGGCAAATCAGCCAGGAATTAGGCATGTCCCCAAGGAAAAAGCTGTGGAGGCAGGCATGTTGTGGTACTTTTGCGCTCTTCTTGGCTAGTCCTTCACAGCTGCTGTGTTCTTGGAACTCAGGGCTTTCTGGTTAATAGAGCCCTTACCCTAGGCGTAACTCAAACCTTAACCCTAGGAAGGAAAATCAACCTATGGTTCGGGATGGTCTCATGGAAATATCAGTGGTGGCAGCCAAGTTGCGTCACTTTTGCGCTCCCCTTGGGATGCCTTTCGCAGCTGCAGTGTGCCTGGAGCCCAGGGCTTCCTGGTTTTAAAAGTCCTAGGCCTAAGCCTAACAGTAACCCTAGGAAGGTAAATCAGCCGGGTATTAGGGTTCTTCCTAAGGGAAAAGCCGTGAAAGCAGCCATGTTGTGGCACTTCTGCACTCCCTTTGGGATGCCTTTGGCAGATGAAGTAAGCCTGGAACTCAGGGCTTCCTGGTTAAAGAAATCCAAGCCCTAGGCTGAACCCTAACCCTAACCCTAGGCAGATAAATCAGCCTAGGTATAGGGATGGTGCCAAGGAAAAAGCTGTGAAAGCTGCCATGTTGTTGCACTTTTGTACTCCCCTTGGGATGCCTTGAACAGCTGCAGTGTGCCTGGAGCCCAGGGCTTCCTAGTTTCAAAAATCCTAGCCCTAGGCCTAAGCCTAACAGTAACCCTGGGAAGCTAAATCAGCCTGGTGTTAGGCTTCTTGCCAAGGAAAAAGCCGTGAAAGCAGCCATGTTGCGGCACTTTTGCACTCCCTTTTGGATGCCTTTCACAGCTCCAGTGTGCCTGGAACTCAGGGCTTCCTGATTTTAAAAATCCTAGCCCTAGGCCGAACCCCAACACTAAGACGAGAAAGGCAAATCAGCCAGGAATTAGGCATGTCCCCAAGGAAAAAGCTGTGGAGGCAGGCATGTTGTGGTACTTTTGCACTCTTCTTGGGTAGTCCTTCGCAGCTTCTGTGTTCTTGGAACTCAGGGCTTTCTGGTTAATAGAGCCCTTACCCTAGGCGTAACTCAAACCTTAACCCTAGGAAGGAAAATCAACCTATGGTTCGGGATGGTCTCATGGAAATATCAGTGGTGGCAGCCAAGTTGCGTCACTTTTGCGCTCCCCTTGGGATGCCTTTCGCAGCTGCAGTGTGCCTGGAGCCCAGGGCTTCCTGGTTTTAAAAGTCCTAGGCCTAAGCCTAACAGTAACCCTAGGAAGGTAAATCAGCCGGGTATTAGGGTTCTTCCTAAGGGAAAAGCCGTGAAAGCAGCCATGTTGTGGCACTTCTGCACTCCCTTTGGGATGCCTTTGGCAGATGAAGTAAGCATGGAACTCACGGCTTCCTGGTTAAAGAAATCCAAACCCTAGGCTGAACCCTAACCCTAACCCTAGGCAGATAAATCAGCCTAGGTATAGGGATGGTGCCAAGGAAAAAGCTGTGAAAGCTGCCATGTTGTTGCACTTTTGTACTCCCCTTGGGATGCCTTGAACAGCTGCAGTGTGCCTGGAGCTAAGGGCTTCCTAGTTTCAAAAATCCTAGCCCTAGGCCTAAGCCTAACAGTAACCCTGGGAAGGTAAATCAGCCTGGTGTTAGGCTTCTTGCCAAGGAAAAAGCCGTGAAAGCAGCCATGTTGTGGCACTTTTGCACTCCCTTTTGGATGCCTTTCACAGCTCCAGTGTGCCTGGAACTCAGGGCTTCCTGATTTTAAAAATCCTAGCCCTAGGCCGAACCCCAACCCTAAGACGAGAAAGGCAAATCAGCCAGGAATTAGGCATGTCCCCAAGGAAAAAGCTGTGGAGGCAGGCATGTTGTGGTACTTTTGCGCTCTTCTTGGCTAGTCCTTCGCAGCTGCTGTGTTCTTGGAACTCAGGGCTTTCTGGTTAATAGAGCCCTTACCCTAGGCGTAACTCAAACCTTAACCCTAGGAAGGAAAATCAGCCTATGGTTCGGGATGGTCTCATGGAAATATCAGTGGTGGCAGCCAAGTTGCGTCACTTTTGCGCTCCCCTTGGGATGCCTTTCGCAGCTGCAGTGTGCCTGGAGCCCAGGGCTTCCTGGTTTTAAAAGTCCTAGGCCTAAGCCTAACAGTAACCCTAGGAAGGTAAATCAGCCGGGTATTAGGGTTCTTCCTAAGGGAAAAGCCGTGAAAGCAGCCATGTTGTGGCACTTCTGCACTCCCTTTGGGATGCCTTTGGCAGATGAAGGAAGCCTGGAACTCAGGGCTTCCTGGTTAAAGAAATCCAAGCCCTAGGCTGAACCCTAAGCCTAACCCTAGGCAGATAAATCAGCCTAGGTATAGGGATGGTGCCAAGGAAAAAGCTGTGAAAGCTGCCATGTTGTTGCACTTTTGTACTCCCCTTGGGATGCCTTGAACAGCTGCAGTGTGCCTGGAGCTAAGGGCTTCCTAGTTTTAAAAATCCTAGCCCTAGGCCTAAGCCTAACAGTAACCCTGGGAAGGTAAATCAGCCTGGTGTTAGGCTTCTTGCCAAGGAAAAAGCCGTGAAAGCAGCCATGTTGTGGCACTTTTGCACTCCCTTTTGGATGCCTTTCACAGCTCCAGTGTGCCTGGAACTCAGGGCTTCCTGATTTTAAAAATCCTAGCCCTAGGCCGAACCCCAACCCTAAGACGAGAAAGGCAAATCAGCCAGGAATTAGGCATGTCCCCAAGGAAAAAGCTGTGGAGGCAGGCATGTTGTGGTACTTTTGCACTCTTCTTGGCTAGTCCTTCGCAGCTGCTGTGTTCTTGGAACTCAGGGCTTTCTGGTTAATAGAGCCCTTACCCTAGGCGTAACTCAAACCTTAACCCTAGGAAGGAAAATCAGCCTATGGTTCGGGATGGTCTCATGGAAATATCAGTGGTGGCAGCCAAGTTGCGTCACTTTTGCGCTCCCCTTGGGATGCCTTTCGCAGCTGCAGTGTGCCTGGAGCCCAGGGCTTCCTGGTTTTAAAAGTCCTAGGCCTAAGCCTAACAGTAACCCTAGGAAGGTAAATCAGCCGGGTATTAGGGTTCTTCCTAAGGGAAAAGCCGTGAAAGCAGCCATGTTGTGGCACTTCTGCACTCCCTTTGGGATGCCTTTGGCAGATGAAGTAAGCCTGGAACTCAGGGCTTCCTGGTTAAAGAAATCCAAGCCCTAGGCTGAACCCTAACCCTAACCCTAGGCAGATAAATCAGCCTAGGTATAGGGATGGTGCCAAGGAAAAAGCTGTGAAAGCTGCCATGTTGTTGCACTTTTGTACTCCCCTTGGGATGCCTTGAACAGCTGCAGTGTGCCTGGAGCTAAGGGCTTCCTAGTTTCAAAAATCCTAGCCCTAGGCCTAAGCCTAACAGTAACCCTGGGAAGGTAAATCAGCCTGGTGTTAGGCTTCTTGCCAAGGAAAAAGCCGTGAAAGCAGCCATGTTGTGGCACTTTTGCACTCCCTTTTGGATGCCTTTCACAGCTCCAGTGTGCCTGGAACGCAGGGCTTCCTGATTTTAAAAATCCTAGCCCTAGGCCGAACCCCAACCCTAAGACGAGAAAGGCAAATCAGCCAGGAATTAGGCATGTCCCCAAGGAAAAAGCTGTGGAGGCAGGCATGTTGTGGTACTTTTGCGCTCTTCTTGGCTAGTCCTTCGCAGCTGCTGTGTTCTTGGAACTCAGGGCTTTCTGGTTAATAGACCCTTACCCTAGGCGTAACTCAAACCTTAACCCTAGGAAGGAAAATCAACCTATGGTTCGGGATGGTCTCATGGAAATATCAGTGGTGGCAGCCAAGTTGCGTCACTTTTGCGCTCCCCTTGGGATGCCTTTCGCAGCTGCAGTGTGCCTGGAGCCCAGGGCTTCCTGGTTTTAAAAGTCCTAGGCCTAAGCCTAACAGTAACCCTAGGAAGGTAAATCAGCCGGGTATTAGGGTTCTTCCTAAGGGAAAAGCCGTGAAAGCAGCCATGTTGTGGCACTTCTGCACTCCCTTTGGGATGCCTTTGGCAGATGAAGTAAGCCTGGAACTCAGGGCTTCCTGGTTAAAGAAATCCAAGCCCTAGGCTGAACCCTAACCCTAACCCTAGGCAGATAAATCAGCCTAGGTATAGGGATGGTGCCAAGGAAAAAGCTGTGAAAGCTGCCATGTTGTTGCACTTTTGTACTCCCCTTGGGATGCCTTGAACAGCTGCAGTGTGCCTGGAGCCCAGGGCTTCCTAGTTTCAAAAATCCTAGCCCTAGGCCTAAGCCTAACAGTAACCCTGGGAAGCTAAATCAGCCTGGTGTTAGGCTTCTTGCCAAGGAAAAAGCCGTGAAAGCAGCCATGTTGTGGCACTTTTGCACTCCCTTTTGGATGCCTTTCACAGCTCCAGTGTGCCTGGAACTCAGGGCTTCCTGATTTTAAAAATCCTAGCCCTAGGCCGAACCCCAACCCTAAGACGAGAAAGGCAAATCAGCCAGGAATTAGGCATGTCCCCAAGGAAAAAGCTGTGGAGGCAGGCATGTTGTGGTACTTTTGCGCTCTTCTTGGCTAGTCCTTCGCAGCTGCTGTGTTCTTGGAACTCAGGGCTTTCTGGTTAATAGAGCCCTTACCCTAGGCGTAACTCAAACCTTAACCCTAGGAAGGAAAATCAGCCTATGGTTCGGGATGGTCTCATGGAAATATCAGTGGTGGCAGCCAAGTTGCGTCACTTTTGCGCTCCCCTTGGGATGCCTTTCGCAGCTGCAGTGTGCCTGGAGCCCAGGGCTTCCTGGTTTTAAAAGTCCTAGGCCTAAGCCTAACAGTAACCCTAGGAAGGTAAATCAGCCGGGTATTAGGGTTCTTCCTAAGGGAAAAGCCGTGAAAGCAGCCATGTTGTGGCACTTCTGCACTCCCTTTGGGATGCCTTTGGCAGATGAAGTAAGCCTGGAACTCAGGGCTTCCTGGTTAAAGAAATCCAAGCCCTAGGCTGAAGCCTAACCCTAACCCTAGGCAGATAAATCAGCCTAGGTATAGGGATGGTGCCAAGGAAAAAGCTGTGAAAGCTGCCATGTTGTTGCACTTTTGTACTCCCCTTGGGATGCCTTGAACAGCTGCAGTGTGCCTGGAGCTAAGGGCTTCCTAGTTTTAAAAATCCTAGCCCTAGGCCTAAGCCTAACAGTAACCCTGGGAAGGTAAATCAGCCTGGTGTTAGGCTTCTTGCCAAGGAAAAAGCCGTGAAAGCAGCCATGTTGTGGCACTTTTGCACTCCCTTTTGGATGCCTTTCACAGCTCCAGTGTGCCTGGAACGCAGGGCTTCCTGATTTTAAAAATCCTAGCCCTAGGCCGAACCCCAACCCTAAGACGAGAAAGGCAAATCAGCCAGGAATTAGGCATGTCCCCAAGGAAAAAGCTGTGGAGGCAGGCATGTTGTGGTACTTTTGCGCTCTTCTTGGCTAGTCCTTCGCAGCTGCTGTGTTCTTGGAACTCAGGGCTTTCTGGTTAATAGACCCTTACCCTAGGCGTAACTCAAACCTTAACCCTAGGAAGGAAAATCAACCTATGGTTCGGGATGGTCTCATGGAAATATCAGTGGTGGCAGCCAAGTTGCGTCACTTTTGCGCTCCCCTTGGGATGCCTTTCGCAGCTGCAGTGTGCCTGGAGCCCAGGGCTTCCTGGTTTTAAAAGTCCTAGGCCTAAGCCTAACAGTAACCCTAGGAAGGTAAATCAGCCGGGTATTAGGGTTCTTCCTAAGGGAAAAGCCGTGAAAGCAGCCATGTTGTGGCACTTCTGCACTCCCTTTGGGATGCCTTTGGCAGATGAAGTAAGCCTGGAACTCAGGGCTTCCTGGTTAAAGAAATCCAAGCCCTAGGCTGAACCCTAACCCTAACCCTAGGCAGATAAATCAGCCTAGGTATAGGGATGGTGCCAAGGAAAAAGCTGTGAAAGCTGCCATGTTGTTGCACTTTTGTACTCCCCTTGGGATGCCTTGAACAGCTGCAGTGTGCCTGGAGCTAAGGGCTTCCTAGTTTTAAAAATCCTAGCCCTAGGCCTAAGCCTAACAGTAACCCTGGGAAGGTAAATCAGCCTGGTGTTAGGCTTCTTGCCAAGGAAAAAGCCGTGAAAGCAGCCATGTTGTGGCACTTTTGCACTCCCTTTTGGATGCCTTTCACAGCTCCAGTGTGCCTGGAACTCAGGGCTTCCTGATTTTAAAAATCCTAGCCCTAGGCCGAACCCCAACCCTAAGACGAGAAAGGCAAATCAGCCAGGAATTAGGCATGTCCCCAAGGAAAAAGCTGTGGAGGCAGGCATGTTGTGGTACTTTTGCGCTCTTCTTGGCTAGTCCTTCGCAGCTGCTGTGTTCTTGGAACTCAGGGCTTTCTGGTTAATAGAGCCCTTACCCTAGGCGTAACTCAAACCTTAACCCTAGGAAGGAAAATCAGCCTATGGTTCGGGATGGTCTCATGGAAATATCAGTGGTGGCAGCCAAGTTGCGTCACTTTTGCGCTCCCCTTGGGATGCCTTTCGCAGCTGCAGTGTGCCTGGAGCCCAGGGCTTCCTGATTTTAAAAGTCCTAGGCCTAAGCCTAACAGTAACCCTAGGAAGGTAAATCAGCCGGGTATTAGGGTTCTTCCTAAGGGAAAAGCCGTGAAAGCAGCCATGTTGTGGCACTTCTGCACTCCCTTTGGGATGCCTTTGGCAGATGAAGTAAGCCTGGAACTCAGGGCTTCCTGGTTAAAGAAATCCAAGCCCTAGGCTGAAGCCTAACCCTAACCCTAGGCAGATAAATCAGCCTAGGTATAGGGATGGTGCCAAGGAAAAAGCTGTGAAAGCTGCCATGTTGTTGCACTTTTGTACTCCCCTTGGGATGCCTTGAACAGCTGCAGTGTGCCTGGAGCTAAGGGCTTCCTAGTTTTAAAAATCCTAGCCCTAGGCCTAAGCCTAACAGTAACCCTGGGAAGGTAAATCAGCCTGGTGTTAGGCTTCTTGCCAAGGAAAAAGCCGTGAAAGCAGCCATGTTGTGGCACTTTTGCACTCCCTTTTGGATGCCTTTCACAGCTCCAGTGTGCCTGGAACGCAGGGCTTCCTGATTTTAAAAATCCTAGCCCTAGGCCGAACCCCAACCCTAAGACGAGAAAGGCAAATCAGCCAGGAATTAGGCATGTCCCCAAGGAAAAAGCTGTGGAGGCAGGCATGTTGTGGTACTTTTGCGCTCTTCTTGGCTAGTCCTTCGCAGCTGCTGTGTTCTTGGAACTCAGGGCTTTCTGGTTAATAGACCCTTACCCTAGGCGTAACTCAAACCTTAACCCTAGGAAGGAAAATCAACCTATGGTTCGGGATGGTCTCATGGAAATATCAGTGGTGGCAGCCAAGTTGCGTCACTTTTGCGCTCCCCTTGGGATGCCTTTCGCAGCTGCAGTGTGCCTGGAGCCCAGGGCTTCCTGGTTTTAAAAGTCCTAGGCCTAAGCCTAACAGTAACCCTAGGAAGGTAAATCAGCCGGGTATTAGGGTTCTTCCTAAGGGAAAAGCCGTGAAAGCAGCCATGTTGTGGCACTTCTGCACTCCCTTTGGGATGCCTTTGGCAGATGAAGTAAGCCTGGAACTCAGGGCTTCCTGGTTAAAGAAATCCAAGCCCTAGGCTGAACCCTAACCCTAACCCTAGGCAGATAAATCAGCCTAGGTATAGGGATGGTGCCAAGGAAAAAGCTGTGAAAGCTGCCATGTTGTTGCACTTTTGTACTCCCCTTGGGATGCCTTGAACAGCTGCAGTGTGCCTGGAGCTAAGGGCTTCCTAGTTTTAAAAATCCTAGCCCTAGGCCTAAGCCTAACAGTAACCCTGGGAAGGTAAATCAGCCTGGTGTTAGGCTTCTTGCCAAGGAAAAAGCCGTGAAAGCAGCCATGTTGTGGCACTTTTGCACTCCCTTTTGGATGCCTTTCACAGCTCCAGTGTGCCTGGAACTCAGGGCTTCCTGATTTTAAAAATCCTAGCCCTAGGCCGAACCCCAACCCTAAGACGAGAAAGGCAAATCAGCCAGGAATTAGGCATGTCCCCAAGGAAAAAGCTGTGGAGGCAGGCATGTTGTGGTACTTTTGCGCTCTTCTTGGCTAGTCCTTCGCAGCTGCTGTGTTCTTGGAACTCAGGGCTTTCTGGTTAATAGAGCCCTTACCCTAGGCGTAACTCAAACCTTAACCCTAGGAAGGAAAATCAGCCTATGGTTCGGGATGGTCTCATGGAAATATCAGTGGTGGCAGCCAAGTTGCGTCACTTTTGCGCTCCCCTTGGGATGCCTTTCGCAGCTGCAGTGTGCCTGGAGCCCAGGGCTTCCTGGTTTTAAAAGTCCTAGGCCTAAGCCTAACAGTAACCCTAGGAAGGTAAATCAGCCGGGTATTAGGGTTCTTCCTAAGGGAAAAGCCGTGAAAGCAGCCATGTTGTGGCACTTCTGCACTCCCTTTGGGATGCCTTTGGCAGATGAAGTAAGCCTGGAACTCAGGGCTTCCTGGTTAAAGAAATCCAAGCCCTAGGCTGAAGCCTAACCCTAACCCTAGGCAGATAAATCAGCCTAGGTATAGGGATGGTGCCAAGGAAAAAGCTGTGAAAGCTGCCATGTTGTTGCACTTTTGTACTCCCCTTGGGATGCCTTGAACAGCTGCAGTGTGCCTGGAGCTAAGGGCTTCCTAGTTTTAAAAATCCTAGCCCTAGGCCTAAGCCTAACAGTAACCCTGGGAAGGTAAATCAGCCTGGTGTTAGGCTTCTTGCCAAGGAAAAAGCCGTGAAAGCAGCCATGTTGTGGCACTTTTGCACTCCCTTTTGGATGCCTTTCACAGCTCCAGTGTGCCTGGAACTCAGGGCTTCCTGATTTTAAAAATCCTAGCCCTAGGCCGAACCCCAACCCTAAGACGAGAAAGGCAAATCAGCCAGGAATTAGGCATGTCCCCAAGGAAAAAGCTGTGGAGGCAGGCATGTTGTGGTACTTTTGCGCTCTTCTTGGCTAGTCCTTCGCAGCTGCTGTGTTCTTGGAACTCAGGGCTTTCTGGTTAATAGACCCTTACCCTAGGCGTAACTCAAACCTTAACCCTAGGAAGGAAAATCAGCCTATGGTTCGGGATGGTCTCATGGAAATATCAGTGGTGGCAGCCAAGTTGCGTCACTTTTGCGCTCCCCTTGGGATGCCTTTCGCAGCTGCAGTGTGCCTGGAGCCCAGGGCTTCCTGGTTTTAAAAGTCCTAGGCCTAAGCCTAACAGTAACCCTAGGAAGGTAAATCAGCCGGGTATTAGGGTTCTTCCTAAGGGAAAAGCCGTGAAAGCAGCCATGTTGTGGCACTTCTGCACTCCCTTTGGGATGCCTTTGGCAGATGAAGTAAGCCTGGAACTCAGGGCTTCCTGGTTAAAGAAATCCAAGCCCTAGGCTGAAGCCTAACCCTAACCCTAGGCAGATAAATCAGCCTAGGTATAGGGATGGTGCCAAGGAAAAAGCTGTGAAAGCTGCCATGTTGTTGCACTTTTGTACTCCCCTTGGGATGCCTTGAACAGCTGCAGTGTGCCTGGAGCTAAGGGCTTCCTAGTTTTAAAAATCCTAGCCCTAGGCCTAAGCCTAACAGTAACCCTGGGAAGGTAAATCAGCCTGGTGTTAGGCTTCTTGCCAAGGAAAAAGCCGTGAAAGCAGCCATGTTGTGGCACTTTTGCACTCCCTTTTGGATGCCTTTCACAGCTCCAGTGTGCCTGGAACTCAGGGCTTCCTGATTTTAAAAATCCTAGCCCTAGGCCGAACCCCAACCCTAAGACGAGAAAGGCAAATCAGCCAGGAATTAGGCATGTCCCCAAGGAAAAAGCTGTGGAGGCAGGCATGTTGTGGTACTTTTGCGCTCTTCTTGGCTAGTCCTTCGCAGCTGCTGTGTTCTTGGAACTCAGGGCTTTCTGGTTAATAGAGCCCTTACCCTAGGCGTAACTCAAACCTTAACCCTAGGAAGGAAAATCAGCCTATGGTTCGGGATGGTCTCATGGAAATATCAGTGGTGGCAGCCAAGTTGCGTCACTTTTGCGCTCCCCTTGGGATGCCTTTCGCAGCTGCAGTGTGCCTGGAGCCCAGGGCTTCCTGGTTTTAAAAGTCCTAGGCCTAAGCCTAACAGTAACCCTAGGAAGGTAAATCAGCCGGGTATTAGGGTTCTTCCTAAGGGAAAAGCCGTGAAAGCAGCCATGTTGTGGCACTTCTGCACTCCCTTTGGGATGCCTTTGGCAGATGAAGTAAGCCTGGAACTCAGGGCTTCCTGGTTAAAGAAATCCAAGCCCTAGGCTGAACCCTAACCCTAACCCTAGGCAGATAAATCAGCCTAGGTATAGGGATGGTGCCAAGGAAAAAGCTGTGAAAGCTGCCATGTTGTTGCACTTTTGTACTCCCCTTGGGATGCCTTGAACAGCTGCAGTGTGCCTGGAGCTAAGGGCTTCCTAGTTTTAAAAATCCTAGCCCTAGGCCTAAGCCTAACAGTAACCCTGGGAAGGTAAATCAGCCTGGTGTTAGGCTTCTTGCCAAGGAAAAAGCCGTGAAAGCAGCCATGTTGTGGCACTTTTGCACTCCCTTTTGGATGCCTTTCACAGCTCCAGTGTGCCTGGAACTCAGGGCTTCCTGATTTTAAAAATCCTAGCCCTAGGCCGAACCCCAACCCTAAGACGAGAAAGGCAAATCAGCCAGGAATTAGGCATGTCCCCAAGGAAAAAGCTGTGGAGGCAGGCATGTTGTGGTACTTTTGCGCTCTTCTTGGCTAGTCCTTCGCAGCTGCTGTGTTCTTGGAACTCGGGGCTTTCTGGTTAATAGAGCCCTTACCCTAGGCGTAACTCAAACCTTAACCCTAGGAAGGAAAATCAGCCTATGGTTCGGGATGGTCTCATGGAAATATCAGTGGTGGCAGCCAAGTTGCGTCACTTTTGCGCTCCCCTTGGGATGCCTTTCGCAGCTGCAGTGTGCCTGGAGCCCAGGGCTTCCTGGTTTTAAAAGTCCTAGGCCTAAGCCTAACAGTAACCCTAGGAAGGTAAATCAGCCGGGTATTAGGGTTCTTCCTAAGGGAAAAGCCGTGAAAGCAGCCATGTTGTGGCACTTCTGCACTCCCTTTGGGATGCCTTTGGCAGATGAAGGAAGCCTGGAACTCAGGGCTTCCTGGTTAAAGAAATCCAAGCCCTAGGCTGAACCCTAACCCTAACCCTAGGCAGATAAATCAGCCTAGGTATAGGGATGGTGCCAAGGAAAAAGCTGTGAAAGCTGCCATGTTGTTGCACTTTTGTACTCCCCTTGGGATGCCTTGAACAGCTGCAGTGTGCCTGGAGCTAAGGGCTTCCTAGTTTTAAAAATCCTAGCCCTAGGCCTAAGCCTAACAGTAACCCTGGGAAGGTAAATCAGCCTGGTGTTAGGCTTCTTGCCAAGGAAAAAGCCGTGAAAGCAGCCATGTTGTGGCACTTTTGCACTCCCTTTTGGATGCCTTTCACAGCTCCAGTGTGCCTGGAACTCAGGGCTTCCTGATTTTAAAAATCCTAGCCCTAGGCCGAACCCCAACCCTAAGACGAGAAAGGCAAATCAGCCAGGAATTAGGCATGTCCCCAAGGAAAAAGCTGTGGAGGCAGGCATGTTGTGGTACTTTTGCGCTCTTCTTGGCTAGTCCTTCGCAGCTGCTGTGTTCTTGGAACTCAGGGCTTTCTGGTTAATAGAGCCCTTACCCTAGGCGTAACTCAAACCTTAACCCTAGGAAGGAAAATCAGCCTATGGTTCGGGATGGTCTCATGGAAATATCAGTGGTGGCAGCCAAGTTGCGTCACTTTTGCGCTCCCCTTGGGATGCCTTTCGCAGCTGCAGTGTGCCTGGAGCCCAGGGCTTCCTGATTTTAAAAGTCCTAGGCCTAAGCCTAACAGTAACCCTAGGAAGGTAAATCAGCCGGGTATTAGGGTTCTTCCTAAGGGAAAAGCCGTGAAAGCAGCCATGTTGTGGCACTTCTGCACTCCCTTTGGGATGCCTTTGGCAGATGAAGTAAGCCTGGAACTCAGGGCTTCCTGGTTAAAGAAATCCAAGCCCTAGGCTGAAGCCTAACCCTAACCCTAGGCAGATAAATCAGCCTAGGTATAGGGATGGTGCCAAGGAAAAAGCTGTGAAAGCTGCCATGTTGTTGCACTTTTGTACTCCCCTTGGGATGCCTTGAACAGCTGCAGTGTGCCTGGAGCTAAGGGCTTCCTAGTTTTAAAAATCCTAGCCCTAGGCCTAAGCCTAACAGTAACCCTGGGAAGGTAAATCAGCCTGGTGTTAGGCTTCTTGCCAAGGAAAAAGCCGTGAAAGCAGCCATGTTGTGGCACTTTTGCACTCCCTTTTGGATGCCTTTCACAGCTCCAGTGTGCCTGGAACGCAGGGCTTCCTGATTTTAAAAATCCTAGCCCTAGGCCGAACCCCAACCCTAAGACGAGAAAGGCAAATCAGCCAGGAATTAGGCATGTCCCCAAGGAAAAAGCTGTGGAGGCAGGCATGTTGTGGTACTTTTGCGCTCTTCTTGGCTAGTCCTTCGCAGCTGCTGTGTTCTTGGAACTCAGGGCTTTCTGGTTAATAGACCCTTACCCTAGGCGTAACTCAAACCTTAACCCTAGGAAGGAAAATCAACCTATGGTTCGGGATGGTCTCATGGAAATATCAGTGGTGGCAGCCAAGTTGCGTCACTTTTGCGCTCCCCTTGGGATGCCTTTCGCAGCTGCAGTGTGCCTGGAGCCCAGGGCTTCCTGGTTTTAAAAGTCCTAGGCCTAAGCCTAACAGTAACCCTAGGAAGGTAAATCAGCCGGGTATTAGGGTTCTTCCTAAGGGAAAAGCCGTGAAAGCAGCCATGTTGTGGCACTTCTGCACTCCCTTTGGGATGCCTTTGGCAGATGAAGTAAGCCTGGAACTCAGGGCTTCCTGGTTAAAGAAATCCAAGCCCTAGGCTGAACCCTAACCCTAACCCTAGGCAGATAAATCAGCCTAGGTATAGGGATGGTGCCAAGGAAAAAGCTGTGAAAGCTGCCATGTTGTTGCACTTTTGTACTCCCCTTGGGATGCCTTGAACAGCTGCAGTGTGCCTGGAGCTAAGGGCTTCCTAGTTTTAAAAATCCTAGCCCTAGGCCTAAGCCTAACAGTAACCCTGGGAAGGTAAATCAGCCTGGTGTTAGGCTTCTTGCCAAGGAAAAAGCCGTGAAAGCAGCCATGTTGTGGCACTTTTGCACTCCCTTTTGGATGCCTTTCACAGCTCCAGTGTGCCTGGAACTCAGGGCTTCCTGATTTTAAAAATCCTAGCCCTAGGCCGAACCCCAACCCTAAGACGAGAAAGGCAAATCAGCCAGGAATTAGGCATGTCCCCAAGGAAAAAGCTGTGGAGGCAGGCATGTTGTGGTACTTTTGCGCTCTTCTTGGCTAGTCCTTCGCAGCTGCTGTGTTCTTGGAACTCAGGGCTTTCTGGTTAATAGAGCCCTTACCCTAGGCGTAACTCAAACCTTAACCCTAGGAAGGAAAATCAACCTATGGTTCGGGATGGTCTCATGGAAATATCAGTGGTGGCAGCCAAGTTGCGTCACTTTTGCGCTCCCCTTGGGATGCCTTTCGCAGCTGCAGTGTGCCTGGAGCCCAGGGCTTCCTGGTTTTAAAAGTCCTAGGCCTAAGCCTAACAGTAACCCTAGGAAGGTAAATCAGCCGGGTATTAGGGTTCTTCCTAAGGGAAAAGCCGTGAAAGCAGCCATGTTGTGGCACTTCTGCACTCCCTTTGGGATGCCTTTGGCAGATGAAGTAAGCCTGGAACTCAGGGCTTCCTGGTTAAAGAAATCCAAGCCCTAGGCTGAACCCTAACCCTAACCCTAGGCAGATAAATCAGCCTAGGTATAGGGATGGTGCCAAGGAAAAAGCTGTGAAAGCTGCCATGTTGTTGCACTTTTGTACTCCCCTTGGGATGCCTTGAACAGCTGCAGTGTGCCTGGAGCCCAGGGCTTCCTAGTTTCAAAAATCCTAGCCCTAGGCCTAAGCCTAACAGTAACCCTGGGAAGCTAAATCAGCCTGGTGTTAGGCTTCTTGCCAAGGAAAAAGCCGTGAAAGCAGCCATGTTGTGGCACTTTTGCACTCCCTTTTGGATGCCTTTCACAGCTCCAGTGTGCCTGGAACTCAGGGCTTCCTGATTTTAAAAATCCTAGCCCTAGGCCGAACCCCAACCCTAAGACGAGAAAGGCAAATCAGCCAGGAATTAGGCATGTCCCCAAGGAAAAAGCTGTGGAGGCAGGCATGTTGTGGTACTTTTGCGCTCTTCTTGGCTAGTCCTTCGCAGCTGCTGTGTTCTTGGAACTCAGGGCTTTCTGGTTAATAGAGCCCTTACCCTAGGCGTAACTCAAACCTTAACCCTAGGAAGGAAAATCAACCTATGGTTCGGGATGGTCTCATGGAAATATCAGTGGTGGCAGCCAAGTTGCGTCACTTTTGCGCTCCCCTTGGGATGCCTTTCGCAGCTGCAGTGTGCCTGGAGCCCAGGGCTTCCTGGTTTTAAAAGTCCTAGGCCTAAGCCTAACAGTAACCCTAGGAAGGTAAATCAGCCGGGTATTAGGGTTCTTCCTAAGGGAAAAGCCGTGAAAGCAGCCATGTTGTGGCACTTCTGCACTCCCTTTGGGATGCCTTTGGCAGATGAAGTAAGCCTGGAACTCAGGGCTTCCTGGTTAAAGAAATCCAAGCCCTAGGCTGAACCCTAACCCTAACCCTAGGCAGATAAATCAGCCTAGGTATAGGGATGGTGCCAAGGAAAAAGCTGTGAAAGCTGCCATGTTGTTGCACTTTTGTACTCCCCTTGGGATGCCTTGAACAGCTGCAGTGTGCCTGGAGCTAAGGGCTTCCTAGTTTCAAAAATCCTAGCCCTAGGCCTAAGCCTAACAGTAACCCTGGGAAGGTAAATCAGCCTGGTGTTAGGCTTCTTGCCAAGGAAAAAGCCGTGAAAGCAGCCATGTTGTGGCACTTTTGCACTCCCTTTTGGATGCCTTTCACAGCTCCAGTGTGCCTGGAACTCAGGGCTTCCTGATTTTAAAAATCCTAGCCCTAGGCCGAACCCCAACCCTAAGACGAGAAAGGCAAATCAGCCAGGAATTAGGCATGTCCCCAAGGAAAAAGCTGTGGAGGCAGGCATGTTGTGCTACTTTTGCGCTCTTCTTGGCTAGTCCTTCGCAGCTGCTGTGTTCTTGGAACTCAGGGCTTTCTGGTTAATAGAGCCCTTACCCTAGGCGTAACTCAAACCTTAACCCTAGGAAGGAAAATCAACCTATGGTTCGGGATGGTCTCATGGAAATATCAGTGGTGGCAGCCAAGTTGCGTCACTTTTGCGCTCCCCTTGGGATGCCTTTCGCAGCTGCAGTGTGCCTGGAGCCCAGGGCTTCCTGGTTTTAAAAGTCCTAGGCCTAAGCCTAACAGTAACCCTAGGAAGGTAAATCAGCCGGGTATTAGGGTTCTTCCTAAGGGAAAAGCTGTGAAAGCAGCCATGTTGTGGCACTTCTGCACTCCCTTTGGGATGCCTTTGGCAGATGAAGTAAGCCTGGAACTCAGGGCTTCCTGGTTAAAGAAATCCAAGCCCTAGGCTGAACCCTAACCCTAACCCTAGGCAGATAAATCAGCCTAGGTATAGGGATGGTGCCAAGGAAAAAGCTGTGAAAGCTGCCATGTTGTTGCACTTTTGTACTCCCCTTGGGATGCCTTGAACAGCTGCAGTGTGCCTGGAGCTAAGGGCTTCCTAGTTTTAAAAATCCTAGCCCTAGGCCTAAGCCTAACAGTAACCCTGGGAAGGTAAATCAGCCTGGTGTTAGGCTTCTTGCCAAGGAAAAAGCCGTGAAAGCAGCCATGTTGTGGCACTTTTGCACTCCCTTTTGGATGCCTTTCACAGCTCCAGTGTGCCTGGAACTCAGGGCTTCCTGATTTTAAAAATCCTAGCCCTAGGCCGAACCCCAACCCTAAGACGAGAAAGGCAAATCAGCCAGGAATTAGGCATGTCCCCAAGGAAAAAGCTGTGGAGGCAGGCATGTTGTGGTACTTTTGCGCTCTTCTTGGCTAGTCCTTCGCAGCTGCTGTGTTCTTGGAACTCAGGGCTTTCTGGTTAATAGAGCCCTTACCCTAGGCGTAACTCAAACCTTAACCCTAGGAAGGAAAATCAACCTATGGTTCGGGATGGTCTCATGGAAATATCAGTGGTGGCAGCCAAGTTGCGTCACTTTTGCGCTCCCCTTGGGATGCCTTTCGCAGCTGCAGTGTGCCTGGAGCCCAGGGCTTCCTGGTTTTAAAAGTCCTAGGCCTAAGCCTAACAGTAACCCTAGGAAGGTAAATCAGCCGGGTATTAGGGTTCTTCCTAAGGGAAAAGCCGTGAAAGCAGCCATGTTGTGGCACTTCTGCACTCCCTTTGGGATGCCTTTGGCAGATGAAGTAAGCCTGGAACTCAGGGCTTCCTGGTTAAAGAAATCCAAGCCCTAGGCTGAACCCTAACCCTAACCCTAGGCAGATAAATCAGCCTAGGTATAGGGATGGTGCCAAGGAAAAAGCTGTGAAAGCTGCCATGTTGTTGCACTTTTGTACTCCCCTTGGGATGCCTTGAACAGCTGCAGTGTGCCTGGAGCTAAGGGCTTCCTAGTTTTAAAAATCCTAGCCCTAGGCCTAAGCCTAACAGTAACCCTGGGAAGGTAAATCAGCCTGGTGTTAGGCTTCTTGCCAAGGAAAAAGCCGTGAAAGCAGCCATGTTGTGGCACTTTTGCACTCCCTTTTGGATGCCTTTCACAGCTCCAGTGTGCCTGGAACTCAGGGCTTCCTGATTTTAAAAATCCTAGCCCTAGGCCGAACCCCAACCCTAAGACGAGAAAGGCAAATCAGCCAGGAATTAGGCATGTCCCCAAGGAAAAAGCTGTGGAGGCAGGCATGTTGTGGTACTTTTGCGCTCTTCTTGGCTAGTCCTTCGCAGCTGCTGTGTTCTTGGAACTCAGGGCTTTCTGGTTAATAGAGCCCTTACCCTAGGCGTAACTCAAACCTTAACCCTAGGAAGGAAAATCAACCTATGGTTCGGGATGGTCTCATGGAAATATCAGTGGTGGCAGCCAAGTTGCGTCACTTTTGCGCTCCCCTTGGGATGCCTTTCGCAGCTGCAGTGTGCCTGGAGCCCAGGGCTTCCTGGTTTTAAAAGTCCTAGGCCTAAGCCTAACAGTAACCCTAGGAAGGTAAATCAGCCGGGTATTAGGGTTCTTCCTAAGGGAAAAGCCGTGAAAGCAGCCATGTTGTGGCACTTCTGCACTCCCTTTGGGATGCCTTTGGCAGATGAAGTAAGCCTGGAACTCAGGGCTTCCTGGTTAAAGAAATCCAAGCCCTAGGCTGAAGCCTAACCCTAACCCTAGGCAGATAAATCAGCCTAGGTATAGGGATGGTGCCAAGGAAAAAGCTGTGAAAGCTGCCATGTTGTTGCACTTTTGTACTCCCCTTGGGATGCCTTGAACAGCTGCAGTGTGCCTGGAGCTAAGGGCTTCCTAGTTTTAAAAATCCTAGCCCTAGGCCTAAGCCTAACAGTAACCCTGGGAAGGTAAATCAGCCTGGTGTTAGGCTTCTTGCCAAGGAAAAAGCCGTGAAAGCAGCCATGTTGTGGCACTTTTGCACTCCCTTTTGGATGCCTTTCACAGCTCCAGTGTGCCTGGAACTCAGGGCTTCCTGATTTTAAAAATCCTAGCCCTAGGCCGAACCCCAACCCTAAGACGAGAAAGGCAAATCAGCCAGGAATTAGGCATGTCCCCAAGGAAAAAGCTGTGGAGGCAGGCATGTTGTGGTACTTTTGCTCTCTTCTTGGCTAGTCCTTCGCAGCTGCTGTGTTCTTGGAACTCAGGGCTTTCTGGTTAATAGAGCCCTTACCCTAGGCGTAACTCAAACCTTAACCCTAGGAAGCAAAATCAACCTATGGTTCGGGATGGTCTCATGGAAATATCAGTGGTGGCAGCCAAGTTGCGTCACTTTTGCGCTCCCCTTGGGATGCCTTTCGCAGCTGCAGTGTGCCTGGAGCCCAGGGCTTCCTGGTTTTAAAAGTCCTAGGCCTAAGCCTAACAGTAACCCTAGGAAGGTAAATCAGCCGGGTATTAGGGTTCTTCCTAAGGGAAAAGCCGTGAAAGCAGCCATGTTGTGGCACTTCTGCACTCCCTTTGGGATGCCTTTGGCAGATGAAGTAAGCCTGGAACTCAGGGCTTCCTGGTTAAAGAAATCCAAGCCCTAGGCTGAACCCTAACCCTAACCCTAGGCAGATAAATCAGCCTAGGTATAGGGATGGTGCCAAGGAAAAAGCTGTGAAAGCTGCCATGTTGTTGCACTTTTGTACTCCCCTTGGGATGCCTTGAACAGCTGCAGTGTGCCTGGAGCTAAGGGCTTCCTAGTTTCAAAAATCCTAGCCCTAGGCCTAAGCCTAACAGTAACCCTGGGAAGGTAAATCAGCCTGGTGTTAGGCTTCTTGCCAAGGAAAAAGCCGTGAAAGCAGCCATGTTGTGGCACTTTTGCACTCCCTTTTGGATGCCTTTCACAGCTCCAGTGTGCCTGGAACTCAGGGCTTCCTGATTTTAAAAATCCTAGCCCTAGGCCGAACCCCAACCCTAAGACGAGAAAGGCAAATCAGCCAGGAATTAGGCATGTCCCCAAGGAAAAAGCTGTGGAGGCAGGCATGTTGTGGTACTTTTGCACTCTTCTTGGCTAGTCCTTCGCAGCTGCTGTGTTCTTGGAACTCAGGGCTTTCTGGTTAATAGAGCCCTTACCCTAGGCGTAACTCAAACCTTAACCCTAGGAAGCAAAATCAACCTATGGTTCGGGATGGTCTCATGGAAATATCAGTGGTGGCAGCCAAGTTGCGTCACTTTTGCGCTCCCCTTGGGATGCCTTTCGCAGCTGCAGTGTGCCTGGAGCCCAGGGCTTCCTGGTTTTAAAAGTCCTAGGCCTAAGCCTAACAGTAACCCTAGGAAGGTAAATCAGCCGGGTATTAGGGTTCTTCCTAAGGGAAAAGCCGTGAAAGCAGCCATGTTGTGGCACTTCTGCACTCCCTTTGGGATGCCTTTGGCAGATGAAGTAAGCCTGGAACTCAGGGCTTCCTGGTTAAAGAAATCCAAGCCCTAGGCTGAAGCCTAACCCTAACCCTAGGCAGATAAATCAGCCTAGGTATAGGGATGGTGCCAAGGAAAAAGCTGTGAAAGCTGCCATGTTGTTGCACTTTTGTACTCCCCTTGGGATGCCTTGAACAGCTGCAGTGTGCCTGGAGCTAAGGGCTTCCTAGTTTTAAAAATCCTAGCCCTAGGCCTAAGCCTAACAGTAACCCTGGGAAGGTAAATCAGCCTGGTGTTAGGCTTCTTGCCAAGGAAAAAGCCGTGAAAGCAGCCATGTTGTGGCACTTTTGCACTCCCTTTTGGATGCCTTTCACAGCTCCAGTGTGCCTGGAACTCAGGGCTTCCTGATTTTAAAAATCCTAGCCCTAGGCCGAACCCCAACCCTAAGACGAGAAAGGCAAATCAGCCAGGAATTAAGCATGTCCCCAAGGAAAAAGCTGTGGAGGCAGGCATGTTGTGGTACTTTTGCGCTCTTCTTGGCTAGTCCTTCGCAGCTGCTGTGTTCTTGGAACTCAGGGCTTTCTGGTTAATAGACCCTTACCCTAGGCGTAACTCAAACCTTAACCCTAGGAAGGAAAATCAGCCTATGGTTCGGGATGGTCTCATGGAAATATCAGTGGTGGCAGCCAAGTTGCGTCACTTTTGCGCTCCCCTTGGGATGCCTTTCGCAGCTGCAGTGTGCCTGGAGCCCAGGGCTTCCTGGTTTTAAAAGTCCTAGGCCTAAGCCTAACAGTAACCCTAGGAAGGTAAATCAGCCGGGTATTAGGGTTCTTCCTAAGGGAAAAGCCGTGAAAGCAGCCATGTTGTGGCACTTCTGCACTCCCTTTGGGATGCCTTTGGCAGATGAAGTAAGCCTGGAACTCAGGGCTTCCTGGTTAAAGAAATCCAAGCCCTAGGCTGAACCCTAACCCTAACCCTAGGCAGATAAATCAGCCTAGGTATAGGGATGGTGCCAAGGAAAAAGCTGTGAAAGCTGCCATGTTGTTGCACTTTTGTACTCCCCTTGGGATGCCTTGAACAGCTGCAGTGTGCCTGGAGCTAAGGGCTTCCTAGTTTTAAAAATCCTAGCCCTAGGCCTAAGCCTAACAGTAACCCTGGGAAGGTAAATCAGCCTGGTGTTAGGCTTCTTGCCAAGGAAAAAGCCGTGAAAGCAGCCATGTTGTGGCACTTTTGCACTCCCTTTTGGATGCCTTTCACAGCTCCAGTGTGCCTGGAACTCAGGGCTTCCTGATTTTAAAAATCCTAGCCCTAGGCCGAACCCCAACCCTAAGACGAGAAAGGCAAATCAGCCAGGAATTAGGCATGTCCCCAAGGAAAAAGCTGTGGAGGCAGGCATGTTGTGGTACTTTTGCTCTCTTCTTGGCTAGTCCTTCGCAGCTGCTGTGTTCTTGGAACTCAGGGCTTTCTGGTTAATAGAGCCCTTACCCTAGGCGTAACTCAAACCTTAACCCTAGGAAGCAAAATCAACCTATGGTTCGGGATGGTCTCATGGAAATATCAGTGGTGGCAGCCAAGTTGCGTCACTTTTGCGCTCCCCTTGGGATGCCTTTCGCAGCTGCAGTGTGCCTGGAGCCCAGGGCTTCCTGGTTTTAAAAGTCCTAGGCCTAAGCCTAACAGTAACCCTAGGAAGGTAAATCAGCCGGGTATTAGGGTTCTTCCTAAGGGAAAAGCCGTGAAAGCAGCCATGTTGTGGCACTTCTGCACTCCCTTTGGGATGCCTTTGGCAGATGAAGTAAGCCTGGAACTCAGGGCTTCCTGGTTAAAGAAATCCAAGCCCTAGGCTGAACCCTAACCCTAACCCTAGGCAGATAAATCAGCCTAGGTATAGGGATGGTGCCAAGGAAAAAGCTGTGAAAGCTGCCATGTTGTTGCACTTTTGTACTCCCCTTGGGATGCCTTGAACAGCTGCAGTGTGCCTGGAGCTAAGGGCTTCCTAGTTTTAAAAATCCTAGCCCTAGGCCTAAGCCTAACAGTAACCCTGGGAAGGTAAATCAGCCTGGTGTTAGGCTTCTTGCCAAGGAAAAAGCCGTGAAAGCAGCCATGTTGTGGCACTTTTGCACTCCCTTTTGGATGCCTTTCACAGCTCCAGTGTGCCTGGAACTCAGGGCTTCCTGATTTTAAAAATCCTAGCCCTAGGCCGAACCCCAACCCTAAGACGAGAAAGGCAAATCAGCCAGGAATTAGGCATGTCCCCAAGGAAAAAGCTGTGGAGGCAGGCATGTTGTGGTACTTTTGCACTCTTCTTGGCTAGTCCTTCGCAGCTGCTGTGTTCTTGGAACTCAGGGCTTTCTGGTTAATAGAGCCCTTACCCTAGGCGTAACTCAAACCTTAACCCTAGGAAGCAAAATCAACCTATGGTTCGGGATGGTCTCATGGAAATATCAGTGGTGGCAGCCAAGTTGCGTCACTTTTGCGCTCCCCTTGGGATGCCTTTCGCAGCTGCAGTGTGCCTGGAGCCCAGGGCTTCCTGGTTTTAAAAGTCCTAGGCCTAAGCCTAACAGTAACCCTAGGAAGGTAAATCAGCCGGGTATTAGGGTTCTTCCTAAGGGAAAAGCCGTGAAAGCAGCCATGTTGTGGCACTTCTGCACTCCCTTTGGGATGCCTTTGGCAGATGAAGTAAGCCTGGAACTCAGGGCTTCCTGGTTAAAGAAATCCAAGCCCTAGGCTGAACCCTAACCCTAACCCTAGGCAGATAAATCAGCCTAGGTATAGGGATGGTGCCAAGGAAAAAGCTGTGAAAGCTGCCATGTTGTTGCACTTTTGTACTCCCCTTGGGATGCCTTGAACAGCTGCAGTGTGCCTGGAGCTAAGGGCTTCCTAGTTTTAAAAATCCTAGCCCTAGGCCTAAGCCTAACAGTAACCCTGGGAAGGTAAATCAGCCTGGTGTTAGGCTTCTTGCCAAGGAAAAAGCCGTGAAAGCAGCCATGTTGTGGCACTTTTGCACTCCCTTTTGGATGCCTTTCACAGCTCCAGTGTGCCTGGAACTCAGGGCTTCCTGATTTTAAAAATCCTAGCCCTAGGCCGAACCCCAACCCTAAGACGAGAAAGGCAAATCAGCCAGGAATTAAGCATGTCCCCAAGGAAAAAGCTGTGGAGGCAGGCATGTTGTGGTACTTTTGCGCTCTTCTTGGCTAGTCCTTCGCAGCTGCTGTGTTCTTGGAACTCAGGGCTTTCTGGTTAATAGACCCTTACCCTAGGCGTAACTCAAACCTTAACCCTAGGAAGGAAAATCAGCCTATGGTTCGGGATGGTCTCATGGAAATATCAGTGGTGGCAGCCAAGTTGCGTCACTTTTGCGCTCCCCTTGGGATGCCTTTCGCAGCTGCAGTGTGCCTGGAGCCCAGGGCTTCCTGGTTTTAAAAGTCCTAGGCCTAAGCCTAACAGTAACCCTAGGAAGGTAAATCAGCCGGGTATTAGGGTTCTTCCTAAGGGAAAAGCCGTGAAAGCAGCCATGTTGTGGCACTTCTGCACTCCCTTTGGGATGCCTTTGGCAGATGAAGTAAGCCTGGAACTCAGGGCTTCCTGGTTAAAGAAATCCAAGCCCTAGGCTGAACCCTAACCCTAACCCTAGGCAGATAAATCAGCCTAGGTATAGGGATGGTGCCAAGGAAAAAGCTGTGAAAGCTGCCATGTTGTTGCACTTTTGTACTCCCCTTGGGATGCCTTGAACAGCTGCAGTGTGCCTGGAGCTAAGGGCTTCCTAGTTTTAAAAATCTTAGCCCTAGGCCTAAGCCTAACAGTAACCCTGGGAAGGTAAATCAGCCTGGTGTTAGGCTTCTTGCCAAGGAAAAAGCCGTGAAAGCAGCCATGTTGTGGCACTTTTGCACTCCCTTTTGGATGCCTTTCACAGCTCCAGTGTGCCTGGAACTCAGGGCTTCCTGATTTTAAAAATCCTAGCCCTAGGCCGAACCCCAACCCTAAGACGAGAAAGGCAAATCAGCCAGGAATTAGGCATGTCCCCAAGGAAAAAGCTGTGGAGGCAGGCATGTTGTGGTACTTTTGCGCTCTTCTTGGCTAGTCCTTCGCAGCTGCTGTGTTCTTGGAACTCAGGGCTTTCTGGTTAATAGAGCCCTTACCCTAGGCGTAACTCAAACCTTAACCCTAGGAAGGAAAATCAACCTATGGTTCGGGATGGTCTCATGGAAATATCAGTGGTGGCAGCCAAGTTGCGTCACTTTTGCGCTCCCCTTGGGATGCCTTTCGCAGCTGCAGTGTGCCTGGAGCCCAGGGCTTCCTGGTTTTAAAAGTCCTAGGCCTAAGCCTAACAGTAACCCTAGGAAGGTAAATCAGCCGGGTATTAGGGTTCTTCCTAAGGGAAAAGCCGTGAAAGCAGCCATGTTGTGGCACTTCTGCACTCCCTTTGGGATGCCTTTGGCAGATGAAGTAAGCCTGGAACTCAGGGCTTCCTGGTTAAAGAAATCCAAGCCCTAGGCTGAAGCCTAACCCTAACCCTAGGCAGATAAATCAGCCTAGGTATAGGGATGGTGCCAAGGAAAAAGCTGTGAAAGCTGCCATGTTGTTGCACTTTTGTACTCCCCTTGGGATGCCTTGAACAGCTGCAGTGTGCCTGGAGCCCAGGGCTTCCTAGTTTCAAAAATCCTAGCCCTAGGCCTAAGCCTAACAGTAACCCTGGGAAGCTAAATCAGCCTGGTGTTAGGCTTCTTGCCAAGGAAAAAGCCGTGAAAGCAGCCATGTTGCGGCACTTTTGCACTCCGTTTTGGATGCCTTTCACAGCTCCAGTGTGCCTGGAACTCAGGGCTTCCTGATTTTAAAAATCCTAGCCCTAGGCCGAACCCCAACCCTAAGACGAGAAAGGCAAATCAGCCAGGAATTAGGCATGTCCCCAAGGAAAAAGCTGTGGAGGCAGGCATGTTGTGGTACTTTTGCACTCTTCTTGGGTAGTCCTTCGCAGCTTCTGTGTTCTTGGAACTCAGGGCTTTCTGGTTAATAGAGCCCTTACCCTAGGCGTAACTCAAACCTTAACCCTAGGAAGGAAAATCAACCTATGGTTCGGGATGGTCTCATGGAAATATCAGTGGTGGCAGCCAAGTTGCGTCACTTTTGCGCTCCCCTTGGGATGCCTTTCGCAGCTGCAGTGTGCCTGGAGCCCAGGGCTTCCTGGTTTTAAAAGTCCTAGGCCTAAGCCTAACAGTAACCCTAGGAAGGTAAATCAGCCGGGTATTAGGGTTCTTCCTAAGGGAAAAGCCGTGAAAGCAGCCATGTTGTGGCACTTCTGCACTCCCTTTGGGATGCCTTTGGCAGATGAAGTAAGCCTGGAACTCAGGGCTTCCTGGTTAAAGAAATCCAAGCCCTAGGCTGAACCCTAACCCTAACCCTAGGCAGATAAATCAGCCTAGGTATAGGGATGGTGCCAAGGAAAAAGCTGTGAAAGCTGCCATGTTGTTGCACTTTTGTACTCCCCTTGGGATGCCTTGAACAGCTGCAGTGTGCCTGGAGCTAAGGGCTTCCTAGTTTCAAAAATCCTAGCCCTAGGCCTAAGCCTAACAGTAACCCTGGGAAGGTAAATCAGCCTGGTGTTAGGCTTCTTGCCAAGGAAAAAGCCGTGAAAGCAGCCATGTTGTGGCACTTTTGCACTCCCTTTTGGATGCCTTTCACAGCTCCAGTGTGCCTGGAACTCAGGGCTTCCTGATTTTAAAAATCCTAGCCCTAGGCCGAACCCCAACCCTAAGACGAGAAAGGCAAATCAGCCAGGAATTAGGCATGTCCCCAAGGAAAAAGCTGTGGAGGCAGGCATGTTGTGGTACTTTTGCGCTCTTCTTGGCTAGTCCTTCGCAGCTGCTGTGTTCTTGGAACTCAGGGCTTTCTGGTTAATAGAGCCCTTACCCTAGGCGTAACTCAAACCTTAACCCTAGGAAGGAAAATCAGCCTATGGTTCGGGATGGTCTCATGGAAATATCAGTGGTGGCAGCCAAGTTGCGTCACTTTTGCGCTCCCCTTGGGATGCCTTTCGCAGCTGCAGTGTGCCTGGAGCCCAGGGCTTCCTGGTTTTAAAAGTCCTAGGCCTAAGCCTAACAGTAACCCTAGGAAGGTAAATCAGCCGGGTATTAGGGTTCTTCCTAAGGGAAAAGCCGTGAAAGCAGCCATGTTGTGGCACTTCTGCACTCCCTTTGGGATGCCTTTGGCAGATGAAGGAAGCCTGGAACTCAGGGCTTCCTGGTTAAAGAAATCCAAGCCCTAGGCTGAACCCTAACCCTAACCCTAGGCAGATAAATCAGCCTAGGTATAGGGATGGTGCCAAGGAAAAAGCTGTGAAAGCTGCCATGTTGTTGCACTTTTGTACTCCCCTTGGGATGCCTTGAACAGCTGCAGTGTGCCTGGAGCTAAGGGCTTCCTAGTTTTAAAAATCCTAGCCCTTGGCCTAAGCCTAACAGTAACCCTGGGAAGGTAAATCAGCCTGGTGTTAGGCTTCTTGCCAAGGAAAAAGCCGTGAAAGCAGCCATGTTGTGGCACTTTTGCACTCCCTTTTGGATGCCTTTCACAGCTCCAGTGTGCCTGGAACTCAGGGCTTCCTGATTTTAAAAATCCTAGCCCTAGGCCGAACCCCAACCCTAAGACGAGAAAGGCAAATCAGCCAGGAATTAGGCATGTCCCCAGGGAAAAAGCTGTGGAGGCAGGCATGTTGTGGTACTTTTGCGCTCTTCTTGGCTAGTCCTTCGCAGCTGCTGTGTTCTTGGAACTCAGGGCTTTCTGGTTAATAGAGCCCTTACCCTAGGCGTAACTCAAACCTTAACCCTAGGAAGGAAAATCAACCTATGGTTCGGGATGGTCTCATGGAAATATCAGTGGTGGCAGCCAAGTTGCGTCACTTTTGCGCTCCCCTTGGGATGCCTTTCGCAGCTGCAGTGTGCCTGGAGCCCAGGGCTTCCTGGTTTTAAAAGTCCTAGGCCTAAGCCTAACAGTAACCCTAGGAAGGTAAATCAGCCGGGTATTAGGGTTCTTCCTAAGGGAAAAGCCGTGAAAGCAGCCATGTTGTGGCACTTCTGCACTCCCTTTGGGATGCCTTTGGCAGATGAAGTAAGCCTGGAACTCAGGGCTTCCTGGTTAAAGAAATCCAAGCCCTAGGCTGAACCCTAACCCTAACCCTAGGCAGATAAATCAGCCTAGGTATAGGGATGGTGCCAAGGAAAAAGCTGTGAAAGCTGCCATGTTGTTGCACTTTTGTACTCCCCTTGGGATGCCTTGAACAGCTGCAGTGTGCCTGGAGCCCAGGGCTTCCTAGTTTCAAAAATCCTAGCCCTAGGCCTAAGCCTAACAGTAACCCTGGGAAGGTAAATCAGCCTGGTGTTAGGCTTCTTGCCAAGGAAAAAGCCGTGAAAGCAGCCATGTTGTGGCACTTTTGCACTCCCTTTTGGATGCCTTTCACAGCTCCAGTGTGCCTGGAACTCAGGGCTTCCTGATTTTAAAAATCCTAGCCCTAGGCCGAACCCCAACCCTAAGACGAGAAAGGCAAATCAGCCAGGAATTAGGCATGTCCCCAAGGAAAAAGCTGTGGAGGCAGGCATGTTGTGCTACTTTTGCGCTCTTCTTGGCTAGTCCTTCGCAGCTGCTGTGTTCTTGGAACTCAGGGCTTTCTGGTTAATAGAGCCCTTACCCTAGGCGTAACTCAAACCTTAACCCTAGGAAGGAAAATCAACCTATGGTTCGGGATGGTCTCATGGAAATATCAGTGGTGGCAGCCAAGTTGCGTCACTTTTGCGCTCCCCTTGGGATGCCTTTCGCAGCTGCAGTGTGCCTGGAGCCCAGGGCTTCCTGGTTTTAAAAGTCCTAGGCCTAAGCCTAACAGTAACCCTAGGAAGGTAAATCAGCCGGGTATTAGGGTTCTTCCTAAGGGAAAAGCCGTGAAAGCAGCCATGTTGTGGCACTTCTGCACTCCCTTTGGGATGCCTTTGGCAGATGAAGTAAGCCTGGAACTCAGGGCTTCCTGGTTAAAGAAATCCAAGCCCTAGGCTGAACCCTAACCCTAACCCTAGGCAGATAAATCAGCCTAGGTATAGGGATGGTGCCAAGGAAAAAGCTGTGAAAGCTGCCATGTTGTTGCACTTTTGTACTCCC
Source organism: Ammospiza nelsoni (assembly GCF_027579445.1). Lineage (NCBI taxonomy): Eukaryota > Metazoa > Chordata > Aves > Passeriformes > Passerellidae > Ammospiza > Ammospiza nelsoni. The sequence goes on along the minus strand of NW_026683203.1, from coordinate 463,224 downwards.
CTTGGGATGCCTTGAACAGCTGCAGTGTGCCTGGAGCTAAGGGCTTCCTAGTTTCAAAAATCCTAGCCCTAGGCCTAAGCCTAACAGTAACCCTGGGAAGGTAAATCAGCCTGGTGTTAGGCTTCTTGCCAAGGAAAAAGCCGTGAAAGCAGCCATGTTGTGGCACTTTTGCACTCCCTTTTGGATGCCTTTCACAGCTCCAGTGTGCCTGGAACTCAGGGCTTCCTGATTTTAAAAATCCTAGCCCTAGGCCGAACCTCAACCCTAAGACGAGAAAGGCAAATCAGCCAGGAATTAGGCATGTCCCCAAGGAAAAAGCTGTGGAGGCAGGCATGTTGTGGTACTTTTGCGCTCTTCTTGGCTAGTCCTTCGCAGCTGCTGTGTTCTTGGAACTCAGGGCTTTCTGGTTAATAGAGCCCTTACCCTAGGCGTAACTCAAACCTTAACCCTAGGAAGGAAAATCAACCTATGGTTCGGGATGGTCTCATGGAAATATCAGTGGTGGCAGCCAAGTTGCGTCACTTTTGCGCTCCCCTTGGGATGCCTTTTGCAGCTGCAGTGTGCCTGGAGCCCAGGGCTTCCTGGTTTTAAAAGTCCTAGGCCTAAGCCTAACAGTAACCCTAGGAAGGTAAATCAGCCGGGTATTAGGGTTCTTCCTAAGGGAAAAGCCGTGAAAGCAGCCATGTTGTGGCACTTCTGCACTCCCTTTGGGATGCCTTTGGCAGATGAAGTAAGCCTGGAACTCAGGGCTTCCTGGTTAAAGAAATCCAAGCCCTAGGCTGAAGCCTAACCCTAACCCTAGGCAGATAAATCAGCCTAGGTATAGGGATGGTGCCAAGGAAAAAGCTGTGAAAGCTGCCATGTTGTTGCACTTTTGTACTCCCCTTGGGATGCCTTGAACAGCTGCAGTGTGCCTGGAGCCCAGGGCTTCCTAGTTTCAAAAATCCTAGCCCTAGGCCTAAGCCTAACAGTAACCCTGGGAAGGTAAATCAGCCTGGTGTTAGGCTTCTTGCCAAGGAAAAAGCCGTGAAAGCAGCCATGTTGTGGCACTTTTGCACTCCCTTTTGGATGCCTTTCACAGCTCCAGTGTGCCTGGAACTCAGGGCTTCCTGATTTTAAAAATCCTAGCCCTAGGCCGAACCCCAACCCTAAGACGAGAAAGGCAAATCAGCCAGGAATTAGGCATGTCCCCAAGGAAAAAGCTGTGGAGGCAGGCATGTTGTGGTACTTTTGCGCTCTTCTTGGCTAGTCCTTCGCAGCTGCTGTGTTCTTGGAACTCAGGGCTTTCTGGTTAATAGACCCTTACCCTAGGCGTAACTCAAACCTTAACCCTAGGAAGGAAAATCAACCTATGGTTCGGGATGGTCTCATGGAAATATCAGTGGTGGCAGCCAAGTTGCGTCACTTTTGCGCTCCCCTTGGGATGCCTTTCGCAGCTGCAGTGTGCCTGGAGCCCAGGGCTTCCTGGTTTTAAAAGTCCTAGGCCTAAGCCTAACAGTAACCCTAGGAAGGTAAATCAGCCGGGTATTAGGGTTCTTCCTAAGGGAAAAGCCGTGAAAGCAGCCATGTTGTGGCACTTCTGCACTCCCTTTGGGATGCCTTTGGCAGATGAAGTAAGCCTGGAACTCAGGGCTTCCTGGTTAAAGAAATCCAAGCCCTAGGCTGAACCCTAACCCTAACCCTAGGCAGATAAATCAGCCTAGGTATAGGGATGGTGCCAAGGAAAAAGCTGTGAAAGCTGCCATGTTGTTGCACTTTTGTACTCCCCTTGGGATGCCTTGAACAGCTGCAGTGTGCCTGGAGCTAAGGGCTTCCTAGTTTCAAAAATCCTAGCCCTAGGCCTAAGCCTAACAGTAACCCTGGGAAGGTAAATCAGCCTGGTGTTAGGCTTCTTGCCAAGGAAAAAGCCGTGAAAGCAGCCATGTTGTGGCACTTTTGCACTCCCTTTTGGATGCCTTTCACAGCTCCAGTGTGCCTGCAACTCAGGGCTTCCTGATTTTAAAAATCCTAGCCCTAGGCCGAACCCCAACCCTAAGACGAGAAAGGCAAATCAGCCAGGAATTAAGCATGTCCCCAAGGAAAAAGCTGTGGAGGCAGGCATGTTGTGGTACTTTTGCGCTCTTCTTGGCTAGTCCTTCGCAGCTGCTGTGTTCTTGGAACTCAGGGCTTTCTGGTTAATAGAGCCCTTACCCTAGGCGTAACTCAAACCTTAACCCTAGGAAGGAAAATCAACCTATGGTTCGGGATGGTCTCATGGAAATATCAGTGGTGGCAGCCAAGTTGCGTCACTTTTGCGCTCCCCTTGGGATGCCTTTCGCAGCTGCAGTGTGCCTGGAGCCCAGGGCTTCCTGGTTTTAAAAGTCCTAGGCCTAAGCCTAACAGTAACCCTAGGAAGGTAAATCAGCCGGGTATTAGGGTTCTTCCTAAGGGAAAAGCCGTGAAAGCAGCCATGTTGTGGCACTTCTGCACTCCCTTTGGGATGCCTTTGGCAGATGAAGTAAGCCTGGAACTCAGGGCTTCCTGGTTAAAGAAATCCAAGCCCTAGGCTGAAGCCTAACCCTAACCCTAGGCAGATAAATCAGCCTAGGTATAGGGATGGTGCCAAGGAAAAAGCTGTGAAAGCTGCCATGTTGTTGCACTTTTGTACTCCCCTTGGGATGCCTTGAACAGCTGCAGTGTGCCTGGAGCCCAGGGCTTCCTAGTTTTAAAAATCCTAGCCCTAGGCCTAAGCCTAACAGTAACCCTGGGAAGGTAAATCAGCCTGGTGTTAGGCTTCTTGCCAAGGAAAAAGCCGTGAAAGCAGCCATGTTGTGGCACTTTTGCACTCCCTTTTGGATGCCTTTCACAGCTCCAGTGTGCCTGGAACTCAGGGCTTCCTGATTTTAAAAATCCTAGCCCTAGGCCGAACCCCAACCCTAAGACGAGAAAGGCAAATCAGCCAGGAATTAGGCATGTCCCCAAGGAAAAAGCTGTGGAGGCAGGCATGTTGTGGTACTTTTGCACTCTTCTTGGCTAGTCCTTCGCAGCTGCTGTGTTCTTGGAACTCAGGGCTTTCTGGTTAATAGAGCCCTTACCCTAGGCGTAACTCAAACCTTAACCCTAGGAAGCAAAATCAACCTATGGTTCGGGATGGTCTCATGGAAATATCAGTGGTGGCAGCCAAGTTGCGTCACTTTTGCGCTCCCCTTGGGATGCCTTTTGCAGCTGCAGTGTGCCTGGAGCCCAGGGCTTCCTGGTTTTAAAAGTCCTAGGCCTAAGCCTAACAGTAACCCTAGGAAGGTAAATCAGCCGGGTATTAGGGTTCTTCCTAAGGGAAAAGCCGTGAAAGCAGCCATGTTGTGGCACTTCTGCACTCCCTTTGGGATGCCTTTGGCAGATGAAGTAAGCCTGGAACTCAGGGCTTCCTGGTTAAAGAAATCCAAGCCCTAGGCTGAACCCTAACCCTAACCCTAGGCAGATAAATCAGCCTAGGTATAGGGATGGTGCCAAGGAAAAAGCTGTGAAAGCTGCCATGTTGTTGCACTTTTGTACTCCCCTTGGGATGCCTTGAACAGCTGCAGTGTGCCTGGAGCTAAGGGCTTCCTAGCTTCAAAAATCCTAGCCCTAGGCCTAAGCCTAACAGTAACCCTGGGAAGGTAAATCAGCCTGGTGTTAGGCTTCTTGCCAAGGAAAAAGCCGTGAAAGCAGCCATGTTGTGGCACTTTTGCACTCCCTTTTGGATGCCTTTCACAGCTCCAGTGTGCCTGGAACTCAGGGCTTCCTGATTTTAAAAATCCTAGCCCTAGGCCGAACCCCAACCCTAAGACGAGAAAGGCAAATCAGCCAGGAATTAGGCATGTCCCCAAGGAAAAAGCTGTGGAGGCAGGCATGTTGTGGTACTTTTGCGCTCTTCTTGGCTAGTCCTTCGCAGCTGCTGTGTTCTTGGAACTCAGGGCTTTCTGGTTAATAGAGCCCTTACCCTAGGCGTAACTCAAACCTTAACCCTAGGAAGGAAAATCAGCCTATGGTTCGGGATGGTCTCATGGAAATATCAGTGGTGGCAGCCAAGTTGCGTCACTTTTGCGCTCCCCTTGGGATGCCTTTCGCAGCTGCAGTGTGCCTGGAGCCCAGGGCTTCCTGGTTTTAAAAGTCCTAGGCCTAAGCCTAACAGTAACCCTAGGAAGGTAAATCAGCCGGGTATTAGGGTTCTTCCTAAGGGAAAAGCCGTGAAAGCAGCCATGTTGTGGCACTTCTGCACTCCCTTTGGGATGCCTTTGGCAGATGAAGTAAGCCTGGAACTCAGGGCTTCCTGGTTAAAGAAATCCAAGCCCTAGGCTGAAGCCTAACCCTAACCCTAGGCAGATAAATCAGCCTAGGTATAGGGATGGTGCCAAGGAAAAAGCTGTGAAAGCTGCCATGTTGTTGCACTTTTGTACTCCCCTTGGGATGCCTTGAACAGCTGCAGTGTGCCTGGAGCTAAGGGCTTCCTAGTTTTAAAAATCCTAGCCCTAGGCCTAAGCCTAACAGTAACCCTGGGAAGGTAAATCAGCCTGGTGTTAGGCTTCTTGCCAAGGAAAAAGCCGTGAAAGCAGCCATGTTGTGGCACTTTTGCACTCCCTTTTGGATGCCTTTCACAGCTCCAGTGTGCCTGGAACTCAGGGCTTCCTGATTTTAAAAATCCTAGCCCTAGGCCGAACCCCAACCCTAAGACGAGAAAGGCAAATCAGCCAGGAATTAGGCATGTCCCCAAGGAAAAAGCTGTGGAGGCAGGCATGTTGTGGTACTTTTGCGCTCTTCTTGGCTAGTCCTTCGCAGCTGCTGTGTTCTTGGAACTCAGGGCTTTCTGGTTAATAGACCCTTACCCTAGGCGTAACTCAAACCTTAACCCTAGGAAGGAAAATCAGCCTATGGTTCGGGATGGTCTCATGGAAATATCAGTGGTGGCAGCCAAGTTGCGTCACTTTTGCGCTCCCCTTGGGATGCCTTTCGCAGCTGCAGTGTGCCTGGAGCCCAGGGCTTCCTGGTTTTAAAAGTCCTAGGCCTAAGCCTAACAGTAACCCTAGGAAGGTAAATCAGCCGGGTATTAGGGTTCTTCCTAAGGGAAAAGCCGTGAAAGCAGCCATGTTGTGGCACTTCTGCACTCCCTTTGGGATGCCTTTGGCAGATGAAGGAAGCCTGGAACTCAGGGCTTCCTGGTTAAAGAAATCCAAGCCCTAGGCTGAAGCCTAACCCTAACCCTAGGCAGATAAATCAGCCTAGGTATAGGGATGGTGCCAAGGAAAAAGCTGTGAAAGCTGCCATGTTGTTGCACTTTTGTACTCCCCTTGGGATGCCTTGAACAGCTGCAGTGTGCCTGGAGCTAAGGGCTTCCTAGCTTCAAAAATCCTAGCCCTAGGCCTAAGCCTAACAGTAACCCTGGGAAGGTAAATCAGCCTGGTGTTAGGCTTCTTGCCAAGGAAAAAGCCGTGAAAGCAGCCATGTTGTGGCACTTTTGCACTCCCTTTTGGATGCCTTTCACAGCTCCCGTGTGCCTGGAACTCAGGGCTTCCTGATTTTAAAAATCCTAGCCCTAGGCCGAACCCCTACCCTAAGACGAGAAAGGCAAATCAGCCAGGAATTAGGCATGTCCCCAAGGAAAAAGCTGTGGAGGCAGGCATGTTGTGGTACTTTTGCACTCTTCTTGGCTAGTCCTTCACAGCTGCTGTGTTCTTGGAACTCAGGGCTTTCTGGTTAATAGACCCTTACCCTAGGCGTAACTCAAACCTTAACCCTAGGAAGGAAAATCAACCTATGGTTTGGGATGGTCTCATGGAAATATCAGTGGTGGCAGCCAAGTTGCGTCACTTTTGCGCTCCCCTTGGGATGCCTTTCGCAGCTGCAGTGTGCCTGGAGCCCAGGGCTTCCTGGTTTTAAAAGTCCTAGGCCTAAGCCTAACAGTAACCCTAGGAAGGTAAATCAGCCGGGTATTAGGGTTCTTCCTAAGGGAAAAGCCGTGAAAGCAGCCATGTTGTGGCACTTCTGCACTCCCTTTGGGATGCCTTTGGCAGATGAAGTAAGCCTGGAACTCAGGGCTTCCTGGTTAAAGAAATCCAAGCCCTAGGCTGAACCCTAACCCTAACCCTAGGCAGATAAATCAGCCTAGGTATAGGGATGGTGCCAAGGAAAAAGCTGTGAAAGCTGCCATGTTGTTGCACTTTTGTACTCCCCTTGGGATGCCTTGAACAGCTGCAGTGTGCCTGGAGCTAAGGGCTTCCTAGTTTTAAAAATCCTAGCCCTAGGCCTAAGCCTAACAGTAACCCTGGGAAGGTAAATCAGCCTGGTGTTAGGCTTCTTGCCAAGGAAAAAGCCGTGAAAGCAGCCATGTTGTGGCACTTTTGCACTCCCTTTTGGATGCCTTTCACAGCTCCAGTGTGCCTGGAACTCAGGGCTTCCTGATTTTAAAAATCCTAGCCCTAGGCCGAACCCCAACCCTAAGACGAGAAAGGCAAATCAGCCAGGAATTAGGCATGTCCCCAAGGAAAAAGCTGTGGAGGCAGGCATGTTGTGCTACTTTTGCGCTCTTCTTGGCTAGTCCTTCGCAGCTGCTGTGTTCTTGGAACTCAGGGCTTTCTGGTTAATAGAGCCCTTACCCTAGGCGTAACTCAAACCTTAACCCTAGGAAGGAAAATCAGCCTATGGTTCGGGATGGTCTCATGGAAATATCAGTGGTGGCAGCCAAGTTGCGTCACTTTTGTGCTCCCCTTGGGATACCTTTCGCAGCTGCAGTGTGCCTGGAGCCCAGGGCTTCCTGGTTTTAAAAGTCCTAGGCCTAAGCCTAACAGTAACCCTAGGAAGGTAAATCAGCCGGGTATTAGGGTTCTTCCTAAGGGAAAAGCCGTGAAAGCAGCCATGTTGTGGCACTTCTGCACTCCCTTTGGGATGCCTTTGGCAGATGAAGGAAGCCTGGAACTCAGGGCTTCCTGGTTAAAGAAATCCAAGCCCTAGGCTGAAGCCTAACCCTAACCCTAGGCAGATAAATCAGCCTAGGTATAGGGATGGTGCCAAGGAAAAAGCTGTGAAAGCTGCCATGTTGTTGCACTTTTGTACTCCCCTTGGGATGCCTTGAACAGCTGCAGTGTGCCTGGAGCTAAGGGCTTCCTAGTTTCAAAAATCCTAGCCCTAGGCCTAAGCCTAACAGTAACCCTGGGAAGGTAAATCAGCCTGGTGTTAGGCTTCTTGCCAAGGAAAAAGCCGTGAAAGCAGCCATGTTGTGGCACTTTTGCACTCCCTTTTGGATGCCTTTCACAGCTCCAGTGTGCCTGGAACTCAGGGCTTCCTGATTTTAAAAATCCTAGCCCTAGGCCGAACCCCAACCCTAAGACGAGAAAGGCAAATCAGCCAGGAATTAGGCATGTCCCCAAGGAAAAAGCTGTGGAGGCAGGCATGTTGTGCTACTTTTGCGCTCTTCTTGGCTAGTCCTTCGCAGCTGCTGTGTTCTTGGAACTCAGGGCTTTCTGGTTAATAGAACCCTTACCCTAGGCGTAACTCAAACCTTAACCCTAGGAAGGAAAATCAGCCTATGGTTCGGGATGGTCTCATGGAAATATCAGTGGTGGCAGCCAAGTTGCGTCACTTTTGCGCTCCCCTTGGGATGCCTTTCGCAGCTGCAGTGTGCCTGGAGCCCAGGGCTTCCTGGTTTTAAAAGTCCTAGGCCTAAGCCTAACAGTAACCCTAGGAAGGTAAATCAGCCGGGTATTAGGGTTCTTCCTAAGGGAAAAGCCGTGAAAGCAGCCATGTTGTGGCACTTCTGCACTCCCTTTGGGATGCCTTTGGCAGATGAAGTAAGCCTGGAACTCAGGGCTTCCTGGTTAAAGAAATCCAAGCCCTAGGCTGAACCCTAACCCTAACCCTAGGCAGATAAATCAGCCTAGGTATAGGGATGGTGCCAAGGAAAAAGCTGTGAAAGCTGCCATGTTGTTGCACTTTTGTACTCCACTTGGGATGCCTTGAACAGCTGCAGTGTGCCTGGAGCTAAGGGCTTCCTAGCTTCAAAAATCCTAGCCCTAGGCCTAAGCCTAACAGTAACCCTGGGAAGGTAAATCAGCCTGGTGTTAGGCTTCTTGCCAAGGAAAAAGCCGTGAAAGCAGCCATGTTGTGGCACTTTTGCACTCCCTTTTGGATGCCTTTCACAGCTCCAGTGTGCCTGGAACTCAGGGCTTCCTGATTTTAAAAATCCTAGCCCTAGGCCGAACCCCAACCCTAAGACGAGAAAGGCAAATCAGCCAGGAATTAGGCATGTCCCCAAGGAAAAAGCTGTGGAGGCAGGCATGTTGTGGTACTTTTGCGCTCTTCTTGGCTAGTCCTTCGCAGCTGCTGTGTTCTTGGAACTCAGGGCTTTCTGGTTAATAGACCCTTACCCTAGGCGTAACTCAAACCTTAACCCTAGGAAGGAAAATCAACCTATGGTTCGGGATGGTCTCATGGAAATATCAGTGGTGGCAGCAAAGTTGCGTCACTTTTGCGCTCCCATTGGGATGCCTTTCGCAGCTGCAGTGTGCCTGGAGCCCAGGGCTTCCTGGTTTTAAAAGTCCTAGGCCTAAGCCTAACAGTAACCCTAGGAAGGTAAATCAGCCGGGTATTAGGGTTCTTCCTAAGGGAAAAGCCGTGAAAACAGCCATGTTGTGGCACTTCTGCACTCCCTTTGGGATGCCTTTGGCAGATGAAGTAAGCCTGGAACTCAGGGCTTCCTGGTTAAAGAAATCCAAGCCCTAGGCTGAACCCTAAGCCTAACCCTAGGCAGATAAATCAGCCTAGGTATAGGGATGGTGCCAAGGAAAAAGCTGTGAAAGCTGCCATGTTGTTGCACTTTTGTACTCCACTTGGGATGCCTTGAACAGCTGCAGTGTGCCTGGAGCTAAGGGCTTCCTAGTTTTAAAAATCCTAGCCCTAGGCCTAAGCCTAACAGTAACCCTGGGAAGGTAAATCAGCCTGGTGTTAGGCTTGTTGCCAAGGAAAAAGCCGTGAAAGCAGCCATGTTGTGGCACTTTTGCACTCCCTTTTGGATGCCTTTCACAGCTCCAGTGTGCCTGGAACTCAGGGCTTCCTGATTTTAAAAATCCTAGCCCTAGGCCGAACCCCAACCCTAAGACGAGAAAGGCAAATCAGCCAGGAATTAGGCATGTCCCCAAGGAAAAAGCTGTGGAGGCAGGCATGTTGTGGTACTTTTGCGCTCTTCTTGGCTAGTCCTTCGCAGCTGCTGTGTTCTTGGAACTCAGGGCTTTCTGGTTAATAGACCCTTACCCTAGGCGTAACTCAAACCTTAACCCTAGGAAGGAAAATCAACCTATGGTTCGGGATGGTCTCATGGAAATATCAGTGGTGGCAGCAAAGTTGCGTCACTTTTGCGCTCCCATTGGGATGCCTTTCGCAGCTGCAGTGTGCCTGGAGCCCAGGGCTTCCTGGTTTTAAAAGTCCTAGGCCTAAGCCTAACAGTAACCCTAGGAAGGTAAATCAGCCGGGTATTAGGGTTCTTCCTAAGGGAAAAGCCGTGAAAACAGCCATGTTGTGGCACTTCTGCACTCCCTTTGGGATGCCTTTGGCAGATGAAGTAAGCCTGGAACTCAGGGCTTCCTTGTTAAAGAAATCCAAGCCCTAGGCTGAACCCTAACCCTAACCCTAGGCAGATAAATCAGCCTAGGTATAGGGATGGTGCCAAGGAAAAAGCTGTGAAAGCTGCCATGTTGTTGCACTTTTGTACTCCCCTTGGGATGCCTTGAACAGCTGCAGTGTGCCTGGAGCTAAGGGCTTCCTAGTTTTAAAAATCCTAGCCCTAGGCCTAAGCCTAACAGTAACCCTGGGAAGGTAAATCAGCCTGGTGTTAGGCTTCTTGCCAAGGAAAAAGCCGTGAAAGCAGCCATGTTGTGGCACTTTTGCACTCCCTTTTGGATGCCTTTCACAGCTCCAGTGTGCCTGGAACTCAGGGCTTCCTGATTTTAAAAATCCTAGCCCTAGGCCGAACCCCAACCCTAAGACGAGAAAGGCAAATCAGCCAGGAATTAGGCATGTCCCCAAGGAAAAAGCTGTGGAGGCAGGCATGTTGTGGTACTTTTGCGCTCTTCTTGGCTAGTCCTTCGCAGCTGCTGTGTTCTTGGAACTCAGGGCTTTCTGGTTAATAGACCCTTACCCTAGGCGTAACTCAAACCTTAACCCTAGGAAGGAAAATCAACCTATGGTTCGGGATGGTCTCATGGAAATATCAGTGGTGGCAGCCAAGTTGCGTCACTTTTGTGCTCCCCTTGGGATGCCTTTCGCAGCTGCAGTGTGCCTGGAGCCCAGGGCTTCCTGGTTTTAAAAGTCCTAGGCCTAAGCCTAACAGTAACCCTAGGAAGGTAAATCAGCCGGGTATTAGGGTTCTTCCTAAGGGAAAAGCCGTGAAAACAGCCATGTTGTGGCACTTCTGCACTCCCTTTGGGATGCCTTTGGCAGATGAAGTAAGCCTGGAACTCAGGGCTTCCTGGTTAAAGAAATCCAAGCCCTAGGCTGAACCCTAAGCCTAACCCTAGGCAGATAAATCAGCCTAGGTATAGGGATGGTGCCAAGGAAAAAGCTGTGAAAGCTGCCATGTTGTTGCACTTTTGTACTCCACTTGGGATGCCTTGAACAGCTGCAGTGTGCCTGGAGCTAAGGGCTTCCTAGTTTTAAAAATCCTAGCCCTAGGCCTAAGCCTAACAGTAACCCTGGGAAGGTAAATCAGCCTGGTGTTAGGCTTCTTGCCAAGGAAAAAGCCGTGAAAGCAGCCATGTTGTGGCACTTTTGCACTCCCTTTTGGATGCCTTTCACAGCTCCAGTGTGCCTGGAACTCAGGGCTTCCTGATTTTAAAAATCCTAGCCCTAGGCCGAACCCCAACCCTAAGACGAGAAAGGCAAATCAGCCAGGAATTAGGCATGTCCCCAAGGAAAAAGCTGTGGAGGCAGGCATGTTGTGGTACTTTTGCGCTCTTCTTGGCTAGTCCTTCGCAGCTGCTGTGTTCTTGGAACTCAGGGCTTTCTGGTTAATAGACCCTTACCCTAGGCGTAACTCAAACCTTAACCCTAGGAAGGAAAATCAACCTATGGTTCGGGATGGTCTCATGGAAATATCAGTGGTGGCAGCAAAGTTGCGTCACTTTTGCGCTCCCATTGGGATGCCTTTCGCAGCTGCAGCGTGCCTGGAGCCCAGGGCTTCCTGGTTTTAAAAGTCCTAGGCCTAAGCCTAACAGTAACCCTAGGAAGGTAAATCAGCCGGGTATTAGGGTTCTTCCTAAGGGAAAAGCCGTGAAAACAGCCATGTTGTGGCACTTCTGCACTCCCTTTGGGATGCCTTTGGCAGATGAAGTAAGCCTGGAACTCAGGGCTTCCTTGTTAAAGAAATCCAAGCCCTAGGCTGAACCCTAACCCTAACCCTAGGCAGATAAATCAGCCTAGGTATAGGGATGGTGCCAAGGAAAAAGCTGTGAAAGCTGCCATGTTGTTGCACTTTTGTACTCCCCTTGGGATGCCTTGAACAGCTGCAGTGTGCCTGGAGCTAAGGGCTTCCTAGTTTTAAAAATCCTAGCCCTAGGCCTAAGCCTAACAGTAACCCTGGGAAGGTAAATCAGCCTGGTGTTAGGCTTCTTGCCAAGGAAAAAGCCGTGAAAGCAGCCATGTTGTGGCACTTTTGCACTCCCTTTTGGATGCCTTTCACAGCTCCAGTGTGCCTGGAACTCAGGGCTTCCTGATTTTAAAAATCCTAGCCCTAGGCCGAACCCCAACCCTAAGACGAGAAAGGCAAATCAGCCAGGAATTAGGCATGTCCCCAAGGAAAAAGCTGTGGAGGCAGGCATGTTGTGGTACTTTTGCGCTCTTCTTGGCTAGTCCTTCGCAGCTGCTGTGTTCTTGGAACTCAGGGCTTTCTGGTTAATAGACCCTTACCCTAGGCGTAACTCAAACCTTAACCCTAGGAAGGAAAATCAGCCTATGGTTCGGGATGGTCTCATGGAAATATCAGTGGTGGCAGCCAAGTTGCGTCACTTTTGTGCTCCCCTTGGGATGCCTTTCGCAGCTGCAGTGTGCCTGGAGCCCAGGGCTTCCTGGTTTTAAAAGTCCTAGGCCTAAGCCTAACAGTAACCCTAGGAAGGTAAATCAGCCGGGTATTAGGGTTCTTCCTAAGGGAAAAGCCGTGAAAGCAGCCATGTTGTGGCACTTCTGCACTCCCTTTGGGATGCCTTTGGCAGATGAAGTAAGCCTGGAACTCAGGGCTTCCTGGTTAAAGAAATCCAAGCCCTAGGCTGAAGCCTAACCCTAACCCTAGGCAGATAAATCAGCCTAGGTATAGGGATGGTGCCAAGGAAAAAGCTGTGAAAGCTGCCATGTTGTTGCACTTTTGTACTCCCCTTGGGATGCCTTGAACAGCTGCAGTGTGCCTGGAGCTAAGGGCTTCCTAGTTTCAAAAATCCTAGCCCTAGGCCTAAGCCTAACAGTAACCCTGGGAAGGTAAATCAGCCTGGTGTTAGGCTTCTTGCCAAGGAAAAAGCCGTGAAAGCAGCCATGTTGTGGCACTTTTGCACTCCCTTTTGGATGCCTTTCACAGCTCCAGTGTGCCTGGAACTCAGGGCTTCCTGATTTTAAAAATCCTAGCCCTAGGCCGAACCCCAACCCTAAGACGAGAAAGGCAAATCAGCCAGGAATTAGGCATGTCCCCAAGGAAAAAGCTGTGGAGGCAGGCATGTTGTGCTACTTTTGCGCTCTTCTTGGCTAGTGCTTCGCAGCTGCTGTGTTCTTGGAACTCAGGGCTTTCTGGTTAATAGAACCCTTACCCTAGGCGTAACTCAAACCTTAACCCTAGGAAGGAAAATCAGCCTATGGTTCGGGATGGTCTCATGGAAATATCAGTGGTGGCAGCCAAGTTGCGTCACTTTTGCGCTCCCCTTGGGATGCCTTTCGCAGCTGCAGTGTGCCTGGAGCCCAGGGCTTCCTGGTTTTAAAAGTCCTAGGCCTAAGCCTAACAGTAACCCTAGGAAGGTAAATCAGCCGGGTATTAGGGTTCTTCCTAAGGGAAAAGCCGTGAAAGCAGCCATGTTGTGGCACTTCTGCACTCCCTTTGGGATGCCTTTGGCAGATGAAGTAAGCCTGGAACTCAGGGCTTCCTGGTTAAAGAAATCCAAGCCCTAGGCTGAAGCCTAACCCTAACCCTAGGCAGATAAATCAGCCTAGGTATAGGGATGGTGCCAAGGAAAAAGCTGTGAAAGCTGCCATGTTGTTGCACTTTTGTACTCCCCTTGGGATGCCTTGAACAGCTGCAGTGTGCCTGGAGCTAAGGGCTTCCTAGCTTCAAAAATCCTAGCCCTAGGCCTAAGCCTAACAGTAACCCTGGGAAGGTAAATCAGCCTGGTGTTAGGCTTCTTGCCAAGGAAAAAGCCGTGAAAGCAGCCATGTTGTGGCACTTTTGCACTCCCTTTTGGATGCCTTTCACAGCTCCAGTGTGCCTGGAACTCAGGGCTTCCTGATTTTAAAAATCCTAGCCCTAGGCCGAACCCCAACCCTAAGACGAGAAAGGCAAATCAGCCAGGAATTAGGCATGTCCCCAAGGAAAAAGCTGTGGAGGCAGGCATGTTGTGGTACTTTTGCGCTCTTCTTGGCTAGTCCTTCGCAGCTGCTGTGTTCTTGGAACTCAGGGCTTTCTGGTTAATAGAGCCCTTACCCTAGGCGTAACTCAAACCTTAACCCTAGGAAGGAAAATCAACCTATGGTTCGGGATGGTCTCATGGAAATATCAGTGGTGGCAGCCAAGTTGCGTCACTTTTGCGCTCCCCTTGGGATGCCTTTCGCAGCTGCAGTGTGCCTGGAGCCCAGGGCTTCCTGGTTTTAAAAGTCCTAGGCCTAAGCCTAACAGTAACCCTAGGAAGGTAAATCAGCCGGGTATTAGGGTTCTTCCTAAGGGAAAAGCCGTGAAAGCAGCCATGTTGTGGCACTTCTGCACTCCCTTTGGGATGCCTTTGGCAGATGAAGTAAGCCTGGAACTCAGGGCTTCCTGGTTAAAGAAATCCAAGCCCTAGGCTGAACCCTAACCCTAACCCTAGGCAGATAAATCAGCCTAGGTATAGGGATGGTGCCAAGGAAAAAGCTGTGAAAGCTGCCATGTTGTTGCACTTTTGTACTCCCCTTGGGATGCCTTGAACAGCTGCAGTGTGCCTGGAGCTAAGGGCTTCCTAGTTTCAAAAATCCTAGCCCTAGGCCTAAGCCTAACAGTAACCCTGGGAAGGTAAATCAGCCTGGTGTTAGGCTTCTTGCCAAGGAAAAAGCCGTGAAAGCAGCCATGTTGTGGCACTTTTGCACTCCCTTTTGGATGCCTTTCACAGCTCCAGTGTGCCTGGAACTCAGGGCTTCCTGATTTTAAAAATCCTAGCCCTAGGCCGAACCCCAACCCTAAGACGAGAAAGGCAAATCAGCCAGGAATTAGGCATGTCCCCAAGGAAAAAGCTGTGGAGGCAGGCATGTTGTGCTACTTTTGCGCTCTTCTTGGCTAGTCCTTCGCAGCTGCTGTGTTCTTGGAACTCAGGGCTTTCTGGTTAATAGAGCCCTTACCCTAGGCGTAACTCAAACCTTAACCCTAGGAAGGAAAATCAGCCTATGGTTCAGGATGGTCTCATGGAAATATCAGTGGTGGCAGCCAAGTTGCGTCACTTTTGCGCTCCCCTTGAGATGCCTTTCGCAGCTGCAGTGTGCCTGGAGCCCAGGGCTTCCTGGTTTTAAAAGTCCTAGGCCTAAGCCTAACAGTAACCCTAGGAAGGTAAATCAGCCGGGTATTAGGGTTCTTCCTAAGGGAAAAGCCGTGAAAACAGCCATGTTGTGGCACTTCTGCACTCCCTTTGGGATGCCTTTGGCAGATGAAGTAAGCCTGGAACTCAGGGCTTCCTGGTTAAAGAAATCCAAGCCCTAGGCTGAAGCCTAACCCTAACCCTAGGCAGATAAATCAGCCTAGGTATAGGGATGGTGCCAAGGAAAAAGCTGTGAAAGCTGCCATGTTGTTGCACTTTTGTACTCCCCTTGGGATGCCTTGAACAGCTGCAGTGTGCCTGGAGCTAAGGGCTTCCTAGTTTTAAAAATCCTAGCCCTAGGCCTAAGCCTAACAGTAACCCTGGGAAGGTAAATCAGCCTGGTGTTAGGCTTCTTGCCAAGGAAAAAGCCGTGAAAGCAGCCATGTTGTGGCACTTTTGCACTCCCTTTTGGATGCCTTTCACAGCTCCAGTGTGCCTGGAACTCAGGGCTTCCTGATTTTAAAAATCCTAGCCCTAGGCCGAACCCCAACCCTAAGACGAGAAAGGCAAATCAGCCAGGAATTAGGCATGTCCCCAAGGAAAAAGCTGTGGAGGCAGGCATGTTGTGCTACTTTTGCGCTCTTCTTGGCTAGTCCTTCGCAGCTGCTGTGTTCTTGGAACTCAGGGCTTTCTGGTTAATAGAGCCCTTACCCTAGGCGTAACTCAAACCTTAACCCTAGGAAGGAAAATCAACCTATGGTTCGGGATGGTCTCATGGAAATATCAGTGGTGGCAGCCAAGTTGCGTCACTTTTGCGCTCCCCTTGGGATGCCTTTCGCAGCTGCAGTGTGCCTGGAGCCCAGGGCTTCCTGGTTTTAAAAGTCCTAGGCCTAAGCCTAACAGTAACCCTAGGAAGGTAAATCAGCCGGGTATTAGGGTTCTTCCTAAGGGAAAAGCCGTGAAAGCAGCCATGTTGTGGCACTTCTGCACTCCCTTTGGGATGCCTTTGGCAGATGAAGTAAGCCTGGAACTCAGGGCTTCCTGGTTAAAGAAATCCAAGCCCTAGGCTGAAGCCTAACCCTAACCCTAGGCAGATAAATCAGCCTAGGTATAGGGATGGTGCCAAGGAAAAAGCTGTGAAAGCTGCCATGTTGTTGCACTTTTGTACTCCCCTTGGGATGCCTTGAACAGCTGCAGTGTGCCTGGAGCTAAGGGCTTCCTAGTTTTAAAAATCCTAGCCCTAGGCCTAAGCCTAACAGTAACCCTGGGAAGGTAAATCAGCCTGGTGTTAGGCTTCTTGCCAAGGAAAAAGCCGTGAAAGCAGCCATGTTGTGGCACTTTTGCACTCCCTTTTGGATGCCTTTCACAGCTGCAGTGTGCCTGGAACTCAGGGCTTCCTGATTTTAAAAATCCTAGCCCTAGGCCGAACCCCAACCCTAAGACGAGAAAGGCAAATCAGCCAGGAATTAGGCATGTCCCCAAGGAAAAAGCTGTGGAGGCAGGCATGTTGTGGTACTTTTGCACTCTTCTTGGCTAGTCCTTCGCAGCTGCTGTGTTCTTGGAACTCAGGGCTTTCTGGTTAATAGAGCCCTTACCCTAGGCGTAACTCAAACCTTAACCCTAGGAAGCAAAATCAACCTATGGTTCGGGATGGTCTCATGGAAATATCAGTGGTGGCAGCCAAGTTGCGTCACTTTTGCGCTCCCCTTGGGATGCCTTTTGCAGCTGCAGTGTGCCTGGAGCCCAGGGCTTCCTGTATTTAAAAGTCCTAGGCCTAAGCCTAACAGTAACCCTAGGAAGGTAAATCAGCCGGGTATTAGGGTTCTTCCTAAGGGAAAAGCCGTGAAAGCAGCCATGTTGTGGCACTTCTGCACTCCCTTTGGGATGCCTTTGGCAGATGAAGTAAGCCTGGAACTCAGGGCTTCCTGGTTAAAGAAATCCAAGCCCTAGGCTGAACCCTAACCCTAACCCTAGGCAGATAAATCAGCCTAGGTATAGGGATGGTGCCAAGGAAAAAGCTGTGAAAGCTGCCATGTTGTTGCACTTTTGTACTCCCCTTGGGATGCCTTGAACAGCTGCAGTGTGCCTGGAGCTAAGGGCTTCCTAGCTTCAAAAATCCTAGCCCTAGGCCTAAGCCTAACAGTAACCCTGGGAAGGTAAATCAGCCTGGTGTTAGGCTTCTTGCCAAGGAAAAAGCCGTGAAAGCAGCCATGTTGTGGCACTTTTGCACTCCCTTTTGGATGCCTTTCACAGCTCCAGTGTGCCTGGAACTCAGGGCTTCCTGATTTTAAAAATCCTAGCCCTAGGCCGAACCCCAACCCTAAGAGGAGAAAGGCAAATCAGCCAGGAATTAGGCATGTCCCCAAGGAAAAAGCTGTGGAGGCAGGCATGTTGTGCTACTTTTGCGCTCTTCTTGGCTAGTCCTTCGCAGCTGCTGTGTTCTTGGAACTCAGGGCTTTCTGGTTAATAGAGCCCTTACCCTAGGCGTAACTCAAACCTTAACCCTAGGAAGGAAAATCAGCCTATGGTTCGGGATGGTCTCATGGAAATATCAGTGGTGGCAGCCAAGTTGCGTCACTTTTGCGCTCCCCTTGGGATGCCTTTCGCAGCTGCAGTGTGCCTGGAGCCCAGGGCTTCCTGGTTTTAAAAGTCCTAGGCCTAAGCCTAACAGTAACCCTAGGAAGGTAAATCAGCCGGGTATTAGGGTTCTTCCTAAGGGAAAAGCCGTGAAAGCAGCCATGTTGTGGCACTTCTGCACTCCCTTTGGGATGCCTTTGGCAGATGAAGTAAGCCTGGAACTCAGGGCTTCCTGGTTAAAGAAATCCAAGCCCTAGGCTGAACCCTAACCCTAACCCTAGGCAGATAAATCAGCCTAGGTATAGGGATGGTGCCAAGGAAAAAGCTGTGAAAGCTGCCATGTTGTTGCACTTTTGTACTCCCCTTGGGATGCCTTGAACAGCTGCAGTGTGCCTGGAGCTAAGGGCTTCCTAGTTTTAAAAATCCTAGCCCTAGGCCTAAGCCTAACAGTAACCCTGGGAAGGTAAATCAGCCTGGTGTTAGGCTTCTTGCCAAGGAAAAAGCCGTGAAAGCAGCCATGTTGTGGCACTTTTGCACTCCCTTTTGGATGCCTTTCACAGCTCCAGTGTGCCTGGAACTCAGGGCTTCCTGATTTTAAAAATCCTAGCCCTAGGCCGAACCCCAACCCTAAGACGAGAAAGGCAAATCAGCCAGGAATTAGGCATGTCCCCAAGGAAAAAGCTGTGGAGGCAGGCATGTTGTGGTACTTTTGCGCTCTTCTTGGCTAGTCCTTCGCAGCTGCTGTGTTCTTGGAACTCAGGGCTTTCTGGTTAATAGAGCCCTTACCCTAGGCGTAACTCAAACCTTAACCCTAGGAAGGAAAATCAACCTATGGTTCGGGATGGTCTCATGGAAATATCAGTGGTGGCAGCCAAGTTGCGTCACTTTTGCGCTCCCCTTGGGATGCCTTTCGCAGCTGCAGTGTGCCTGGAGCCCAGGGCTTCCTGGTTTTAAAAGTCCTAGGCCTAAGCCTAACAGTAACCCTAGGAAGGTAAATCAGCCGGGTATTAGGGTTCTTCCTAAGGGAAAAGCCGTGAAAGCAGCCATGTTGTGGCACTTCTGCACTCCCTTTGGGATGCCTTTGGCAGATGAAGTAAGCCTGGAACTCAGGGCTTCCTGGTTAAAGAAATCCAAGCCCTAGGCTGAAGCCTAACCCTAACCCTAGGCAGATAAATCAGCCTAGGTATAGGGATGGTGCCAAGGAAAAAGCTGTGAAAGCTGCCATGTTGTTGCACTTTTGTACTCCCCTTGGGATGCCTTGAACAGCTGCAGTGTGCCTGGAGCTAAGGGCTTCCTAGTTTTAAAAATCCTAGCCCTAGGCCTAAGCCTAACAGTAACCCTGGGAAGGTAAATCAGCCTGGTGTTAGGCTTCTTGCCAAGGAAAAAGCCATGAAAGCAGCCATGTTGTGGCACTTTTGCACTCCCTTTTGGATGCCTTTCACAGCTCCAGTGTGCCTGGAACTCAGGGCTTCCTGATTTTAAAAATCCTAGCCCTAGGCCGAACCCCAACCCTAAGACGAGAAAGGCAAATCAGCCAGGAATTAGGCATGTCCCCAAGGAAAAAGCTGTGGAGGCAGGCATGTTGTGTTACTTTTGCGCTCTTCTTGGCTAGTCCTTCGCAGCTGCTGTGTTCTTGGAACTCAGGGCTTTCTGGTTAATAGACCCTTACCCTAGGCGTAACTCAAACCTTAACCCTAGGAAGGAAAATCAGCCTATGGTTCGGGATGGTCTCATGGAAATATCAGTGGTGGCAGCCAAGTTGCGTCACTTTTGCGCTCCCCTTGGGATGCCTTTCGCAGCTGCAGTGTGCCTGGAGCCCAGGGCTTCCTGTATTTAAAAGTCCTAGGCCTAAGCCTAACAGTAACCCTAGGAAGGTAAATCAGCCGGGTATTAGGGTTCTTCCTAAGGGAAAAGCCGTGAAAGCAGCCATGTTGTGGCACTTCTGCACTCCCTTTGGGATGCCTTTGGCAGATGAAGTAAGCCTGGAACTCAGGGCTTCCTGGTTAAAGAAATCCAAGCCCTAGGCTGAACCCTAACCCTAACCCTAGGCAGATAAATCAGCCTAGGTATAGGGATGGTGCCAAGGAAAAAGCTGTGAAAGCTGCCATGTTGTTGCACTTTTGTACTCCCCTTGGGATGCCTTGAACAGCTGCAGTGTGCCTGGAGCTAAGGGCTTCCTAGCTTCAAAAATCCTAGCCCTAGGCCTAAGCCTAACAGTAACCCTGGGAAGGTAAATCAGCCTGGTGTTAGGCTTCTTGCCAAGGAAAAAGCCGTGAAAGCAGCCATGTTGTGGCACTTTTGCACTCCCTTTTGGATGCCTTTCACAGCTCCCGTGTGCCTGGAACTCAGGGCTTCCTGATTTTAAAAATCCTAGCCCTAGGCCGAACCCCTACCCTAAGACGAGAAAGGCAAATCAGCCAGGAATTAGGCATGTCCCCAAGGAAAAAGCTGTGGAGGCAGGCATGTTGTGGTACTTTTGCACTCTTCTTGGCTAGTCCTTCACAGCTGCTGTGTTCTTGGAACTCAGGGCTTTCTGGTTAATAGACCCTTACCCTAGGCGTAACTCAAACCTTAACCCTAGGAAGGAAAATCAACCTATGGTTTGGGATGGTCTCATGGAAATATCAGTGGTGGCAGCCAAGTTGCGTCACTTTTGCGCTCCCCTTGGGATGCCTTTCGCAGCTGCAGTGTGCCTGGAGCCCAGGGCTTCCTGGTTTTAAAAGTCCTAGGCCTAAGCCTAACAGTAACCCTAGGAAGGTAAATCAGCCGGGTATTAGGGTTCTTCCTAAGGGAAAAGCCGTGAAAGCAGCCATGTTGTGGCACTTCTGCACTCCCTTTGGGATGCCTTTGGCAGATGAAGTAAGCCTGGAACTCAGGGCTTCCTGGTTAAAGAAATCCAAGCCCTAGGCTGAAGCCTAACCCTAACCCTAGGCAGATAAATCAGCCTAGGTATAGGGATGGTGCCAAGGAAAAAGCTGTGAAAGCTGCCATGTTGTTGCACTTTTGTACTCCCCTTGGGATGCCTTGAACAGCTGCAGTGTGCCTGGAGCTAAGGGCTTCCTAGTTTCAAAAATCCTAGCCCTAGGCCTAAGCCTAACAGTAACCCTGGGAAGGTAAATCAGCCTGGTGTTAGGCTTCTTGCCAAGGAAAAAGCCGTGAAAGCAGCCATGTTGTGGCACTTTTGCACTCCCTTTTGGATGCCTTTCACAGCTCCAGTGTGCCTGGAACTCAGGGCTTCCTGATTTTAAAAATCCTAGCCCTAGGCCGAACCCCAACCCTAAGACGAGAAAGGCAAATCAGCCAGGAATTAGGCATGTCCCCAAGGAAAAAGCTGTGGAGGCAGGCATGTTGTGCTACTTTTGCGCTCTTCTTGGCTAGTCCTTCGCAGCTGCTGTGTTCTTGGAACTCAGGGCTTTCTGGTTAATAGAGCCCTTACCCTAGGCGTAACTCAAACCTTAACCCTAGGAAGGAAAATCAGCCTATGGTTCGGGATGGTCTCATGGAAATATCAGTGGTGGCAGCCAAGTTGCGTCACTTTTGTGCTCCCCTTGGGATGCCTTTCGCAGCTGCAGTGTGCCTGGAGCCCAGGGCTTCCTGGTTTTAAAAGTCCTAGGCCTAAGCCTAACAGTAACCCTAGGAAGGTAAATCAGCCGGGTATTAGGGTTCTTCCTAAGGGAAAAGCCGTGAAAGCAGCCATGTTGTGGCACTTCTGCACTCCCTTTGGGATGCCTTTGGCAGATGAAGTAAGCCTGGAACTCAGGGCTTCCTGGTTAAAGAAATCCAAGCCCTAGGCTGAACCCTAACCCTAACCCTAGGCAGATAAATCAGCCTAGGTATAGGGATGGTGCCAAGGAAAAAGCTGTGAAAGCTGCCATGTTGTTGCACTTTTGTACTCCCCTTGGGATGCCTT
Organism: Ammospiza nelsoni; assembly: GCF_027579445.1. Taxonomy (NCBI): domain Eukaryota; kingdom Metazoa; phylum Chordata; class Aves; order Passeriformes; family Passerellidae; genus Ammospiza; species Ammospiza nelsoni. The sequence goes on along the minus strand of NW_026683203.1, from coordinate 442,005 downwards.
GAACAGCTGCAGTGTGCCTGGAGCTAAGGGCTTCCTAGTTTCAAAAATCCTAGCCCTAGGCCTAAGCCTAACAGTAACCCTGGGAAGGTAAATCAGCCTGGTGTTAGGCTTCTTGCCAAGGAAAAAGCCGTGAAAGCAGCCATGTTGTGGCACTTTTGCACTCCCTTTTGGATGCCTTTCACAGCTCCAGTGTGCCTGGAACTCAGGGCTTCCTGATTTTAAAAATCCTAGCCCTAGGCCGAACCCCAACCCTAAGACGAGAAAGGCAAATCAGCCAGGAATTAGGCATGTCCCCAAGGAAAAAGCTGTGGAGGCAGGCATGTTGTGGTACTTTTGCGCTCTTCTTGGCTAGTCCTTCGCAGCTGCTGTGTTCTTGGAACTCAGGGCTTTCTGGTTAATAGAACCCTTACCCTAGGCGTAACTCAAACCTTAACCCTAGGAAGGAAAATCAGCCTATGGTTCGGGATGGTCTCATGGAAATATCAGTGGTGGCAGCCAAGTTGCGTCACTTTTGCGCTCCCCTTGGGATGCCTTTCGCAGCTGCAGTGTGCCTGGAGCCCAGGGCTTCCTGGTTTTAAAAGTCCTAGGCCTAAGCCTAACAGTAACCCTAGGAAGGTAAATCAGCCGGGTATTAGGGTTCTTCCTAAGGGAAAAGCCGTGAAAGCAGCCATGTTGTGGCACTTCTGCACTCCCTTTGGGATGCCTTTGGCAGATGAAGTAAGCCTGGAACTCAGGGCTTCCTGGTTAAAGAAATCCAAGCCCTAGGCTGAACCCTAACCCTAACCCTAGGCAGATAAATCAGCCTAGGTATAGGGATGGTGCCAAGGAAAAAGCTGTGAAAGCTGCCATGTTGTTGCACTTTTGTACTCCACTTGGGATGCCTTGAACAGCTGCAGTGTGCCTGGAGCTAAGGGCTTCCTAGCTTCAAAAATCCTAGCCCTAGGCCTAAGCCTAACAGTAACCCTGGGAAGGTAAATCAGCCTGGTGTTAGGCTTCTTGCCAAGGAAAAAGCCGTGAAAGCAGCCATGTTGTGGCACTTTTGCACTCCCTTTTGGATGCCTTTCACAGCTCCAGTGTGCCTGGAACTCAGGGCTTCCTGATTTTAAAAATCCTAGCCCTAGGCCGAACCCCAACCCTAAGACGAGAAAGGCAAATCAGCCAGGAATTAGGCATGTCCCCAAGGAAAAAGCTGTGGAGGCAGGCATGTTGTGGTACTTTTGCGCTCTTCTTGGCTAGTCCTTCGCAGCTGCTGTGTTCTTGGAACTCAGGGCTTTCTGGTTAATAGACCCTTACCCTAGGCGTAACTCAAACCTTAACCCTAGGAAGGAAAATCAACCTATGGTTCGGGATGGTCTCATGGAAATATCAGTGGTGGCAGCAAAGTTGCGTCACTTTTGCGCTCCCATTGGGATGCCTTTCGCAGCTGCAGTGTGCCTGGAGCCCAGGGCTTCCTGGTTTTAAAAGTCCTAGGCCTAAGCCTAACAGTAACCCTAGGAAGGTAAATCAGCCGGGTATTAGGGTTCTTCCTAAGGGAAAAGCCGTGAAAGCAGCCATGTTGTGGCACTTCTGCACTCCCTTTGGGATGCCTTTGGCAGATGAAGTAAGCCTGGAACTCAGGGCTTCCTGGTTAAAGAAATCCAAGCCCTAGGCTGAACCCTAAGCCTAACCCTAGGCAGATAAATCAGCCTAGGTATAGGGATGGTGCCAAGGAAAAAGCTGTGAAAGCTGCCATGTTGTTGCACTTTTGTACTCCACTTGGGATGCCTTGAACAGCTGCAGTGTGCCTGGAGCTAAGGGCTTCCTAGTTTTAAAAATCCTAGCCCTAGGCCTAAGCCTAACAGTAACCCTGGGAAGGTAAATCAGCCTGGTGTTAGGCTTCTTGCCAAGGAAAAAGCCGTGAAAGCAGCCATGTTGTGGCACTTTTGCACTCCCTTTTGGATGCCTTTCACAGCTCCAGTGTGCCTGGAACTCAGGGCTTCCTGATTTTAAAAATCCTAGCCCTAGGCCGAACCCCAACCCTAAGACGAGAAAGGCAAATCAGCCAGGAATTAGGCATGTCCCCAAGGAAAAAGCTGTGGAGGCAGGCATGTTGTGGTACTTTTGCGCTCTTCTTGGCTAGTCCTTCGCAGCTGCTGTGTTCTTGGAACTCAGGGCTTTCTGGTTAATAGACCCTTACCCTAGGCGTAACTCAAACCTTAACCCTAGGAAGGAAAATCAACCTATGGTTCGGGATGGTCTCATGGAAATATCAGTGGTGGCAGCAAAGTTGCGTCACTTTTGCGCTCCCATTGGGATGCCTTTCGCAGCTGCAGCGTGCCTGGAGCCCAGGGCTTCCTGGTTTTAAAAGTCCTAGGCCTAAGCCTAACAGTAACCCTAGGAAGGTAAATCAGCCGGGTATTAGGGTTCTTCCTAAGGGAAAAGCCGTGAAAACAGCCATGTTGTGGCACTTCTGCACTCCCTTTGGGATGCCTTTGGCAGATGAAGTAAGCCTGGAACTCAGGGCTTCCTTGTTAAAGAAATCCAAGCCCTAGGCTGAACCCTAACCCTAACCCTAGGCAGATAAATCAGCCTAGGTATAGGGATGGTGCCAAGGAAAAAGCTGTGAAAGCTGCCATGTTGTTGCACTTTTGTACTCCCCTTGGGATGCCTTGAACAGCTGCAGTGTGCCTGGAGCTAAGGGCTTCCTAGTTTTAAAAATCCTAGCCCTAGGCCTAAGCCTAACAGTAACCCTGGGAAGGTAAATCAGCCTGGTGTTAGGCTTCTTGCCAAGGAAAAAGCCGTGAAAGCAGCCATGTTGTGGCACTTTTGCACTCCCTTTTGGATGCCTTTCACAGCTCCAGTGTGCCTGGAACTCAGGGCTTCCTGATTTTAAAAATCCTAGCCCTAGGCCGAACCCCAACCCTAAGACGAGAAAGGCAAATCAGCCAGGAATTAGGCATGTCCCCAAGGAAAAAGCTGTGGAGGCAGGCATGTTGTGGTACTTTTGCGCTCTTCTTGGCTAGTCCTTCGCAGCTGCTGTGTTCTTGGAACTCAGGGCTTTCTGGTTAATAGAGCCCTTACCCTAGGCGTAACTCAAACCTTAACCCTAGGAAGGAAAATCAGCCTATGGTTCGGGATGGTCTCATGGAAATATCAGTGGTGGCAGCCAAGTTGCGTCACTTTTGTGCTCCCCTTGGGATGCCTTTCGCAGCTGCAGTGTGCCTGGAGCCCAGGGCTTCCTGGTTTTAAAAGTCCTAGGCCTAAGCCTAACAGTAACCCTAGGAAGGTAAATCAGCCGGGTATTAGGGTTCTTCCTAAGGGAAAAGCCGTGAAAGCAGCCATGTTGTGGCACTTCTGCACTCCCTTTGGGATGCCTTTGGCAGATGAAGTAAGCCTGGAACTCAGGGCTTCCTGGTTAAAGAAATCCAAGCCCTAGGCTGAAGCCTAACCCTAACCCTAGGCAGATAAATCAGCCTAGGTATAGGGATGGTGCCAAGGAAAAAGCTGTGAAAGCTGCCATGTTGTTGCACTTTTGTACTCCCCTTGGGATGCCTTGAACAGCTGCAGTGTGCCTGGAGCTAAGGGCTTCCTAGTTTCAAAAATCCTAGCCCTAGGCCTAAGCCTAACAGTAACCCTGGGAAGGTAAATCAGCCTGGTGTTAGGCTTCTTGCCAAGGAAAAAGCCGTGAAAGCAGCCATGTTGTGGCACTTTTGCACTCCCTTTTGGATGCCTTTCACAGCTCCAGTGTGCCTGGAACTCAGGGCTTCCTGATTTTAAAAATCCTAGCCCTAGGCCGAACCCCAACCCTAAGACGAGAAAGGCAAATCAGCCAGGAATTAGGCATGTCCCCAAGGAAAAAGCTGTGGAGGCAGGCATGTTGTGGTACTTTTGCGCTCTTCTTGGCTAGTGCTTCGCAGCTGCTGTGTTCTTGGAACTCAGGGCTTTCTGGTTAATAGAACCCTTACCCTAGGCGTAACTCAAACCTTAACCCTAGGAAGGAAAATCAGCCTATGGTTCGGGATGGTCTCATGGAAATATCAGTGGTGGCAGCCAAGTTGCGTCACTTTTGCGCTCCCCTTGGGATGCCTTTTGCAGCTGCAGTGTGCCTGGAGCCCAGGGCTTCCTGGTTTTAAAAGTCCTAGGCCTAAGCCTAACAGTAACCCTAGGAAGGTAAATCAGCCGGGTATTAGGGTTCTTCCTAAGGGAAAAGCCGTGAAAGCAGCCATGTTGTGGCACTTCTGCACTCCCTTTGGGATGCCTTTGGCAGATGAAGGAAGCCTGGAACTCAGGGCTTCCTGGTTAAAGAAATCCAAGCCCTAGGCTGAACCCTAACCCTAACCCTAGGCAGATAAATCAGCCTAGGTATAGGGATGGTGCCAAGGAAAAAGCTGTGAAAGCTGCCATGTTGTTGCACTTTTGTACTCCCCTTGGGATGCCTTGAACAGCTGCAGTGTGCCTGGAGCTAAGGGCTTCCTAGCTTCAAAAATCCTAGCCCTAGGCCTAAGCCTAACAGTAACCCTGGGAAGGTAAATCAGCCTGGTGTTAGGCTTCTTGCCAAGGAAAAAGCCGTGAAAGCAGCCATGTTGTGGCACTTTTGCACTCCCTTTTGGATGCCTTTCACAGCTCCAGTGTGCCTGGAACTCAGGGCTTCCTGATTTTAAAAATCCTAGCCCTAGGCCGAACCCCAACCCTAAGACGAGAAAGGCAAATCAGCCAGGAATTAGGCATGTCCCCAAGGAAAAAGCTGTGGAGGCAGGCATGTTGTGGTACTTTTGCGCTCTTCTTGGCTAGTCCTTCGCAGCTTCTGTGTTCTTGGAACTCAGGGCTTTCTGGTTAATAGAGCCCTTACCCTAGGCGTAACTCAAACCTTAACCCTAGGAAGGAAAATCAACCTATGGTTCGGGATGGTCTCATGGAAATATCAGTGGTGGCAGCCAAGTTGCGTCACTTTTGCGCTCCCCTTGGGATGCCTTTCGCAGCTGCAGTGTGCCTGGAGCCCAGGGCTTCCTGGTTTTAAAAGTCCTAGGCCTAAGCCTAACAGTAACCCTAGGAAGGTAAATCAGCCGCGTATTAGGGTTCTTCCTAAGGGAAAAGCCGTGAAAGCAGCCATGTTGTGGCACTTCTGCACTCCCTTTGGGATGCCTTTGGCAGATGAAGTAAGCCTGGAACTCAGGGCTTCCTGGTTAAAGAAATCCAAGCCCTAGGCTGAACCCTAACCCTAACCCTAGGCAGATAAATCAGCCTAGGTATAGGGATGGTGCCAAGGAAAAAGCTGTGAAAGCTGCCATGTTGTTGCACTTTTGTACTCCCCTTGGGATGCCTTGAACAGCTGCAGTGTGCCTGGAGCTAAGGGCTTCCTAGTTTCAAAAATCCTAGCCCTAGGCCTAAGCCTAACAGTAACCCTGGGAAGGTAAATCAGCCTGGTGTTAGGCTTCTTGCCAAGGAAAAAGCCGTGAAAGCAGCCATGTTGTGGCACTTTTGCACTCCCTTTTGGATGCCTTTCACAGCTCCAGTGTGCCTGGAACTCAGGGCTTCCTGATTTTAAAAATCCTAGCCCTAGGCCGAACCCCAACCCTAAGACGAGAAAGGCAAATCAGCCAGGAATTAGGCATGTCCCCAAGGAAAAAGCTGTGGAGGCAGGCATGTTGTGCTACTTTTGCGCTCTTCTTGGCTAGTCCTTCGCAGCTGCTGTGTTCTTGGAACTCAGGGCTTTCTGGTTAATAGAGCCCTTACCCTAGGCGTAACTCAAACCTTAACCCTAGGAAGGAAAATCAGCCTATGGTTCGGGATGGTCTCATGGAAATATCAGTGGTGGCAGCCAAGTTGCGTCACTTTTGCGCTCCCCTTGGGATGCCTTTCGCAGCTGCAGTGTGCCTGGAGCCCAGGGCTTCCTGGTTTTAAAAGTCCTAGGCCTAAGCCTAACAGTAACCCTAGGAAGGTAAATCAGCCGGGTATTAGGGTTCTTCCTAAGGGAAAAGCCGTGAAAACAGCCATGTTGTGGCACTTCTGCACTCCCTTTGGGATGCCTTTGGCAGATGAAGTAAGCCTGGAACTCAGGGCTTCCTGGTTAAAGAAATCCAAGCCCTAGGCTGAACCCTAACCCTAACCCTAGGCAGATAAATCAGCCTAGGTATAGGGATGGTGCCAAGGAAAAAGCTGTGAAAGCTGCCATGTTGTTGCACTTTTGTACTCCCCTTGGGATGCCTTGAACAGCTGCAGTGTGCCTGGAGCTAAGGGCTTCCTAGTTTTAAAAATCCTAGCCCTAGGCCTAAGCCTAACAGTAACCCTGGGAAGGTAAATCAGCCTGGTGTTAGGCTTCTTGCCAAGGAAAAAGCCGTGAAAGCAGCCATGTTGTGGCACTTTTGCACTCCCTTTTGGATGCCTTTCACAGCTCCAGTGTGCCTGGAACTCAGGGCTTCCTGATTTTAAAAATCCTAGCCCTAGGCCGAACCCCAACCCTAAGACGAGAAAGGCAAATCAGCCAGGAATTAGGCATGTCCCCAAGGAAAAAGCTGTGGAGGCAGGCATGTTGTGCTACTTTTGCGCTCTTCTTGGCTAGTCCTTCGCAGCTGCTGTGTTCTTGGAACTCAGGGCTTTCTGGTTAATAGAGCCCTTACCCTAGGCGTAACTCAAACCTTAACCCTAGGAAGGAAAATCAGCCTATGGTTCGGGATGGTCTCATGGAAATATCAGTGGTGGCAGCCAAGTTGCGTCACTTTTGCGCTCCCCTTGGGATGCCTTTCGCAGCTGCAGTGTGCCTGGAGCCCAGGGCTTCCTGGTTTTAAAAGTCCTAGGCCTAAGCCTAACAGTAACCCTAGGAAGGTAAATCAGCCGGGTATTAGGGTTCTTCCTAAGGGAAAAGCCGTGAAAGCAGCCATGTTGTGGCACTTCTGCACTCCCTTTGGGATGCCTTTGGCAGATGAAGTAAGCCTGGAACTCAGGGCTTCCTGGTTAAAGAAATCCAAGCCCTAGGCTGAAGCCTAACCCTAACCCTAGGCAGATAAATCAGCCTAGGTATAGGGATGGTGCCAAGGAAAAAGCTGTGAAAGCTGCCATGTTGTTGCACTTTTGTACTCCCCTTGGGATGCCTTGAACAGCTGCAGTGTGCCTGGAGCTAAGGGCTTCCTAGTTTTAAAATCCTAGCCCTAGGCCTAAGCCTAACAGTAACCCTGGGAAGGTAAATCAGCCTGGTGTTAGGCTTCTTGCCAAGGAAAAAGCCGTGAAAGCAGCCATGTTGTGGCACTTTTGCACTCCCTTTTGGATGCCTTTCACAGCTCCAGTGTGCCTGGAACTCAGGGCTTCCTGATTTTAAAAATCCTAGCCCTAGGCCGAACCCCAACCCTAAGACGAGAAAGGCAAATCAGCCAGGAATTAGGCATGTCCCCAAGGAAAAAGCTGTGGAGGCAGGCATGTTGTGGTACTTTTGCGCTCTTCTTGGCTAGTGCTTCGCAGCTGCTGTGTTCTTGGAACTCAGGGCTTTCTGGTTAATAGAGCCCTTACCCTAGGCGTAACTCAAACCTTAACCCTAGGAAGGAAAATCAACCTATGGTTCGGGATGGTCTCATGGAAATATCAGTGGTGGCAGCCAAGTTGCGTCACTTTTGCGCTCCCCTTGGGATGCCTTTCGCAGCTGCAGTGTGCCTGGAGCCCAGGGCTTCCTGGTTTTAAAAGTCCTAGGCCTAAGCCTAACAGTAACCCTAGGAAGGTAAATCAGCCGGGTATTAGGGTTCTTCCTAAGGGAAAAGCCGTGAAAGCAGCCATGTTGTGGCACTTCTGCACTCCCTTTGGGATGCCTTTGGCAGATGAAGTAAGCCTGGAACTCAGGGCTTCCTGGTTAAAGAAATCCAAGCCCTAGGCTGAACCCTAACCCTAACCCTAGGCAGATAAATCAGCCTAGGTATAGGGATGGTGCCAAGGAAAAAGCTGTGAAAGCTGCCATGTTGTTGCACTTTTGTACTCCCCTTGGGATGCTTTGAACAGCTGCAGTGTGCCTGGAGTCCAGGGCTTCCTAGTTTCAAAAATCCTAGCCCTAGGCCTAAGCCTAACAGTAACCCTGGGAAGGTAAATCAGCCTGGTGTTAGGCTTCTTGCCAAGGAAAAAGCCGTGAAAGCAGCCATGTTGTGGCACTTTTGCACTCCCTTTTGGATGCCTTTCACAGCTCCAGTGTGCCTGGAACTCAGGGCTTCCTGATTTTAAAAATCCTAGCCCTAGGCCGAACCCCAACCCTAAGACGAGAAAGGCAAATCAGCCAGGAATTAGGCATGTCCCCAAGGAAAAAGCTGTGGAGGCAGGCATGTTGTGGTACTTTTGCGCTCTTCTTGGCTAGTCCTTCGCAGCTGCTGTGTTCTTGGAACTCAGGGCTTTCTGGTTAATAGAGCCCTTACCCTAGGCGTAACTCAAACCTTAACCCTAGGAAGGAAAATCAGCCTATGGTTCGGGATGGTCTCATGGAAATATCAGTGGTGGCAGCCAAGTTGCGTCACTTTTGCGCTCCCCTTGGGATGCCTTTCGCAGCTGCAGTGTGCCTGGAGCCCAGGGCTTCCTGGTTTTAAAAGTCCTAGGCCTAAGCCTAACAGTAACCCTAGGAAGGTAAATCAGCCGCGTATTAGGGTTCTTCCTAAGGGAAAAGCCGTGAAAGCAGCCATGTTGTGGCACTTCTGCACTCCCTTTGGGATGCCTTTGGCAGATGAAGTAAGCCTGGAACTCAGGGCTTCCTGGTTAAAGAAATCCAAGCCCTAGGCTGAAGCCTAACCCTAACCCTAGGCAGATAAATCAGCCAAGGTATAGGGATGGTGCCAAGGAAAAAGCTGTGAAAGCTGCCATGTTGTTGCACTTTTGTACTCCCCTTGGGATGCCTTGAACAGCTGCAGTGTGCCTGGAGCTAAGGGCTTCCTAGTTTTAAAATCCTAGCCCTAGGCCTAAGCCTAACAGTAACCCTGGGAAGGTAAATCAGCCTGGTGTTAGGCTTCTTGCCAAGGAAAAAGCCGTGAAAGCAGCCATGTTGTGGCACTTTTGCACTCCCTTTTGGATGCCTTTCACAGCTCCAGTGTGCCTGGAACTCAGGGCTTCCTGATTTTAAAAATCCTAGCCCTAGGCCGAACCCCAACCCTAAGACGAGAAAGGCAAATCAGCCAGGAATTAGGCATGTCCCCAAGGAAAAAGCTGTGGAGGCAGGCATGTTGTGGTACTTTTGCGCTCTTCTTGGCTAGTGCTTCGCAGCTGCTGTGTTCTTGGAACTCAGGGCTTTCTGGTTAATAGAACCCTTACCCTAGGCGTAACTCAAACCTTAACCCTAGGAAGGAAAATCAACCTATGGTTCGGGATGGTCTCATGGAAATATCACTGGTGGCAGCCAAGTTGCATCACTTTTGCGCTCCCCTTGGGATGCCTTTCGCAGCTGCAGTGTGCCTGGAGCCCAGGGCTTCCTGGTTTTAAAAGTCCTAAGCCTAAGCCTAACAGTAACCCTAGGAAGGTAAATCAGCCGGGTATTAGGGTTCTTCCTAAGGGAAAAGCCGTGAAAGCAGCCATGTTGTGGCACTTCTGCACTCCCTTTGGGATGCCTTTGGCAGATGAAGTAAGCCTGGAACTCAGGGCTTCCTGGTTAAAGAAATCCAAGCCCTAGGCTGAACCCTAACCCTAACCCTAGGCAGATAAATCAGCCTAGGTATAGGGATGGTGCCAAGGAAAAAGCTGTGAAAGCTGCCATGTTGTTGCACTTTTGTACTCCCCTTGGGATGCCTTGAACAGCTGCAGTGTGCCTGGAGCTAAGGGCTTCCTAGTTTTAAAAATCCTAGCCCTAGGCCTAAGCCTAACAGTAACCCTGGGAAGGTAAATCAGCCTGGTGTTAGGCTTCTTGCCAAGGAAAAAGCCGTGAAAGCAGCCATGTTGTGGCACTTTTGCACTCCCTTTTGGATGCCTTTCACAGCTCCAGTGTGCCTGGAACTCAGGGCTTCCTGATTTTAAAAATCCTAGCCCTAGGCCGAACCCCAACCCTAAGACGAGAAAGGCAAATCAGCCAGGAATTAGGCATGTCCCCAAGGAAAAAGCTGTGGAGGCAGGCATGTTGTGGTACTTTTGCGCTCTTCTTGGCTAGTCCTTCGCAGCTGCTGTGTTCTTGGAACTCAGGGCTTTCTGGTTAATAGAGCCCTTACCCTAGGCGTAACTCAAACCTTAACCCTAGGAAGGAAAATCAGCCTATGGTTCGGGATGGTCTCATGGAAATATCAGTGGTGGCAGCCAAGTTGCGTCACTTTTGCGCTCCCCTTGGGATGCCTTTCGCAGCTGCAGTGTGCCTGGAGCCCAGGGCTTCCTGGTTTTAAAAGTCCTAGGCCTAAGCCTAACAGTAACCCTAGGAAGGTAAATCAGCCGGGTATTAGGGTTCTTCCTAAGGGAAAAGCCGTGAAAGCAGCCATGTTGTGGCACTTCTGCACTCCCTTTGGGATGCCTTTGGCAGATGAAGTAAGCCTGGAAGTCAGGGCTTCCTGGTTAAAGAAATCCAAGCCCTAGGCTGAAGCCTAACCCTAACCCTAGGCAGATAAATCAGCCTAGGTATAGGGATGGTGCCAAGGAAAAAGCTGTGAAAGCTGCCATGTTGTTGCACTTTTGTACTCCCCTTGGGATGCCTTGAACAGCTGCAGTGTGCCTGGAGCTAAGGGCTTCCTAGTTTTAAAAATCCTAGCCCTAGGCCTAAGCCTAACAGTAACCCTGGGAAGGCAAATCAGCCTGGTGTTAGGCTTCTTGCCAAGGAAAAAGCCGTGAAAGCAGCCATGTTGTGGCACTTTTGCACTCCCTTTTGGATGCCTTTCACAGCTCCAGTGTGCCTGGAACTCAGGGCTTCCTGATTTTAAAAATCCTAGCCCTAGGCCGAACCCCAACCCTAAGACGAGAAAGGCAAATCAGCCAGGAATTAGGCATGTCCCCAAGGAAAAAGCTGTGGAGGCAGGCATGTTGTGCTACTTTTGCGCTCTTCTTGGCTAGTCCTTCGCAGCTGCTGTGTTCTTGGAACTCAGGGCTTTCTGGTTAATAGAGCCCTTACCCTAGGCGTAACTCAAACCTTAACCCTAGGAAGGAAAATCAGCCTATGGTTCGGGATGGTCTCATGGAAATATCAGTGGTGGCAGCCAAGTTGCGTCACTTTTGCGCTCCCCTTGGGATGCCTTTCGCAGCTGCAGTGTGCCTGGAGCCCAGGGCTTCCTGGTTTTAAAAGTCCTAGGCCTAAGCCTAACAGTAACCCTAGGAAGGTAAATCAGCCGGGTATTAGGGTTCTTCCTAAGGGAAAAGCCGTGAAAGCAGCCATGTTGTGGCACTTCTGCACTCCCTTTGGGATGCCTTTGGCAGATGAAGTAAGCCTGGAACTCAGGGCTTCCTGGTTAAAGAAATCCAAGCCCTAGGCTGAAGCCTAACCCTAACCCTAGGCAGATAAATCAGCCAAGGTATAGGGATGGTGCCAAGGAAAAAGCTGTGAAAGCTGCCATGTTGTTGCACTTTTGTACTCCCCTTGGGATGCCTTGAACAGCTGCAGTGTGCCTGGAGCTAAGGGCTTCCTAGTTTTAAAATCCTAGCCCTAGGCCTAAGCCTAACAGTAACCCTGGGAAGGTAAATCAGCCTGGTGTTAGGCTTCTTGCCAAGGAAAAAGCCGTGAAAGCAGCCATGTTGTGGCACTTTTGCACTCCCTTTTGGATGCCTTTCACAGCTCCAGTGTGCCTGGAACTCAGGGCTTCCTGATTTTAAAAATCCTAGCCCTAGGCCGAACCCCAACCCTAAGACGAGAAAGGCAAATCAGCCAGGAATTAGGCATGTCCCCAAGGAAAAAGCTGTGGAGGCAGGCATGTTGTGGTACTTTTGCGCTCTTCTTGGCTAGTGCTTCGCAGCTGCTGTGTTCTTGGAACTCAGGGCTTTCTGGTTAATAGAGCCCTTACCCTAGGCGTAACTCAAACCTTAACCCTAGGAAGGAAAATCAACCTATGGTTCGGGATGGTCTCATGGAAATATCAGTGGTGGCAGCCAAGTTGCGTCACTTTTGTGCTCCCCTTGGGATGCCTTTCGCAGCTGCAGTGTGCCTGGAGCCCAGGGCTTCCTGGTTTTAAAAGTCCTAGGCCTAAGCCTAACAGTAACCCTAGGAAGGTAAATCAGCCGGGTATTAGGGTTCTTCCTAAGGGAAAAGCCGTGAAAGCAGCCATGTTGTGGCACTTCTGCACTCCCTTTGGGATGCCTTTGGCAGATGAAGTAAGCCTGGAACTCAGGGCTTCCTGGTTAAAGAAATCCAAGCCCTAGGCTGAACCCTAACCCTAACCCTAGGCAGATAAATCAGCCTAGGTATAGGGATGGTGCCAAGGAAAAAGCTGTGAAAGCTGCCATGTTGTTGCACTTTTGTACTCCCCTTGGGATGCCTTGAACAGCTGCAGTGTGCCTGGAGCCCAGGGCTTCCTAGTTTCAAAAATCCTAGCCCTAGGCCTAAGCCTAACAGTAACCCTGGGAAGGTAAATCAGCCTGGTGTTAGGCTTCTTGCCAAGGAAAAAGCCGTGAAAGCAGCCATGTTGTGGCACTTTTGCACTCCCTTTTGGATGCCTTTCACAGCTCCAGTGTGCCTGGAACTCAGGGCTTCCTGATTTTAAAAATCCTAGCCCTAGGCCGAACCCCAACCCTAAGACGAGAAAGGCAAATCAGCCAGGAATTAGGCATGTCCCCAAGGAAAAAGCTGTGGAGGCAGGCATGTTGTGGTACTTTTGCACTCTTCTTGGCTAGTCCTTCGCAGCTGCTGTGTTCTTGGAACTCAGGGCTTTCTGGTTAATAGAGCCCTTACCCTAGGCGTAACTCAAACCTTAACCCTAGGAAGGAAAATCAGCCTATGGTTCGGGATGCTCTCATGGAAATATCAGTGGTGGCAGCCAAGTTGCGTCACTTTTGCGCTCCCCTTGGGATGCCTTTCGCAGCTGCAGTGTGCCTGGAGCCCAGGGCTTCCTGGTTTTAAAAGTCCTAGGCCTAAGCCTAACAGTAACCCTAGGAAGGTAAATCAGCCGGGTATTAGGGTTCTTCCTAAGGGAAAAGCCGTGAAAGCAGCCATGTTGTGGCACTTCTGCACTCCCTTTGGGATGCCTTTGGCAGATGAAGTAAGCCTGGAACTCAGGGCTTCCTGGTTAAAGAAATCCAAGCCCTAGGCTGAAGCCTAACCCTAACCCTAGGCAGATAAATCAGCCAAGGTATAGGGATGGTGCCAAGGAAAAAGCTGTGAAAGCTGCCATGTTGTTGCACTTTTGTACTCCCCTTGGGATGCCTTGAACAGCTGCAGTGTGCCTGGAGCTAAGGGCTTCCTAGTTTTAAAATCCTAGCCCTAGGCCTAAGCCTAACAGTAACCCTGGGAAGGTAAATCAGCCTGGTGTTAGGCTTCTTGCCAAGGAAAAAGCCGTGAAAGCAGCCATGTTGTGGCACTTTTGCACTCCCTTTTGGATGCCTTTCACAGCTCCAGTGTGCCTGGAACTCAGGGCTTCCTGATTTTAAAAATCCTAGCCCTAGGCCGAACCCCAACCCTAAGACGAGAAAGGCAAATCAGCCAGGAATTAGGCATGTCCCCAAGGAAAAAGCTGTGGAGGCAGGCATGTTGTGGTACTTTTGCGCTCTTCTTGGCTAGTGCTTCGCAGCTGCTGTGTTCTTGGAACTCAGGGCTTTCTGGTTAATAGAGCCCTTACCCTAGGCGTAACTCAAACCTTAACCCTAGGAAGGAAAATCAACCTATGGTTCGGGATGGTCTCATGGAAATATCAGTGGTGGCAGCCAAGTTGCGTCACTTTTGCGCTCCCCTTGGGATGCCTTTCGCAGCTGCAGTGTGCCTGGAGCCCAGGGCTTCCTGGTTTTAAAAGTCCTAAGCCTAAGCCTAACAGTAACCCTAGGAAGGTAAATCAGCCGGGTATTAGGGTTCTTCCTAAGGGAAAAGCCGTGAAAGCAGCCATGTTGTGGCACTTCTGCACTCCCTTTGGGATGCCTTTGGCAGATGAAGTAAGCCTGGAACTCAGGGCTTCCTGGTTAAAGAAATCCAAGCCCTAGGCTGAACCCTAACCCTAACCCTAGGCAGATAAATCAGCCTAGGTATAGGGATGGTGCCAAGGAAAAAGCTGTGAAAGCTGCCATGTTGTTGCACTTTTGTACTCCCCTTGGGATGCCTTGAACAGCTGCAGTGTGCCTGGAGCTAAGGGCTTCCTAGTTTTAAAAATCCTAGCCCTAGGCCTAAGCCTAACAGTAACCCTGGGAAGGTAAATCAGCCTGGTGTTAGGCTTCTTGCCAAGGAAAAAGCCGTGAAAGCAGCCATGTTGTGGCACTTTTGCACTCCCTTTTGGATGCCTTTCACAGCTCCAGTGTGCCTGGAACTCAGGGCTTCCTGATTTTAAAAATCCTAGCCCTAGGCCGAACCCCAACCCTAAGACGAGAAAGGCAAATCAGCCAGGAATTAGGCATGTCCCCAAGGAAAAAGCTGTGGAGGCAGGCATGTTGTGGTACTTTTGCGCTCTTCTTGGCTAGTCCTTCGCAGCTGCTGTGTTCTTGGAACTCAGGGCTTTCTGGTTAATAGAGCCCTTACCCTAGGCGTAACTCAAACCTTAACCCTAGGAAGGAAAATCAACCTATGGTTCGGGATGGTCTCATGGAAATATCAGTGGTGGCAGCCAAGTTGCGTCACTTTTGCGCTCCCCTTGGGATGCCTTTCGCAGCTGCAGTGTGCCTGGAGCCCAGGGCTTCCTGGTTTTAAAAGTCCTAGGCCTAAGCCTAACAGTAACCCTAGGAAGGTAAATCAGCCGGGTATTAGGGTTCTTCCTAAGGGAAAAGCCGTGAAAGCAGCCATGTTGTGGCACTTCTGCACTCCCTTTGGGATGCCTTTGGCAGATGAAGTAAGCCTGGAACTCAGGGCTTCCTGGTTAAAGAAATCCAAGCCCTAGGCTGAACCCTAACCCTAACCCTAGGCAGATAAATCAGCCTAGGTATAGGGATGGTGCCAAGGAAAAAGCTGTGAAAGCTGCCATGTTGTTGCACTTTTGTACTCCCCTTGGGATGCCTTGAACAGCTGCAGTGTGCCTGGAGCTAAGGGCTTCCTAGTTTCAAAAATCCTAGCCCTAGGCCTAAGCCTAACAGTAACCCTGGGAAGGTAAATCAGCCTGGTGTTAGGCTTCTTGCCAAGGAAAAAGCCGTGAAAGCAGCCATGTTGTGGCACTTTTGCACTCCCTTTTGGATGCCTTTCACAGCTCCAGTGTGCCTGGAACTCAGGGCTTCCTGATTTTAAAAATCCTAGCCCTAGGCCGAACCCCAACCCTAAGACGAGAAAGGCAAATCAGCCAGGAATTAGGCATGTCCCCAAGGAAAAAGCTGTGGAGGCAGGCATGTTGTGCTACTTTTGCGCTCTTCTTGGCTAGTCCTTCGCAGCTGCTGTGTTCTTGGAACTCAGGGCTTTCTGGTTAATAGAGCCCTTACCCTAGGCGTAACTCAAACCTTAACCCTAGGAAGGAAAATCAGCCTATGGTTCGGGATGGTCTCATGGAAATATCAGTGGTGGCAGCCAAGTTGCGTCACTTTTGCGCTCCCCTTGGGATGCCTTTCGCAGCTGCAGTGTGCCTGGAGCCCAGGGCTTCCTGGTTTTAAAAGTCCTAGGCCTAAGCCTAACAGTAACCCTAGGAAGGTAAATCAGCCGGGTATTAAGGTTCTTCCTAAGGGAAAAGCCGTGAAAACAGCCATGTTGTGGCACTTCTGCACTCCCTTTGGGATGCCTTTGGCAGATGAAGTAAGCCTGGAACTCAGGGCTTCCTGGTTAAAGAAATCCAAGCCCTAGGCTGAAGCCTAACCCTAACCCTAGGCAGATAAATCAGCCAAGGTATAGGGATGGTGCCAAGGAAAAAGCTGTGAAAGCTGCCATGTTGTTGCACTTTTGTACTCCCCTTGGGATGCCTTGAACAGCTGCAGTGTGCCTGGAGCTAAGGGCTTCCTAGTTTTAAAATCCTAGCCCTAGGCCTAAGCCTAACAGTAACCCTGGGAAGGTAAATCAGCCTGGTGTTAGGCTTCTTGCCAAGGAAAAAGCCGTGAAAGCAGCCATGTTGTGGCACTTTTGCACTCCCTTTTGGATGCCTTTCACAGCTCCAGTGTGCCTGGAACTCAGGGCTTCCTGATTTTAAAAATCCTAGCCCTAGGCCGAACCCCAACCCTAAGACGAGAAAGGCAAATCAGCCAGGAATTAGGCATGTCCCCAAGGAAAAAGCTGTGGAGGCAGGCATGTTGTGGTACTTTTGCGCTCTTCTTGGCTAGTGCTTCGCAGCTGCTGTGTTCTTGGAACTCAGGGCTTTCTGGTTAATAGAGCCCTTACCCTAGGCGTAACTCAAACCTTAACCCTAGGAAGGAAAATCAACCTATGGTTCG
The DNA here is from genome assembly GCF_027579445.1 of Ammospiza nelsoni. Taxonomy (NCBI): domain Eukaryota; kingdom Metazoa; phylum Chordata; class Aves; order Passeriformes; family Passerellidae; genus Ammospiza; species Ammospiza nelsoni. Next base: position 425,637 of record NW_026683203.1, on the reverse strand, counting down.
GGATGGTCTCATGGAAATATCAGTGGTGGCAGCCAAGTTGCGTCACTTTTGTGCTCCCCTTGGGATGCCTTTCGCAGCTGCAGTGTGCCTGGAGCCCAGGGCTTCCTGGTTTTAAAAGTCCTAGGCCTAAGCCTAACAGTAACCCTAGGAAGGTAAATCAGCCGGGTATTAGGGTTCTTCCTAAGGGAAAAGCCGTGAAAGCAGCCATGTTGTGGCACTTCTGCACTCCCTTTGGGATGCCTTTGGCAGATGAAGTAAGCCTGGAAGTCAGGGCTTCCTGGTTAAAGAAATCCAAGCCCTAGGCTGAAGCCTAACCCTAACCCTAGGCAGATAAATCAGCCTAGGTATAGGGATGGTGCCAAGGAAAAAGCTGTGAAAGCTGCCATGTTGTTGCACTTTTGTACTCCCCTTGGGATGCCTTGAACAGCTGCAGTGTGCCTGGAGCCCAGGGCTTCCTAGTTTCAAAAATCCTAGCCCTAGGCCTAAGCCTAACAGTAACCCTGGGAAGGTAAATCAGCCTGGTGTTAGGCTTCTTGCCAAGGAAAAAGCCGTGAAAGCAGCCATGTTGTGGCACTTTTGCACTCCCTTTTGGATGCCTTTCACAGCTCCAGTGTGCCTGGAACTCAGGGCTTCCTGATTTTAAAAATCCTAGCCCTAGGCCGAACCCCAACCCTAAGACGAGAAAGGCAAATCAGCCAGGAATTAGGCATGTCCCCAAGGAAAAAGCTGTGGAGGCAGGCATGTTGTGGTACTTTTGCACTCTTCTTGGCTAGTCCTTCGCAGCTGCTGTGTTCTTGGAAGTCAGGGCTTTCTGGTTAATAGAGCCCTTACCCTAGGCGTAACTCAAACCTTAACCCTAGGAAGGAAAATCAGCCTATGGTTCGGGATGGTCTCATGGAAATATCAGTGGTGGCAGCCAAGTTGCGTCACTTTTGCGCTCCCCTTGGGATGCCTTTCGCAGCTGCAGTGTGCCTGGAGCCCAGGGCTTCCTGGTTTTAAAAGTCCTAGGCCTAAGCCTAACAGTAACCCTAGGAAGGTAAATCAGCCGGGTATTAGGGTTCTTCCTAAGGGAAAAGCCGTGAAAGCAGCCATGTTGTGGCACTTCTGCACTCCCTTTGGGATGCCTTTGGCAGATGAAGTAAGCCTGGAACTCAGGGCTTCCTGGTTAAAGAAATCCAAGCCCTAGGCTGAAGCCTAACCCTAACCCTAGGCAGATAAATCAGCCAAGGTATAGGGATGGTGCCAAGGAAAAAGCTGTGAAAGCTGCCATGTTGTTGCACTTTTGTACTCCCCTTGGGATGCCTTGAACAGCTGCAGTGTGCCTGGAGCTAAGGGCTTCCTAGTTTTAAAATCCTAGCCCTAGGCCTAAGCCTAACAGTAACCCTGGGAAGGTAAATCAGCCTGGTGTTAGGCTTCTTGCCAAGGAAAAAGCCGTGAAAGCAGCCATGTTGTGGCACTTTTGCACTCCCTTTTGGATGCCTTTCACAGCTCCAGTGTGCCTGGAACTCAGGGCTTCCTGATTTTAAAAATCCTAGCCCTAGGCCGAACCCCAACCCTAAGACGAGAAAGGCAAATCAGCCAGGAATTAGGCATGTCCCCAAGGAAAAAGCTGTGGAGGCAGGCATGTTGTGGTACTTTTGCGCTCTTCTTGGCTAGTGCTTCGCAGCTGCTGTGTTCTTGGAACTCAGGGCTTTCTGGTTAATAGAGCCCTTACCCTAGGCGTAACTCAAACCTTAACCCTAGGAAGGAAAATCAACCTATGGTTCGGGATGGTCTCATGGAAATATCAGTGGTGGCAGCCAAGTTGCGTCACTTTTGCGCTCCCCTTGGGATGCCTTTCGCAGCTGCAGTGTGCCTGGAGCCCAGGGCTTCCTGGTTTTAAAAGTCCTAAGCCTAAGCCTAACAGTAACCCTAGGAAGGTAAATCAGCCGGGTATTAGGGTTCTTCCTAAGGGAAAAGCCGTGAAAGCAGCCATGTTGTGGCACTTCTGCACTCCCTTTGGGATGCCTTTGGCAGATGAAGTAAGCCTGGAACTCAGGGCTTCCTGGTTAAAGAAATCCAAGCCCTAGGCTGAAGCCTAACCCTAACCCTAGGCAGATAAATCAGCCTAGGTATAGGGATGGTGCCAAGGAAAAAGCTGTGAAAGCTGCCATGTTGTTGCACTTTTGTACTCCCCTTGGGATGCCTTGAACAGCTGCAGTGTGCCTGGAGCTAAGGGCTTCCTAGTTTTAAAAATCCTAGCCCTAGGCCTAAGCCTAACAGTAACCCTGGGAAGGTAAATCAGCCTGGTGTTAGGCTTCTTGCCAAGGAAAAAGCCGTGAAAGCAGCCATGTTGTGGCACTTTTGCACTCCCTTTTGGATGCCTTTCACAGCTCCAGTGTGCCTGGAACTCAGGGCTTCCTGATTTTAAAAATCCTAGCCCTAGGCCGAACCCCAACCCTAAGACGAGAAAGGCAAATCAGCCAGGAATTAGGCATGTCCCCAAGGAAAAAGCTGTGGAGGCAGGCATGTTGTGGTACTTTTGCGCTCTTCTTGGCTAGTCCTTCGCAGCTGCTGTGTTCTTGGAACTCAGGGCTTTCTGGTTAATAGAGCCCTTACCCTAGGCGTAACTCAAACCTTAACCCTAGGAAGGAAAATCAACCTATGGTTCGGGATGGTCTCATGGAAATATCAGTGGTGGCAGCCAAGTTGCGTCACTTTTGCGCTCCCCTTGGGATGCCTTTCGCAGCTGCAGTGTGCCTGGAGCCCAGGGCTTCCTGGTTTTAAAAGTCCTAGGCCTAAGCCTAACAGTAACCCTAGGAAGGTAAATCAGCCGGGTATTAGGGTTCTTCCTAAGGGAAAAGCCGTGAAAGCAGCCATGTTGTGGCACTTCTGCACTCCCTTTGGGATGCCTTTGGCAGATGAAGTAAGCCTGGAACTCAGGGCTTCCTGGTTAAAGAAATCCAAGCCCTAGGCTGAAGCCTAACCCTAACCCTAGGCAGATAAATCAGCCTAGGTATAGGGATGGTGCCAAGGAAAAAGCTGTGAAAGCTGCCATGTTGTTGCACTTTTGTACTCCCCTTGGGATGCCTTGAACAGCTGCAGTGTGCCTGGAGCTAAGGGCTTCCTAGTTTCAAAAATCCTAGCCCTAGGCCTAAGCCTAACAGTAACCCTGGGAAGGTAAATCAGCCTGGTGTTAGGCTTCTTGCCAAGGAAAAAGCCGTGAAAGCAGCCATGTTGTGGCACTTTTGCACTCCCTTTTGGATGCCTTTCACAGCTCCAGTGTGCCTGGAACTCAGGGCTTCCTGATTTTAAAAATCCTAGCCCTAGGCCGAACCCCAACCCTAAGACGAGAAAGGCAAATCAGCCAGGAATTAGGCATGTCCCCAAGGAAAAAGCTGTGGAGGCAGGCATGTTGTGGTACTTTTGCGCTCTTCTTGGCTAGTCCTTCGCAGCTGCTGTGTTCTTGGAACTCAGGGCTTTCTGGTTAATAGAGCCCTTACCCTAGGCGTAACTCAAACCTTAACCCTAGGAAGGAAAATCAGCCTATGGTTCGGGATGGTCTCATGGAAATATCAGTGGTGGCAGCCAAGTTGCGTCACTTTTGCGCTCCCCTTGGGATGCCTTTCGCAGCTGCAGTGTGCCTGGAGCCCAGGGCTTCCTGGTTTTAAAAGTCCTAGGCCTAAGCCTAACAGTAACCCTAGGAAGGTAAATCAGCCGGGTATTAGGGTTCTTCCTAAGGGAAAAGCCGTGAAAGCAGCCATGTTGTGGCACTTCTGCACTCCCTTTGGGATGCCTTTGGCAGATGAAGTAAGCCTGGAACTCAGGGCTTCCTGGTTAAAGAAATCCAAGCCCTAGGCTGAACCCTAACCCTAACCCTAGGCAGATAAATCAGCCTAGGTATAGGGATGGTGCCAAGGAAAAAGCTGTGAAAGCTGCCATGTTGTTGCACTTTTGTACTCCCCTTGGGATGCCTTGAACAGCTGCAGTGTGCCTGGAGCTAAGGGCTTCCTAGTTTTAAAAATCCTAGCCCTAGGCCTAAGCCTAACAGTAACCCTGGGAAGGGAAATCAGCCTGGTGTTAGGCTTCTTGCCAAGGAAAAAGCCGTGAAAGCAGCCATGTTGTGGCACTTTTGCACTCCCTTTTGGATGCCTTTCACAGCTCCAGTGTGCCTGGAACTCAGGGCTTCCTGATTTTAAAAATCCTAGCCCTAGGCCGAACCCCAACCCTAAGAGGAGAAAGGCAAATCAGCCAGGAATTAGGCATGTCCCCAAGGAAAAAGCTGTGGAGGCAGGCATGTTGTGGTACTTTTGCGCTCTTCTTGGCTAGTCCTTCGCAGCTGCTGTGTTCTTGGAACTCAGGGCTTTCTGGTTAATAGAGCCCTTACCCTAGGCGTAACTCAAACCTTAACCCTAGGAAGGAAAATCAGCCTATGGTTCGGGATGGTCTCATGGAAATATCAGTGGTGGCAGCCAAGTTGCGTCACTTTTGCGCTCCCCTTGGGATGCCTTTCGCAGCTGCAGTGTGCCTGGAGCCCAGGGCTTCCTGGTTTTAAAAGTCCTAGGCCTAAGCCTAACAGTAACCCTAGGAAGGTAAATCAGCCGGGTATTAGGGTTCTTCCTAAGGGAAAAGCCGTGAAAGCAGCCATGTTGTGGCACTTCTGCACTCCCTTTGGGATGCCTTTGGCAGATGAAGTAAGCCTGGAACTCAGGGCTTCCTGGTTAAAGAAATCCAAGCCCTAGGCTGAAGCCTAACCCTAACCCTAGGCAGATAAATCAGCCTAGGTATAGGGATGGTGCCAAGGAAAAAGCTGTGAAAGCTGCCATGTTGTTGCACTTTTGTACTCCCCTTGGGATGCCTTGAACAGCTGCAGTGTGCCTGGAGCCCAGGGCTTCCTAGTTTCAAAAATCCTAGCCCTAGGCCTAAGCCTAACAGTAACCCTGGGAAGGTAAATCAGCCTGGTGTTAGGCTTCTTGCCAAGGAAAAAGCTGTGAAAGCAGCCATGTTGTGGCACTTTTGCACTCCCTTTTGGATGCCTTTCACAGCTCCAGTGTGCCTGGAACTCAGGGCTTCCTGATTTTAAAAATCCTAGCCCTAGGCCGAACCCCAACCCTAAGACGAGAAAGGCAAATCAGCCAGGAATTAGGCATGTCCCCAAGGAAAAAGCTGTGGAGGCAGGCATGTTGTGGTACTTTTGCGCTCTTCTTGGCTAGTCCTTCGCAGCTGCTGTGTTCTTGGAACTCAGGGCTTTCTGGTTAATAGAGCCCTTACCCTAGGCGTAACTCAAACCTTAACCCTAGGAAGGAAAATCAGCCTATGGTTCGGGATGCTCTCATGGAAATATCAGTGGTGGCAGCCAAGTTGCGTCACTTTTGCGCTCCCCTTGGGATGCCTTTCGCAGCTGCAGTGTGCCTGGAGCCCAGGGCTTCCTGGTTTTAAAAGTCCTAAGCCTAAGCCTAACAGTAACCCTAGGAAGGTAAATCAGCCGGGTATTAGGGTTCTTCCTAAGGGAAAAGCCGTGAAAGCAGCCATGTTGTGGCACTTCTGCACTCCCTTTGGGATGCCTTTGGCAGATGAAGTAAGCCTGGAACTCAGGGCTTCCTGGTTAAAGAAATCCAAGCCCTAGGCTGAACCCTAAGCCTAACCCTAGGCAGATAAATCAGCCAAGGTATAGGGATGGTGCCAAGGAAAAAGCTGTGAAAGCTGCCATGTTGTTGCACTTTTGTACTCCCCTTGGGATGCCTTGAACAGCTGCAGTGTGCCTGGAGCTAAGGGCTTCCTAGTTTTAAAATCCTAGCCCTAGGCCTAAGCCTAACAGTAACCCTGGGAAGGTAAATCAGCCTGGTGTTAGGCTTCTTGCCAAGGAAAAAGCCGTGAAAGCAGCCATGTTGTGGCACTTTTGCACTCCCTTTTGGATGCCTTTCACAGCTCCAGTGTGCCTGGAACTCAGGGCTTCCTGATTTTAAAAATCCTAGCCCTAGGCCGAACCCCAACCCTAAGACGAGAAAGGCAAATCAGCCAGGAATTAGGCATGTCCCCAAGGAAAAAGCTGTGGAGGCAGGCATGTTGTGGTACTTTTGCGCACTTCTTGGCTAGTGCTTCGCAGCTGCTGTGTTCTTGGAACTCAGGGCTTTCTGGTTAATAGAGCCCTTACCCTAGGCGTAACTCAAACCTTAACCCTAGGAAGGAAAATCAACCTATGGTTCGGGATGGTCTCATGGAAATATCACTGGTGGCAGCCAAGTTGCATCACTTTTGCGCTCCCCTTGGGATGCCTTTCGCAGCTGCAGTGTGCCTGGAGCCCAGGGCTTCCTGGTTTTAAAAGTCCTAAGCCTAAGCCTAACAGTAACCCTAGGAAGGTAAATCAGCCGGGTATTAGGGTTCTTCCTAAGGGAAAAGCCGTGAAAGCAGCCATGTTGTGGCACTTCTGCACTCCCTTTGGGATGTCTTTGGCAGATGAAGTAAGCCTGGAACTCAGGGCTTCCTGGTTAAAGAAATCCAAGCCCTAGGCTGAAGCCTAACCCTAACCCTAGGCAGATAAATCAGCCTAGGTATAGGGATGGTGCCAAGGAAAAAGCTGTGAAAGCTGCCATGTTGTTGCACTTTTGTACTCCCCTTGGGATGCCTTGAACAGCTGCAGTGTGCCTGGAGCTAAGGGCTTCCTAGTTTTAAAAATCCTAGCCCTAGGCCTAAGCCTAACAGTAACCCTGGGAAGGTAAATCAGCCTGGTGTTAGGCTTCTTGCCAAGGAAAAAGCCGTGAAAGCAGCCATGTTGTGGCACTTTTGCACTCCCTTTTGGATGCCTTTCACAGCTCCAGTGTGCCTGGAACTCAGGGCTTCCTGATTTTAAAAATCCTAGCCCTAGGCCGAACCCCAACACTAAGACGAGAAAGGCAAATCAGCCAGGAATTAGGCATGTCCCCAAGGAAAAAGCTGTGGAGGCAGGCATGTTGTGGTACTTTTGCGCTCTTCTTGGCTAGTCCTTCGCAGCTGCTGTGTTCTTGGAACTCAGGGCTTTCTGGTTAATAGAGCCCTTACCCTAGGCGTAACTCAAACCTTAACCCTAGGAAGGAAAATCAGCCTATGGTTCGGGATGGTCTCATGGAAATATCAGTGGTGGCAGCCAAGTTGCGTCACTTTTGCGCTCCCCTTGGGATGCCTTTCGCAGCTGCAGTGTGCCTGGAGCCCAGGGCTTCCTGGTTTTAAAAGTCCTAGGCCTAAGCCTAACAGTAACCCTAGGAAGGTAAATCAGCCGGGTATTAGGGTTCTTCCTAAGGGAAAAGCCGTGAAAGCAGCCATGTTGTGGCACTTCTGCACTCCCTTTGGGATGCCTTTGGCAGATGAAGTAAGCCTGGAACTCAGGGCTTCCTGGTTAAAGAAATCCAAGCCCTAGGCTGAAGCCTAACCCTAACCCTAGGCAGATAAATCAGCCTAGGTATAGGGATGGTGCCAAGGAAAAAGCTGTGAAAGCTGCCATGTTGTTGCACTTTTGTACTCCCCTTGGGATGCCTTGAACAGCTGCAGTGTGCCTGGAGCTAAGGGCTTCCTAGTTTTAAAAATCCTAGCCCTAGGCCTAAGCCTAACAGTAACCCTGGGAAGGTAAATCAGCCTGGTGTTAGGCTTCTTGCCAAGGAAAAAGCCGTGAAAGCAGCCATGTTGTGGCACTTTTGCACTCCCTTTTGGATGCCTTTCACAGCTCCCGTGTGCCTGGAACTCAGGGCTTCCTGATTTTAAAAATCCTAGCCCTAGGCCGAACCCCAACACTAAGACGAGAAAGGCAAATCAGCCAGGAATTAGGCATGTCCCCAAGGAAAAAGCTGTGGAGGCAGGCATGTTGTGGTACTTTTGCGCTCTTCTTGGCTAGTCCTTCGCAGCTGCTGTGTTCTTGGAACTCAGGGCTTTCTGGTTAATAGAGCCCTTACCCTAGGCGTAACTCAAACCTTAACCCTAGGAAGGAAAATCAACCTATGGTTCGGGATGGTCTCATGGAAATATCAGTGGTGGCAGCCAAGTTGCGTCACTTTTGCGCTCCCCTTGGGATGCCTTTCGCAGCTGCAGTGTGCCTGGAGCCCAGGGCTTCCTGGTTTTAAAAGTCCTAGGCCTAAGCCTAACAGTAACCCTAGGAAGGTAAATCAGCCGGGTATTAGGGTTCTTCCTAAGGGAAAAGCCGTGAAAGCAGCCATGTTGTGGCACTTCTGCACTCCCTTTGGGATGCCTTTGGCAGATGAAGTAAGCCTGGAACTCAGGGCTTCCTGGTTAAAGAAATCCAAGCCCTAGGCTGAACCCTAACCCTAACCCTAGGCAGATAAATCAGCCTAGGTATAGGGATGGTGCCAAGGAAAAAGCTGTGAAAGCTGCCATGTTGTTGCACTTTTGTACTCCCCTTGGGATGCCTTGAACAGCTGCAGTGTGCCTGGAGCTAAGGGCTTCCTAGTTTTAAAAATCCTAGCCCTAGGCCTAAGCCTAACAGTAACCCTGGGAAGGTAAATCAGCCTGGTGTTAGGCTTCTTGCCAAGGAAAAAGCCGTGAAAGCAGCCATGTTGTGGCACTTTTGCACTCCCTTTTGGATGCCTTTCACAGCTCCAGTGTGCCTGGAACTCAGGGCTTCCTGATTTTAAAAATCCTAGCCCTAGGCCGAACCCCAACCCTAAGACGAGAAAGGCAAATCAGCCAGGAATTAGGCATGTCCCCAAGGAAAAAGCTGTGGAGGCAGGCATGTTGTGGTACTTTTGCGCTCTTCTTGGCTAGTCCTTCGCAGCTGCTGTGTTCTTGGAACTCAGGGCTTTCTGGTTAATAGACCCTTACCCTAGGCGTAACTCAAACCTTAACCCTAGGAAGGAAAATCAGCCTATGGTTCGGGATGGTCTCATGGAAATATCAGTGGTGGCAGCCAAGTTGCGTCACTTTTGCGCTCCCCTTGGGATGCCTTTCGCAGCTGCAGTGTGCCTGGAGCCCAGGGCTTCCTGGTTTTAAAAGTCCTAGGCCTAAGCCTAACAGTAACCCTAGGAAGGTAAATCAGCCGGGTATTAGGGTTCTTCCTAAGGGAAAAGCCGTGAAAGCAGCCATGTTGTGGCACTTCTGCACTCCCTTTGGGATGCCTTTGGCAGATGAAGTAAGCCTGGAACTCAGGGCTTCCTGGTTAAAGAAATCCAAGCCCTAGGCTGAAGCCTAACCCTAACCCTAGGCAGATAAATCAGCCTAGGTATAGGGATGGTGCCAAGGAAAAAGCTGTGAAAGCTGCCATGTTGTTGCACTTTTGTACTCCCCTTGGGATGCCTTGAACAGCTGCAGTGTGCCTGGAGCTAAGGGCTTCCTAGTTTTAAAAATCCTAGCCCTAGGCCTAAGCCTAACAGTAACCCTGGGAAGGTAAATCAGCCTGGTGTTAGGCTTCTTGCCAAGGAAAAAGCCGTGAAAGCAGCCATGTTGTGGCACTTTTGCACTCCCTTTTGGATGCCTTTCACAGCTCCAGTGTTCCTGGAACTCAGGGCTTCCTGATTTTAAAAATCCTAGCCCTAGGCCGAACCCCAACACTAAGACGAGAAAGGCAAATCAGCCAGGAATTAGGCATGTCCCCAAGGAAAAAGCTGTGGAGGCAGGCATGTTGTGCTACTTTTGCGCTCTTCTTGGCTAGTCCTTCGCAGCTGCTGTGTTCTTGGAACTCAGGGCTTTCTGGTTAATAGACCCTTACCCTAGGCGTAACTCAAACCTTAACCCTAGGAAGGAAAATCAGCCTATGGTTCGGGATGGTCTCATGGAAATATCAGTGGTGGCAGCCAAGTTGCGTCACTTTTGCGCTCCCCTTGGTTTGCCTTTCGCAGCTGCAGTGTGCCTGGAGCCCAGGGCTTCCTGGTTTTAAAAGTCCTAGGCCTAAGCCTAACAGTAACCCTAGGAAGGTAAATCAGCCGGGTATTAGGGTTCTTCCTAAGGGAAAAGCCGTGAAAGCAGCCATGTTGTGGCACTTCTGCACTCCCTTTGGGATGCCTTTGGCAGATGAAGTAAGCCTGGAACTCAGGGCTTCCTGGTTAAAGAAATCCAAGCCCTAGGCTGAAGCCTAACCCTAACCCTAGGCAGATAAATCAGCCTAGGTATAGGGATGGTGCCAAGGAAAAAGCTGTGAAAGCTGCCATGTTGTTGCACTTTTGTACTCCCCTTGGGATGCCTTGAACAGCTGCAGTGTGCCTGGAGCTAAGGGCTTCCTAGTTTCAAAAATCCTAGCCCTAGGCCTAAGCCTAACAGTAACCCTGGGAAGGTAAATCAGCCTGGTGTTAGGCTTCTTGCCAAGGAAAAAGCCGTGAAAGCAGCCATGTTGTGGCACTTTTGCACTCCCTTTTGGATGCCTTTCACAGCTCCAGTGTGCCTGGAACTCAGGGCTTCCTGATTTTAAAAATCCTAGCCCTAGGCCGAACCCCAACCCTAAGACGAGAAAGGCAAATCAGCCAGGAATTAGGCATGTCCCCAAGGAAAAAGCTGTGGAGGCAGGCATGTTGTGGTACTTTTGCGCTCTTCTTGGCTAGTCCTTCGCAGCTGCTGTGTTCTTGGAACTCAGGGCTTTCTGGTTAATAGACCCTTACCCTAGGCGTAACTCAAACCTTAACCCTAGGAAGGAAAATCAGCCTATGGTTCGGGATGGTCTCATGGAAATATCAGTGGTGGCAGCCAAGTTGCGTCACTTTTGCGCTCCCCTTGGGATGCCTTTCGCAGCTGCAGTGTGCCTGGAGCCCAGGGCTTCCTGGTTTTAAAAGTCCTAGGCCTAAGCCTAACAGTAACCCTAGGAAGGTAAATCAGCCGGGTATTAGGGTTCTTCCTAAGGGAAAAGCCGTGAAAGCAGCCATGTTGTGGCACTTCTGCACTCCCTTTGGGATGCCTTTGGCAGATGAAGTAAGCCTGGAACTCAGGTCTTCCTGGTTAAAGAAATCCAAGCCCTAGGCTGAACCCTAACCCTAACCCTAGGCAGATAAATCAGCCTAGGTATAGGGATGGTGCCAAGGAAAAAGCTGTGAAAGCTGCCATGTTGTTGCACTTTTGTACTCCCCTTGGGATGCCTTGAACAGCTGCAGTGTGCCTGGAGCTAAGGGCTTCCTAGTTTTAAAAATCCTAGCCCTAGGCCTAAGCCTAACAGTAACCCTGGGAAGGTAAATCAGCCTGGTGTTAGGCTTCTTGCCAAGGAAAAAGCCGTGAAAGCAGCCATGTTGTGGCACTTTTGCACTCCCTTTTGGATGCCTTTCACAGCTCCAGTGTGCCTGGAACTCAGGGCTTCCTGATTTTAAAAATCCTAGCCCTAGGCCGAACCCCAACACTAAGACGAGAAAGGCAAATCAGCCAGGAATTAGGCATGTCCCCAAGGAAAAAGCTGTGGAGGCAGGCATGTTGTGCTACTTTTGCGCTCTTCTTGGCTAGTCCTTCGCAGCTGCTGTGTTCTTGGAACTCAGGGCTTTCTGGTTAATAGACCCTTACCCTAGGCGTAACTCAAACCTTAACCCTAGGAAGGAAAATCAACCTATGGTTCGGGATGGTCTCATGGAAATATCAGTGGTGGCAGCCAAGTTGCGTCACTTTTGCGCTCCCCTTGGGATGCCTTTCGCAGCTGCAGTGTGCCTGGAGCCCAGGGCTTCCTGGTTTTAAAAGTCCTAGGCCTAAGCCTAACAGTAACCCTAGGAAGGTAAATCAGCCGGGTATTAGGGTTCTTCCTAAGGGAAAAGCCGTGAAAGCAGCCATGTTGTGGCACTTCTGCACTCCCTTTGGGATGCCTTTGGCAGATGAAGTAAGCCTGGAACTCAGGGCTTCCTGGTTAAAGAAATCCAAGCCCTAGGCTGAACCCTAACCCTAACCCTAGGCAGATAAATCAGCCTAGGTATAGGGATGGTGCCAAGGAAAAAGCTGTGAAAGCTGCCATGTTGTTGCACTTTTGTACTCCCCTTGGGATGCCTTGAACAGCTGCAGTGTGCCTGGAGCTAAGGGCTTCCTAGTTTCAAAAATCCTAGCCCTAGGCCTAAGCCTAACAGTAACCCTGGGAAGGTAAATCAGCCTGGTGTTAGGCTTCTTGCCAAGGAAAAAGCCGTGAAAGCAGCCATGTTGTGGCACTTTTGCACTCCCTTTTGGATGCCTTTCACAGCTCCAGTGTGCCTGGAACTCAGGGCTTCCTGATTTTAAAAACCCTAGCCCTAGGCCGAACCCCAACCCTAAGACGAGAAAGGCAAATCAGCCAGGAATTAGGCATGTCCCCAAGGAAAAAGCTGTGGAGGCAGGCATGTTGTGGTACTTTTGCGCTCTTCTTGGCTAGTCCTTCGCAGCTGCTGTGTTCTTGGAACTCAGGGCTTTCTGGTTAATAGAGCCCTTACCCTAGGCGTAACTCAAACCTTAACCCTAGGAAGGAAAATCAACCTATGGTTCGGGATGGTCTCATGGAAATATCAGTGGTGGCAGCCAAGTTGCGTCACTTTTGCGCTCCCCTTGGGATGCCTTTCGCAGCTGCAGTGTGCCTGGAGCCCAGGGCTTCCTGGTTTTAAAAGTCCTAGGCCTAAGCCTAACAGTAACCCTAGGAAGGTAAATCAGCCGGGTATTAGGGTTCTTCCTAAGGGAAAAGCCGTGAAAGCAGCCATGTTGTGGCACTTCTGCACTCCCTTTGGGATGCCTTTGGCAGATGAAGTAAGCCTGGAAGTCAGGGCTTCCTGGTTAAAGAAATCCAAGCCCTAGGCTGAAGCCTAACCCTAACCCTAGGCAGATAAATCAGCCTAGGTATAGGGATGGTGCCAAGGAAAAAGCTGTGAAAGCTGCCATGTTGTTGCACTTTTGTACTCCCCTTGGGATGCCTTGAACAGCTGCAGTGTGCCTGGAGCTAAGGGCTTCCTAGTTTTAAAAATCCTAGCCCTAGGCCTAAGCCTAACAGTAACCCTGGGAAGGTAAATCAGCCTGGTGTTAGGCTTCTTGCCAAGGAAAAAGCCGTGAAAGCAGCCATGTTGTGGCACTTTTGCACTCCCTTTTGGATGCCTTTCACAGCTCCAGTGTGCCTGGAACTCAGGGCTTCCTGATTTTAAAAATCCTAGCCCTAGGCCGAACCCCAACACTAAGACGAGAAAGGCAAATCAGCCAGGAATTAGGCATGTCCCCAAGGAAAAAGCTGTGGAGGCAGGCATGTTGTGCTACTTTTGCGCTCTTCTTGGCTAGTCCTTCGCAGCTGCTGTGTTCTTGGAACTCAGGGCTTTCTGGTTAATAGACCCTTACCCTAGGCGTAACTCAAACCTTAACCCTAGGAAGGAAAATCAGCCTATGGTTCGGGATGGTCTCATGGAAATATCAGTGGTGGCAGCCAAGTTGCGTCACTTTTGCGCTCCCCTTGGTTTGCCTTTCGCAGCTGCAGTGTGCCTGGAGCCCAGGGCTTCCTGGTTTTAAAAGTCCTAGGCCTAAGCCTAACAGTAACCCTAGGAAGGTAAATCAGCCGGGTATTAGGGTTCTTCCTAAGGGAAAAGCCGTGAAAGCAGCCATGTTGTGGCACTTCTGCACTCCCTTTGGGATGCCTTTGGCAGATGAAGTAAGCCTGGAACTCAGGGCTTCCTGGTTAAAGAAATCCAAGCCCTAGGCTGAAGCCTAACCCTAACCCTAGGCAGATAAATCAGCCTAGGTATAGGGATGGTGCCAAGGAAAAAGCTGTGAAAGCTGCCATGTTGTTGCACTTTTGTACTCCCCTTGGGATGCCTTGAACAGCTGCAGTGTGCCTGGAGCTAAGGGCTTCCTAGTTTCAAAAATCCTAGCCCTAGGCCTAAGCCTAACAGTAACCCTGGGAAGGTAAATCAGCCTGGTGTTAGGCTTCTTGCCAAGGAAAAAGCCGTGAAAGCAGCCATGTTGTGGCACTTTTGCACTCCCTTTTGGATGCCTTTCACAGCTCCAGTGTGCCTGGAACTCAGGGCTTCCTGATTTTAAAAATCCTAGCCCTAGGCCGAACCCCAACCCTAAGACGAGAAAGGCAAATCAGCCAGGAATTAGGCATGTCCCCAAGGAAAAAGCTGTGGAGGCAGGCATGTTGTGGTACTTTTGCGCTCTTCTTGGCTAGTCCTTCGCAGCTGCTGTGTTCTTGGAACTCAGGGCTTTCTGGTTAATAGACCCTTACCCTAGGCGTAACTCAAACCTTAACCCTAGGAAGGAAAATCAGCCTATGGTTCGGGATGGTCTCATGGAAATATCAGTGGTGGCAGCCAAGTTGCGTCACTTTTGCGCTCCCCTTGGGATGCCTTTCGCAGCTGCAGTGTGCCTGGAGCCCAGGGCTTCCTGGTTTTAAAAGTCCTAGGCCTAAGCCTAACAGTAACCCTAGGAAGGTAAATCAGCCGGGTATTAGGGTTCTTCCTAAGGGAAAAGCCGTGAAAGCAGCCATGTTGTGGCACTTCTGCACTCCCTTTGGGATGCCTTTGGCAGATGAAGTAAGCCTGGAACTCAGGGCTTCCTGGTTAAAGAAATCCAAGCCCTAGGCTGAAGCCTAACCCTAACCCTAGGCAGATAAATCAGCCTAGGTATAGGGATGGTGCCAAGGAAAAAGCTGTGAAAGCTGCCATGTTGTTGCACTTTTGTACTCCCCTTGGGATGCCTTGAACAGCTGCAGTGTGCCTGGAGCTAAGGGCTTCCTAGTTTTAAAAATCCTAGCCCTAGGCCTAAGCCTAACAGTAACCCTGGGAAGGTAAATCAGCCTGGTGTTAGGCTTCTTGCCAAGGAAAAAGCCGTGAAAGCAGCCATGTTGTGGCACTTTTGCACTCCCTTTTGGATGCCTTTCACAGCTCCAGTGTGCCTGGAACTCAGGGCTTCCTGATTTTAAAAATCCTAGCCCTAGGCCGAACCCCAACCCTAAGACGAGAAAGGCAAATCAGCCAGGAATTAGGCATGTCCCCAAGGAAAAAGCTGTGGAGGCAGCCATGTTGTGGTACTTTTGCGCTCTTCTTGGCTAGTCCTTCGCAGCTGCTGTGTTCTTGGAAATCAGGGCTTTCTGGTTAATAGAGCCCTTACCCTAGGCGTAACTCAAACCTTAACCCTAGGAAGGAAAATCAGCCTATGGTTCGGGATGGTCTCATGGAAATATCAGTGGTGGCAGCCAAGTTGCGTCACTTTTGCGCTCCCCTTGGGATGCCTTTCGCAGCTGCAGTGTGCCTGGAGCCCAGGGCTTCCTGGTTTTAAAAGTCCTAGGCCTAAGCCTAACAGTAACCCTAGGAAGGTAAATCAGCCGGGTATTAGGGTTCTTCCTAAGGGAAAAGCCGTGAAAGCAGCCATGTTGTGGCACTTCTGCACTCCCTTTGGGATGCCTTTGGCAGATGAAGTAAGCCTGGAACTCAGGGCTTCCTGGTTAAAGAAATCCAAGCCCTAGGCTGAAGCCTAACCCTAACCCTAGGCAGATAAATCAGCCTAGGTATAGGGATGGTGCCAAGGAAAAAGCTGTGAAAGCTGCCATGTTGTTGCACTTTTGTACTCCCCTTGGGATGCCTTGAACAGCTGCAGTGTGCCTGGAGCTAAGGGCTTCCTAGTTTCAAAAATCCTAGCCCTAGGCCTAAGCCTAACAGTAACCCTGGGAAGGTAAATCAGCCTGGTGTTAGGCTTCTTGCCAAGGAAAAAGCCGTGAAAGCAGCCATGTTGTGGCACTTTTGCACTCCCTTTTGGATGCCTTTCACAGCTCCAGTGTGCCTGGAACTCAGGGCTTCCTGATTTTAAAAATCCTAGCCCTAGGCCGAACCCCAACACTAAGACGAGAAAGGCAAATCAGCCAGGAATTAGGCATGTCCCCAAGGAAAAAGCTGTGGAGGCAGGCATGTTGTGGTACTTTTGCGCTCTTCTTGGCTAGTCCTTCGCAGCTGCTGTGTTCTTGGAACTCAGGGCTTTCTGGTTAATAGACCCTTACCCTAGGCGTAACTCAAACCTTAACCCTAGGAAGGAAAATCAACCTATGGTTCGGGATGGTCTCATGGAAATATCAGTGGTGGCAGCCAAGTTGCGTCACTTTTGCGCTCCCCTTGGGATGCCTTTCGCAGCTGCAGTGTGCCTGGAGCCCAGGGCTTCCTGGTTTTAAAAGTCCTAGGCCTAAGCCTAACAGTAACCCTAGGAAGGTAAATCAGCCGGGTATTAGGGTTCTTCCTAAGGGAAAAGCCGTGAAAGCAGCCATGTTGTGGCACTTCTGCACTCCCTTTGGGATGCCTTTGGCAGATGAAGTAAGCCTGGAACTCAGGGCTTCCTGGTTAAAGAAATCCAAGCCCTAGGCTGAAGCCTAACCCTTACCCTGGGCAGATAAATCAGCCTAGGTATAGGGATGGTGCCAAGGAAAAAGCTGTGAAAGCTGCCATGTTGTTGCACTTTTGTACTCCCCTTGGGATGCCTTGAACAGCTGCAGTGTGCCTGGAGCTAAGGGCTTCCTAGTTTCAAAAATCCTAGCCCTAGGCCTAAGCCTAACAGTAACCCTGGGAAGGTAAATCAGCCTGGTGTTAGGCTTCTTGCCAAGGAAAAAGCCGTGAAAGCAGCCATGTTGTGGCACTTTTGCACTCCCTTTTGGATGCCTTTCACAGCTCCAGTGTGCCTGGAACTCAGGGCTTCCTGATTTTAAAAACCCTAGCCCTAGGCCGAACCCCAACCCTAAGACGAGAAAGGCAAATCAGCCAGGAATTAGGCATGTCCCCAAGGAAAAAGCTGTGGAGGCAGGCATGTTGTGGTACTTTTGCGCTCTTCTTGGCTAGTCCTTCGCAGCTGCTGTGTTCTTGGAACTCAGGGCTTTCTGGTTAATAGACCCTTACCCTAGGCGTAACTCAAACCTTAACCCTAGGAAGGAAAATCAACCTATGGTTCGGGATGGTCTCATGGAAATATCAGTGGTGGCAGCCAAGTTGCGTCACTTTTGCGCTCCCCTTGGGATGCCTTTCGCAGCTGCAGTGTGCCTGGAGCCCAGGGCTTCCTGGTTTTAAAAGTCCTAGGCCTAAGCCTAACAGTAACCCTAGGAAGGTAAATCAGCCGGGTATTAGGGTTCTTCCTAAGGGAAAAGCCGTGAAAGCAGCCATGTTGTGGCACTTCTGCACTCCCTTTGGGATGCCTTTGGCAGATGAAGTAAGCCTGGAACTCAGGGCTTCCTGGTTAAAGAAATCCAAGCCCTAGGCTGAAGCCTAACCCTAACCCTAGGCAGATAAATCAGCCTAGGTATAGGGATGGTGCCAAGGAAAAAGCTGTGAAAGCTGCCATGTTGTTGCACTTTTGTACTCCCCTTGGGATGCCTTGAACAGCTGCAGTGTGCCTGGAGCTAAGGGCTTCCTAGTTTTAAAAATCCTAGCCCTAGGCCTAAGCCTAACAGTAACCCTGGGAAGGTAAATCAGCCTGGTGTTAGGCTTCTTGCCAAGGAAAAAGCCGTGAAAGCAGCCATGTTGTGGCACTTTTGCACTCCCTTTTGGATGCCTTTCACAGCTGCAGTGTGCCTGGAACTCAGGGCTTCCTGATTTTAAAAATCCTAGCCCTAGGCCGAACCCCAACCCTAAGACGAGAAAGGCAAATCAGCCAGGAATTAGGCATGTCCCCAAGGAAAAAGCTGTGGAGGCAGGCATGTTGTGGTACTTTTGCGCTCTTCTTGGCTAGTCCTTCGCAGCTGCTGTGTTCTTGGAACTCAGGGCTTTCTGGTTAATAGACCCTTACCCTAGGCGTAACTCAAACCTTAACCCTAGGAAGGAAAATCAGCCTATGGTTCGGGATGGTCTCATGGAAATATCAGTGGTGGCAGCCAAGTTGCGTCACTTTTGCGCTCCCCTTGGGATGCCTTTCGCAGCTGCAGTGTGCCTGGAGCCCAGGGCTTCCTGGTTTTAAAAGTCCTAGGCCTAAGCCTAACAGTAACCCTAGGAAGGTAAATCAGCCGGGTATTAGGGTTCTTCCTAAGGGAAAAGCCGTGAAAGCAGCCATGTTGTGGCACTTCTGCACTCCCTTTGGGATGCCTTTGGCAGATGAAGTAAGCCTGGAACTCAGGGCTTCCTGGTTAAAGAAATCCAAGCCCTAGGCTGAAGCCTAACCCTAACCCTAGGCAGATAAATCAGCCTAGGTATAGGGATGGTGCCAAGGAAAAAGCTGTGAAAGCTGCCATGTTGTTGCACTTTTGTACTCCCCTTGGGATGCCTTGAACAGCTGCAGTGTGCCTGGAGCTAAGGGCTTCCTAGTTTCAAAAATCCTAGCCCTAGGCCTAAGCCTAACAGTAACCCTGGGAAGGTAAATCAGCCTGGTGTTAGGCTTCTTGCCAAGGAAAAAGCCGTGAAAGCAGCCATGTTGTGGCACTTTTGCACTCCCTTTTGGATGCCTTTCACAGCTCCAGTGTGCCTGGAACTCAGGGCTTCCTGATTTTAAAAATCCTAGCCCTAGGCCGAACCCCAACACTAAGACGAGAAAGGCAAATCAGCCAGGAATTAGGCATGTCCCCAAGGAAAAAGCTGTGGAGGCAGGCATGTTGTGGTACTTTTGCGCTCTTCTTGGCTAGTCCTTCGCAGCTGCTGTGTTCTTGGAACTCAGGGCTTTCTGGTTAATAGACCCTTACCCTAGGCGTAACTCAAACCTTAACCCTAGGAAGGAAAATCAACCTATGGTTCGGGATGGTCTCATGGAAATATCAGTGGTGGCAGCCAAGTTGCGTCACTTTTGCGCTCCCCTTGGGATGCCTTTCGCAGCTGCAGTGTGCCTGGAGCCCAGGGCTTCCTGGTTTTAAAAGTCCTAGGCCTAAGCCTAACAGTAACCCTAGGAAGGTAAATCAGCCGGGTATTAGGGTTCTTCCTAAGGGAAAAGCCGTGAAAGCAGCCATGTTGTGGCACTTCTGCACTCCCTTTGGGATGCCTTTGGCAGATGAAGTAAGCCTGGAACTCAGGGCTTCCTGGTTAAAGAAATCCAAGCCCTAGGCTGAAGCCTAACCCTTACCCTGGGCAGATAAATCAGCCTAGGTATAGGGATGGTGCCAAGGAAAAAGCTGTGAAAGCTGCCATGTTGTTGCACTTTTGTACTCCCCTTGGGATGCCTTGAACAGCTGCAGTGTGCCTGGAGCTAAGGGCTTCCTAGTTTCAAAAATCCTAGCCCTAGGCCTAAGCCTAACAGTAACCCTGGGAAGGTAAATCAGCCTGGTGTTAGGCTTCTTGCCAAGGAAAAAGCCGTGAAAGCAGCCATGTTGTGGCACTTTTGCACTCCCTTTTGGATGCCTTTCACAGCTCCAGTGTGCCTGGAACTCAGGGCTTCCTGATTTTAAAAACCCTAGCCCTAGGCCGAACCCCAACCCTAAGACGAGAAAGGCAAATCAGCCAGGAATTAGGCATGTCCCCAAGGAAAAAGCTGTGGAGGCAGGCATGTTGTGGTACTTTTGCGCTCTTCTTGGCTAGTCCTTCGCAGCTGCTGTGTTCTTGGAACTCAGGGCTTTCTGGTTAATAGACCCTTACCCTAGGCGTAACTCAAACCTTAACCCTAGGAAGGAAAATCAACCTATGGTTCGGGATGGTCTCATGGAAATATCAGTGGTGGCAGCCAAGTTGCGTCACTTTTGCGCTCCCCTTGGGATGCCTTTCGCAGCTGCAGTGTGCCTGGAGCCCAGGGCTTCCTGGTTTTAAAAGTCCTAGGCCTAAGCCTAACAGTAACCCTAGGAAGGTAAATCAGCCGGGTATTAGGGTTCTTCCTAAGGGAAAAGCCGTGAAAGCAGCCATGTTGTGGCACTTCTGCACTCCCTTTGGGATGCCTTTGGCAGATGAAGTAAGCCTGGAACTCAGGGCTTCCTGGTTAAAGAAATCCAAGCCCTAGGCTGAAGCCTAACCCTAACCCTAGGCAGATAAATCAGCCTAGGTATAGGGATGGTGCCAAGGAAAAAGCTGTGAAAGCTGCCATGTTGTTGCACTTTTGTACTCCCCTTGGGATGCCTTGAACAGCTGCAGTGTGCCTGGAGCTAAGGGCTTCCTAGTTTTAAAAATCCTAGCCCTAGGCCTAAGCCTAACAGTAACCCTGGGAAGGTAAATCAGCCTGGTGTTAGGCTTCTTGCCAAGGAAAAAGCCGTGAAAGCAGCCATGTTGTGGCACTTTTGCACTCCCTTTTGGATGCCTTTCACAGCTGCAGTGTGCCTGGAACTCAGGGCTTCCTGATTTTAAAAATCCTAGCCCTAGGCCGAACCCCAACCCTAAGACGAGAAAGGCAAATCAGCCAGGAATTAGGCATGTCCCCAAGGAAAAAGCTGTGGAGGCAGGCATGTTGTGGTACTTTTGCGCTCTTCTTGGCTAGTCCTTCGCAGCTGCTGTGTTCTTGGAACTCAGGGCTTTCTGGTTAATAGACCCTTACCCTAGGCGTAACTCAAACCTTAACCCTAGGAAGGAAAATCAGCCTATGGTTCGGGATGGTCTCATGGAAATATCAGTGGTGGCAGCCAAGTTGCGTCACTTTTGCGCTCCCCTTGGGATGCCTTTCGCAGCTGCAGTGTGCCTGGAGCCCAGGGCTTCCTGGTTTTAAAAGTCCTAGGCCTAAGCCTAACAGTAACCCTAGGAAGGTAAATCAGCCGGGTATTAGGGTTCTTCCTAAGGGAAAAGCCGTGAAAGCAGCCATGTTGTGGCACTTCTGCACTCCCTTTGGGATGCCTTTGGCAGATGAAGTAAGCCTGGAACTCAGGGCTTCCTGGTTAAAGAAATCCAAGCCCTAGGCTGAAGCCTAACCCTTACCCTGGGCAGATAAATCAGCCTAGGTATAGGGATGGTGCCAAGGAAAAAGCTGTGAAAGCTGCCATGTTGTTGCACTTTTGTACTCCCCTTGGGATGCCTTGAACAGCTGCAGTGTGCCTGGAGCTAAGGGCTTCCTAGTTTCAAAAATCCTAGCCCTAGGCCTAAGCCTAACAGTAACCCTGGGAAGGTAAATCAGCCTGGTGTTAGGCTTCTTGCCAAGGAAAAAGCCGTGAAAGCAGCCATGTTGTGGCACTTTTGCACTCCCTTTTGGATGCCTTTCACAGCTCCAGTGTGCCTGGAACTCAGGGCTTCCTGATTTTAAAAACCCTAGCCCTAGGCCGAACCCCAACCCTAAGACGAGAAAGGCAAATCAGCCAGGAATTAGGCATGTCCCCAAGGAAAAAGCTGTGGAGGCAGGCATGTTGTGGTACTTTTGCGCTCTTCTTGGCTAGTCCTTCGCAGCTGCTGTGTTCTTGGAACTCAGGGCTTTCTGGTTAATAGACCCTTACCCTAGGCGTAACTCAAACCTTAACCCTAGGAAGGAAAATCAGCCTATGGTTCGGGATGGTCTCATGGAAATATCAGTGGTGGCAGCCAAGTTGCGTCACTTTTGCGCTCCCCTTGGGATGCCTTTCGCAGCTGCAGTGTGCCTGGAGCCCAGGGCTTCCTGGTTTTAAAAGTCCTAGGCCTAAGCCTAACAGTAACCCTAGGAAGGTAAATCAGCCGGGTATTAGGGTTCTTCCTAAGGGAAAAGCCGTGAAAGCAGCCATGTTGTGGCACTTCTGCACTCCCTTTGGGATGCCTTTGGCAGATGAAGTAAGCCTGGAACTCAGGGCTTCCTGGTTAAAGAAATCCAAGCCCTAGGCTGAAGCCTAACCCTAACCCTAGGCAGATAAATCAGCCTAGGTATAGGGATGGTGCCAAGGAAAAAGCTGTGAAAGCTGCCATGTTGTTGCACTTTTGTACTCCCCTTGGGATGCCTTGAACAGCTGCAGTGTGCCTGGAGCTAAGGGCTTCCTAGTTTTAAAAATCCTAGCCCTAGGCCTAAGCCTAACAGTAACCCTGGGAAGGTAAATCAGCCTGGTGTTAGGCTTCTTGCCAAGGAAAAAGCCGTGAAAAGCAGCCATGTTGTGGCACTTTTGCACTCCCTTTTGGATGCCTTTCACAGCTGCAGTGTGCCTGGAACTCAGGGCTTCCTGATTTTAAAAATCCTAGCCCTAGGCCGAACCCCAACCCTAAGACGAGAAAGGCAAATCAGCCAGGAATTAGGCATGTCCCCAAGGAAAAAGCTGTGGAGGCAGGCATGTTGTGGTACTTTTGCGCTCTTCTTGGCTAGTCCTTCGCAGCTGCTGTGTTCTTGGAACTCAGGGCTTTCTGGTTAATAGACCCTTACCCTAGGCGTAACTCAAACCTTAACCCTAGGAAGGAAAATCAGCCTATGGTTCGGGATGGTCTCATGGAAATATCAGTGGTGGCAGCCAAGTTGCGTCACTTTTGCGCTCCCCTTGGGATGCCTTTCGCAGCTGCAGTGTGCCTGGAGCCCAGGGCTTCCTGGTTTTAAAAGTCCTAGGCCTAAGCCTAACAGTAACCCTAGGAAGGTAAATCAGCCGGGTATTAGGGTTCTTCCTAAGGGAAAAGCCGTGAAAGCAGCCATGTTGTGGCACTTCTGCACTCCCTTTGGGATGCCTTTGGCAGATGAAGTAAGCCTGGAACTCAGGGCTTCCTGGTTAAAGAAATCCAAGCCCTAGGCTGAAGCCTAACCCTAACCCTAGGCAGATAAATCAGCCTAGGTATAGGGATGGTGCCAAGGAAAAAGCTGTGAAAGCTGCCATGTTGTTGCACTTTTGTACTCCCCTTGGGATGCCTTGAACAGCTGCAGTGTGCCTGGAGCTAAGGGCTTCCTAGTTTCAAAAATCCTAGCCCTAGGCCTAAGCCTAACAGTAACCCTGGGAAGGTAAATCAGCCTGGTGTTAGGCTTCTTGCCAAGGAAAAAGCCGTGAAAGCAGCCATGTTGTGGCACTTTTGCACTCCCTTTTTGATGCCTTTCACAGCTGCAGTGTGCCTGGAACTCAGGGCTTCCTGATTTTAAAAATCCTAGCCCTAGGCCGAACCCCAACCCTAAGACGAGAAAGGCAAATCAGCCAGGAATTAGGCATGTCCCCAAGGAAAAAGCTGTGGAGGCAGGCATGTTGTGGTACTTTTGCGCTCTTCTTGGCTAGTCCTTCGCAGCTGCTGTGTTCTTGGAACTCAGGGCTTTCTGGTTAATAGAGCCCTTACCCTAGGCGTAACTCAAACCTTAACCCTAGGAAGGAAAATCAGCCTATGGTTCGGGATGGTCTCATGGAAATATCAGTGGTGGCAGCCAAGTTGCGTCACTTTTGCGCTCCCCTTGGGATGCCTTTCGCAGCTGCAGTGTGCCTGGAGCCCAGGGCTTCCTGGTTTTAAAAGTCCTAGGCCTAAGCCTAACAGTAACCCTAGGAAGGTAAATCAGCCGGGTATTAGGGTTCTTCCTAAGGGAAAAGCCGTGAAAGCAGCCATGTTGTGGCACTTCTGCACTCCCTTTGGGATGCCTTTGGCAGATGAAGTAAGCCTGGAACTCAGGGCTTCCTGGTTAAAGAAATCCAAGCCCTAGGCTGAAGCCTAACCCTAACCCTAGGCAGATAAATCAGCCTAGGTATAGGGATGGTGCCAAGGAAAAAGCTGTGAAAGCTGCCATGTTGTAGCACTTTTGTACTCCCCTTGAGATGGCTGAAAACAGCTGCAGTGTGCCTGGAGCTAAGGGCTTCCTAGTTTCAAAAATCCTAGCCCTAGGCCTAAGCCTAACAGTAACCCTGGGAAGGTAAATCAGCCTGGTGTTAGGCTTCTTGCCAAGGAAAAAGCCGTGAAAGCAGCCATGTTGTGGCACTTTTGCACTCCCTTTTGGATGCCTTTCACAGCTCCAGTGTGCCTGGAACTCAGGGCTTCCTGATTTTAAAAATCCTAGCCCTAGGCCGAACCCCAACCCTAAGACGAGAAAGGCAAATCAGCCAGGAATTAGGCATGTCCCCAAGGAAAAAGCTGTGGAGGCAGGCATGTTGTGGTACTTTTGCGCTCTTCTTGGCTAGTCCTTCGCAGCTGCTGTGTTCTTGGAACTCAGGGCTTTCTGGTTAATAGACCCTTACCCTAGGCGTAACTCAAACCTTAACCCTAGGAAGGAAAATCAGCCTATGGTTCGGGATGGTCTCATGGAAATATCAGTGGTGGCAGCCAAGTTGCGTCACTTTTGCGCTCCCCTTGGGATGCCTTTCGCAGCTGCAGTGTGCCTGGAGCCCAGGGCTTCCTGGTTTTAAAAGTCCTAGGCCTAAGCCTAACAGTAACCCTAGGAAGGTAAATCAGCTGGGTATTAGGGTTCTTCCTAAGGGAAAAGCCGTGAAAGCAGCCATGTTGTGGCACTTCTGCACTCCCTTTGGGATGCCTTTGGCAGATGAAGTAAGCCTGGAAGTCAGGGCTTCCTGGTTAAAGAAATCCAAGCCCTAGGCTGAAGCCTAACCCTAACCCTAGGCAGATAAATCAGCCTAGGTATAAGGATGGTGCCAAGGAAAAAGCTGTGAAAGCTGCCATGTTGTTGCACTTTTGTACTCCCCTTGGGATGCCTTGAACAGCTGCAGTGTGCCTGGAGTTAAGGGCTTCCTAGTTTTAAAAATCCTAGCCCTAGGCCTAAGCCTAACAGTAACCCTGGGAAGGTAAATCAGCCTGGTGTTAGGCTTCTTGCCAAGGAAAAAGCCGTGAAAGCAGCCATGTTGTGGCACTTCTGCACTCCCTTTGGGATGCCTTTTGCAGATGAAGTAAGCTTGGAACTCAGGGCTTCCTGGTTAAAATTCCAAGCCCTAGGCTGAACCCTAACCCTAACCCTAGGCAGATAAATCAGCCTAGGTATAGGGATGGTGCCAAGGAAAAAGCTGTTAAAGCTGCCATGTTGTTGCACTTTTGTACTCTCCTTGGGATGCCTTGAACAGCTGCAGTGTGCCTGGAGCTAAGGGCTTCCTAATTTTAAAAATCCTAGCCCTAGGCCTAAGCCTAACAGTAACCCTGGGAAGGTAAATCAGCCTGGTGTTAGGCTTCTTGCCAAGGAAAAAGCCGTGAAAGCAGCCATGTTGTGGCACTTTTGCACTCCCTTTTGGATGCCTTTCACAGCTGCAGTGTGCCTGGAACTCAGGGCTTCCTGATTTTAAAAATCCTAGCCCTAGGCCGAACCCCAACCCTAAGACGAGAAAGGCAAATCAGCCAGGAATTAGGCATGTCCCCAAGGAAAAAGCTGTGGAGGCAGGCATGTTGTGGTACTTTTGCGCTCTTCTTGGCTAGTCCTTCGCAGCTGCTGTGTTCTTGGAAGTCAGGGCTTTCTGGTTAATAGAGCCCTTACCCTAGGCGTAACTCAAACCTTAACCCTAGGAAGGAAAATCAACCTATGGTTCGGGATGGTCTCATGGAAATATCAGTGGTGGCAGGCAAGTTGCGTCACTTTTGCGCTCCCCTTGGGATGCCTTTCGCAGCTGCAGTGTGCCTGGAGCCCAGGGCTTCCTGGTTTTAAAAGTCCTAGGCCTAAGCCTAACAGTAACCCTAGGAAGGTAAATCAGCCGGGTATTAGGGTTCTTCCTAAGGGAAAAGCCGTGAAAGCAGCCATGTTGTGGCACTTCTGCACTCCCTTTGGGATGCCTTTGGCAGATGAAGTAAGCCTGGAACTCAGGGCTTCCTGGTTAAAGAAATCCAAGCCCTAGGCTGAAGCCTAACCCTAACCCTAGGCAGATAAATCAGCCTAGGTATAGGGATGGTGCCAAGGAAAAAGCTGTGAAAGCTGCCATGTTGTTGCACTTTTGTACTCCCCTTGGGATGCCTTGAACAGCTGCAGTGTGCCTGGAGCTAAGGGCTTCCTAATTTTAAAAATCCTAGCCCTAGGCCTAAGCCTAACAGTAACCCTGGGAAGGTAAATCAGCCTGGTGTTAGGCTTCTTGCCAAGGAAAAAGCCGTGAAAGCAGCCATGTTGTGGCACTTTTGCACTCCCTTTTGGATGCCTTTCACAGCTCCAGTGTGCCTGGAACTCAGGGCTTCCTGATTTTAAAAATCCTAGCCCCAGGCCGAACCCCAACCCTAAGACGAGAAAGGCAAATCAGCCAGGAATTAGGCATGTCCCCAAGGAAAAAGCTGTGGAGGCAGGCATGTTGTGGTACTTTTGCGCTCCCCTTGGGATGCCTTTCGCAGCTGCAGTGTGCCTGGAGCCCAGGGCTTCCTGGTTTTAAAAGTCCTAGGCCTAAGCTTAACAGTAACCCTAGGAAGGTAAATCAGCCGGGTATTAGGGTTCTTCCTAAGGGAAAAGCCGTGAAAGCAGCCATGTTGTGGCACTTCTGCACTCCCTTTGGGATGCCTTTGGCAGATGAATTAAGCCTGGAACTCAGGGCTTCCTGGTTAAAGAAATCCAAGCCCTAGGCTGAACCCTAACCCTAACACTAGGCAGATAAATCAGCCTAGGTATAGGGA
Source organism: Ammospiza nelsoni (assembly GCF_027579445.1). Taxonomy (NCBI): domain Eukaryota; kingdom Metazoa; phylum Chordata; class Aves; order Passeriformes; family Passerellidae; genus Ammospiza; species Ammospiza nelsoni. The sequence goes on along the minus strand of NW_026683203.1, from coordinate 399,487 downwards.
TGGTGCCAAGGAAAAAGCTGTGAAAGCTGCCATGTTGTTGCACTTTTGTACTCCCCTTGGGATGCCTTGAACAGCTGCAGTGTGCCTGGAGCTAAGGGCTTCCTAGTTTCAAAAATCCTAGCCCTAGGCCTAAGCCTAACAGTAACCCTGGGAAGGTAAATCAGCCTGGTGTTAGGCTTCTTGCCAAGGAAAAAGCCGTGAAAGCAGCCATGTTGTGGCACTTTTGCACTCCCTTTTGGATGCCTTTCACAGCTCCAGTGTGCCTGGAACTCAGGGCTTCCTGATTTTAAAAATCCTAGCCCTAGGCCGAACCCCAACCCTAAGACGACAAAGGCAAATCAGCCAGGAATTAGGCATGTCCCCAAGGAAAAAGCTGTGGAGGCAGGCATGTTGTGGTACTTTTGCGCTCTTCTTGGCTAGTCCTTCGCAGCTGCTGTGTTCTTGGAACTCAGGGCTTTCTGGTTAATAGAGCCCTTACCCTAGGCGTAACTCAAACCTTAACCCTAGGAAGGAAAATCAACCTATGGTTCGGGATGGTCTCATGGAAATATCAGTGGTGGCAGCCAAGTTGCGTCACTTTTGCGCTCCCCTTGGGATGCCTTTCGCAGCTGCAGTGTGCCTGGAGCCCAGGGCTTCCTGGTTTTAAAAGTCCTAGGCCTAAGCCTAACAGTAACCCTAGGAAGGTAAATCAGCCGGGTATTAGGGTTCTTCCTAAGGGAAAAGCCGTGAAAGCAGCCATGTTGTGGCACTTCTGCACTCCCTTTGGGATGCCTTTGGCAGATGAAGTAAGCCTGGAACTCAGGGCTTCCTGGTTAAAGAAATCCAAGCCCTAGGCTGAAGCCTAACCCTAACCCTAGGCAGATAAATCAGCCTAGGTATAGGGATGGTGCCAAGGAAAAAGCTGTGAAAGCTGCCATGTTGTTGCACTTTTGTACTCCCCTTGGGATGCCTTGAACAGCTGCAGTGTGCCTGGAGCTAAGGGCTTCCTAGTTTTAAAAATCCTAGCCCTAGGCCTAAGCCTAACAGTAACCCTGGGAAGGTAAATCAGCCTGGTGTTAGGCTTCTTGCCAAGGAAAAAGCCGTGAAAGCAGCCATGTTGTGGCACTTTTGCACTCCCTTTTGGATGCCTTTCACAGCTCCAGTGTGCCTGGAACTCAGGGCTTCCTGATTTTAAAAATCCTAGCCCTAGGCCGAACCCCAACCCTAAGACGAGAAAGGCAAATCAGCCAGGAATTAGGCATGTCCCCAAGGAAAAAGCTGTGGAGGCAGGCATGTTGTGGTACTTTTGCGCTCTTCTTGGCTAGTCCTTCGCAGCTGCTGTGTTCTTGGAACTCAGGGCTTTCTGGTTAATAGAGCCCTTACCCTAGGCGTAACTCAAACCTTAACCCTAGGAAGGAAAATCAACCTATGGTTCGGGATGGTCTCATGGAAATATCAGTGGTGGCAGCCAAGTTGCGTCACTTTTGCGCTCCCCTTGGGATGCCTTTCGCAGCTGCAGTGTGCCTGGAGCCCAGGGCTTCCTGGTTTTAAAAGTCCTAGACCTAAGCCTAACAGTAACCCTAGGAAGGTAAATCAGCCGGGTATTAGGGTTCTTCCTAAGGGAAAAGCCGTGAAAGCAGCCATGTTGTGGCACTTCTGCACTCCCTTTGGGATGCCTTTGGCAGATGAAGTAAGCCTGGAACTCAGGGCTTCCTGGTTAAAGAAATCCAAGCCCTAGGCTGAACCCTAACCCTAACCCTAGGCAGATAAATCAGCCTAGGTATAGGGATGGTGCCAAGGAAAAAGCTGTGAAAGCTGCCATGTTGTTGCACTTTTGTACTCCCCTTGGGATGCCTTGAACAGCTGCAGTGTGCCTGGAGCTAAGGGCTTCCTAGTTTCAAAAATCCTAGCCCTAGGCCTAAGCCTAACAGTAACCCTGGGAAGGTAAATCAGCCTGGTGTTAGGCTTCTTGCCAAGGAAAAAGCCGTGAAAGCAGCCATGTTGTGGCACTTTTGCACTCCCTTTTGGATGCCTTTCACAGCTCCAGTGTGCCTGGAACTCAGGGCTTCCTGCTTTTAAAAATCCTAGCCCTAGGCCGAACCCCAACCCTAAGACGAGAAAGGCAAATCAGCCAGGAATTAGGCATGTCCCCAAGGAAAAAGCTGTGGAGGCAGGCATGTTGTGGTACTTTTGCGCTCTTCTTGGCTAGTCCTTCGCAGCTGCTGTGTTCTTGGAACTCAGGGCTTTCTGGTTAATAGAGCCCTTACCCTAGGCGTAACTCAAACCTTAACCCTAGGAAGGAAAATCAACCTATGGTTCGGGATGGTCTCATGGAAATATCAGTGGTGGCAGCCAAGTTGCGTCACTTTTGCGCTCCCCTTGGGATGCCTTTTGCAGCTGCAGTGTGCCTGGAGCCCAGGGCTTCCTGGTTTTAAAAGTCCTAGGCCTAAGCCTAACAGTAACCCTAGGAAGGTAAATCAGCCGGGTATTAGGGTTCTTCCTAAGGGAAAAGCCGTGAAAGCAGCCATGTTGTGGCACTTCTGCACTCCCTTTGGGATGCCTTTGGCAGATGAAGTAAGCCTGGAACTCAGGGCTTCCTGGTTAAAGAAATCCAAGCCCTAGGCTGAAGCCTAACCCTAACCCTAGGCAGATAAATCAGCCTAGGTATAGGGATGGTGCCAAGGAAAAAGCTGTGAAAGCTGCCATGTTGTTGCACTTTTGTACTCCCCTTGGGATGCCTTGAACAGCTGCAGTGTGCCAGGAGCTAAGGGTTTCCTAGTTTCAAAAATCCTAGCCCTAGGCCTAAGCCTAACAGTAACCCTGGGAAGGTAAATCAGCCTGGTGTTAGGCTTCTTGCCAAGGAAAAAGCCGTGAAAGCAGCCATGTTGTGGCACTTTTGCACTCCCTTTTGGATGCCTTTCACAGCTCCAGTGTGCCTGGAACTCAGGGCTTCCTGATTTTAAAAATCCTAGCCCTAGGCCGAACCCCAACACTAAGACGAGAAAGGCAAATCAGCCAGGAATTAGGCATGTCCCCAAGGAAAAAGCTGTGGAGGCAGGCATGTTGTGCTACTTTTGCGCTCTTCTTGGCTAGTCCTTCGCAGCTGCTGTGTTCTTGGAACTCAGGGCTTTCTGGTTAATAGAGCCCTTACCCTAGGCGTAACTCAAACCTTAACCCTAGGAAGGAAAATCAGCCTATGGTTCGGGATGGTCTCATGGAAATATCAGTGGTGGCAGCCAAGTTGCGTCACTTTTGTGCTCCCCTTGGGATGCCTTTCGCAGCTGCAGTGTGCCTGGAGCCCAGGGCTTCCTGGTTTTAAAAGTCCTAGGCCTAAGCCTAACAGTAACCCTAGGAAGGTAAATCAGCCGGGTATTAGGGTTCTTCCTAAGGGAAAAGCCGTGAAAGCAGCCATGTTGTGGCACTTCTGCACTCCCTTTGGGATGCCTTTGGCAGATGAAGTAAGCCTGGAACTCAGGGCTTCCTGGTTAAAGAAATCCAAGCCCTAGGCTGAAGCCTAACCCTAACCCTAGGCAGATAAATCAGCCTAGGTATAGGGATGGTGCCAAGGAAAAAGCTGTGAAAGCTGCCATGTTGTTGCACTTTTGTACTCCCCTTGGGATGCCTTGAACAGCTGCAGTGTGCCTGGAGCTAAGGGCTTCCTAGTTTTAAAAATCCTAGCCCTAGGCCTAAGCCTAACAGTAACCCTGGGAAGGTAAATCAGCCTGGTGTTAGGCTTCTTGCCAAGGAAAAAGCCGTGAAAGCAGCCATGTTGTGGCACTTTTGCACTCCCTTTTGGATGCCTTTCACAGCTCCAGTGTGCCTGGAACTCAGGGCTTCCTGATTTTAAAAATCCTAGCCCTAGGCCGAACCCCAACACTAAGACGAGAAAGGCAAATCAGCCAGGAATTAGGCATGTCCCCTAGGAAAAAGCTGTGGAGGCAGGCATGTTGTGCTACTTTTGCGCTCTTCTTGGCTAGTCCTTCGCAGCTGCTGTGTTCTTGGAACTCAGGGCTTTCTGGTTAATAGACCCTTACCCTAGGCGTAACTCAAACCTTAACCCTAGGAAGGAAAATCAGCCTATGGTTCGGGATGGTCTCATGGAAATATCAGTGGTGGCAGCCAAGTTGCGTCACTTTTGCGCTCCCCTTGGGATGCCTTTCGCAGCTGCAGTGTGCCTGGAGCCCAGGGCTTCCTGGTTTTAAAAGTCCTAGGCCTAAGCCTAACAGTAACCCTAGGAAGGTAAATCAGCCGGGTATTAGGGTTCTTCCTAAGGGAAAAGCCGTGAAAGCAGCCATGTTGTGGCACTTCTGCACTCCCTTTGGGATGCCTTTGGCAGATGAAGTAAGCCTGGAACTCAGGGCTTCCTGGTTAAAGAAATCCAAGCCCTAGGCTGAAGCCTAACCCTAACCCTAGGCAGATAAATCAGCCTAGGTATAGGGATGGTGCCAAGGAAAAAGCTGTGAAAGCTGCCATGTTGTTGCACTTTTGTACTCCCCTTGGGATGCCTTGAACAGCTGCAGTGTGCCTGGAGCTAAGGGCTTCCTAGTTTTAAAAATCCTAGCCCTAGGCCTAAGCCTAACAGTAACCCTGGGAAGGTAAATCAGCCTGGTGTTAGGCTTCTTGCCAAGGAAAAAGCCGTGAAAGCAGCCATGTTGTGGCACTTTTGCACTCCCTTTTGGATGCCTTTCACAGCTCCCGTGTGCCTGGAACTCAGGGCTTCCTGATTTTAAAAATCCTAGCCCTAGGCCGAACCCCAACACTAAGACGAGAAAGGCAAATCAGCCAGGAATTAGGCATGTCCCCAAGGAAAAAGCTGTGGAGGCAGGCATGTTGTGGTACTTTTGCGCTCTTCTTGGCTAGTCCTTCGCAGCTGCTGTGTTCTTGGAACTCAGGGCTTTCTGGTTAATAGAGCCCTTACCCTAGGCGTAACTCAAACCTTAACCCTAGGAAGGAAAATCAACCTATGGTTCGGGATGGTCTCATGGAAATATCAGTGGTGGCAGCCAAGTTGCGTCACTTTTGCGCTCCCCTTGGGATGCCTTTCGCAGCTGCAGTGTGCCTGGAGCCCAGGGCTTCCTGGTTTTAAAAGTCCTAGGCCTAAGCCTAACAGTAACCCTAGGAAGGTAAATCAGCCGGGTATTAGGGTTCTTCCTAAGGGAAAAGCCGTGAAAGCAGCCATGTTGTGGCACTTCTGCACTCCCTTTGGGATGCCTTTGGCAGATGAAGTAAGCCTGGAACTCAGGGCTTCCTGGTTAAAGAAATCCAAGCCCTAGGCTGAACCCTAACCCTAACCCTAGGCAGATAAATCAGCCTAGGTATAGGGATGGTGCCAAGGAAAAAGCTGTGAAAGCTGCCATGTTGTTGCACTTTTGTACTCCCCTTGGGATGCCTTGAACAGCTGCAGTGTGCCTGGAGCTAAGGGCTTCCTAGTTTTAAAAATCCTAGCCCTAGGCCTAAGCCTAACAGTAACCCTGGGAAGGTAAATCAGCCTGGTGTTAGGCTTCTTGCCAAGGAAAAAGCCGTGAAAGCAGCCATGTTGTGGCACTTTTGCACTCCCTTTTGGATGCCTTTCACAGCTCCAGTGTGCCTGGAACTCAGGGCTTCCTGATTTTAAAAATCCTAGCCCTAGGCCGAACCCCAACCCTAAGACGAGAAAGGCAAATCAGCCAGGAATTAGGCATGTCCCCAAGGAAAAAGCTGTGGAGGCAGGCATGTTGTGGTACTTTTGCGCTCTTCTTGGCTAGTCCTTCGCAGCTGCTGTGTTCTTGGAACTCAGGGCTTTCTGGTTAATAGACCCTTACCCTAGGCGTAACTCAAACCTTAACCCTAGGAAGGAAAATCAGCCTATGGTTCGGGATGGTCTCATGGAAATATCAGTGGTGGCAGCCAAGTTGCGTCACTTTTGCGCTCCCCTTGGGATGCCTTTCGCAGCTGCAGTGTGCCTGGAGCCCAGGGCTTCCTGGTTTTAAAAGTCCTAGGCCTAAGCCTAACAGTAACCCTAGGAAGGTAAATCAGCCGGGTATTAGGGTTCTTCCTAAGGGAAAAGCCGTGAAAGCAGCCATGTTGTGGCACTTCTGCACTCCCTTTGGGATGCCTTTGGCAGATGAAGTAAGCCTGGAACTCAGGGCTTCCTGGTTAAAGAAATCCAAGCCCTAGGCTGAAGCCTAACCCTAACCCTAGGCAGATAAATCAGCCTAGGTATAGGGATGGTGCCAAGGAAAAAGCTGTGAAAGCTGCCATGTTGTTGCACTTTTGTACTCCCCTTGGGATGCCTTGAACAGCTGCAGTGTGCCTGGAGCTAAGGGCTTCCTAGTTTTAAAAATCCTAGCCCTAGGCCTAAGCCTAACAGTAACCCTGGGAAGGTAAATCAGCCTGGTGTTAGGCTTCTTGCCAAGGAAAAAGCCGTGAAAGCAGCCATGTTGTGGCACTTTTGCACTCCCTTTTGGATGCCTTTCACAGCTCCAGTGTTCCTGGAACTCAGGGCTTCCTGATTTTAAAAATCCTAGCCCTAGGCCGAACCCCAACACTAAGACGAGAAAGGCAAATCAGCCAGGAATTAGGCATGTCCCCAAGGAAAAAGCTGTGGAGGCAGGCATGTTGTGCTACTTTTGTGCTCTTCTTGGCTAGTCCTTCGCAGCTGCTGTGTTCTTGGAACTCAGGGCTTTCTGGTTAATAGACCCTTACCCTAGGCGTAACTCAAACCTTAACCCTAGGAAGGAAAATCAGCCTATGGTTCGGGATGGTCTCATGGAAATATCAGTGGTGGCAGCCAAGTTGCGTCACTTTTGCGCTCCCCTTGGTTTGCCTTTCGCAGCTGCAGTGTGCCTGGAGCCCAGGGCTTCCTGGTTTTAAAAGTCCTAGGCCTAAGCCTAACAGTAACCCTAGGAAGGTAAATCAGCCGGGTATTAGGGTTCTTCCTAAGGGAAAAGCCGTGAAAGCAGCCATGTTGTGGCACTTCTGCACTCCCTTTGGGATGCCTTTGGCAGATGAAGTAAGCCTGGAACTCAGGGCTTCCTGGTTAAAGAAATCCAAGCCCTAGGCTGAAGCCTAACCCTAACCCTAGGCAGATAAATCAGCCTAGGTATAGGGATGGTGCCAAGGAAAAAGCTGTGAAAGCTGCCATGTTGTTGCACTTTTGTACTCCCCTTGGGATGCCTTGAACAGCTGCAGTGTGCCTGGAGCTAAGGGCTTCCTAGTTTCAAAAATCCTAGCCCTAGGCCTAAGCCTAACAGTAACCCTGGGAAGGTAAATCAGCCTGGTGTTAGGCTTCTTGCCAAGGAAAAAGCCGTGAAAGCAGCCATGTTGTGGCACTTTTGCACTCCCTTTTGGATGCCTTTCACAGCTCCAGTGTGCCTGGAACTCAGGGCTTCCTGATTTTAAAAATCCTAGCCCTAGGCCGAACCCCAACCCTAAGACGAGAAAGGCAAATCAGCCAGGAATTAGGCATGTCCCCAAGGAAAAAGCTGTGGAGGCAGGCATGTTGTGGTACTTTTGCGCTCTTCTTGGCTAGTCCTTCGCAGCTGCTGTGTTCTTGGAACTCAGGGCTTTCTGGTTAATAGACCCTTACCCTAGGCGTAACTCAAACCTTAACCCTAGGAAGGAAAATCAGCCTATGGTTCGGGATGGTCTCATGGAAATATCAGTGGTGGCAGCCAAGTTGCGTCACTTTTGCGCTCCCCTTGGGATGCCTTTCGCAGCTGCAGTGTGCCTGGAGCCCAGGGCTTCCTGGTTTTAAAAGTCCTAGGCCTAAGCCTAACAGTAACCCTAGGAAGGTAAATCAGCCGGGTATTAGGGTTCTTCCTAAGGGAAAAGCCGTGAAAGCAGCCATGTTGTGGCACTTCTGCACTCCCTTTGGGATGCCTTTGGCAGATGAAGTAAGCCTGGAACTCAGGGCTTCCTGGTTAAAGAAATCCAAGCCCTAGGCTGAACCCTAACCCTAACCCTAGGCAGATAAATCAGCCTAGGTATAGGGATGGTGCCAAGGAAAAAGCTGTGAAAGCTGCCATGTTGTTGCACTTTTGTACTCCCCTTGGGATGCCTTGAACAGCTGCAGTGTGCCTGGAGCTAAGGGCTTCCTAGTTTTAAAAATCCTAGCCCTAGGCCTAAGCCTAACAGTAACCCTGGGAAGGTAAATCAGCCTGGTGTTAGGCTTCTTGCCAAGGAAAAAGCCGTGAAAGCAGCCATGTTGTGGCACTTTTGCACTCCCTTTTGGATGCCTTTCACAGCTCCAGTGTGCCTGGAACTCAGGGCTTCCTGATTTTAAAAATCCTAGCCCTAGGCCGAACCCCAACACTAAGACGAGAAAGGCAAATCAGCCAGGAATTAGGCATGTCCCCAAGGAAAAAGCTGTGGAGGCAGGCATGTTGTGCTACTTTTGCGCTCTTCTTGGCTAGTCCTTCGCAGCTGCTGTGTTCTTGGAACTCAGGGCTTTCTGGTTAATAGACCCTTACCCTAGGCGTAACTCAAACCTTAACCCTAGGAAGGAAAATCAACCTATGGTTCGGGATGGTCTCATGGAAATATCAGTGGTGGCAGCCAAGTTGCGTCACTTTTGCGCTCCCCTTGGGATGCCTTTCGCAGCTGCAGTGTGCCTGGAGCCCAGGGCTTCCTGGTTTTAAAAGTCCTAGGCCTAAGCCTAACAGTAACCCTAGGAAGGTAAATCAGCCGGGTATTAGGGTTCTTCCTAAGGGAAAAGCCGTGAAAGCAGCCATGTTGTGGCACTTCTGCACTCCCTTTGGGATGCCTTTGGCAGATGAAGTAAGCCTGGAACTCAGGGCTTCCTGGTTAAAGAAATCCAAGCCCTAGGCTGAACCCTAACCCTAACCCTAGGCAGATAAATCAGCCTAGGTATAGGGATGGTGCCAAGGAAAAAGCTGTGAAAGCTGCCATGTTGTTGCACTTTTGTACTCCCCTTGGGATGCCTTGAACAGCTGCAGTGTGCCTGGAGCTAAGGGCTTCCTAGTTTCAAAAATCCTAGCCCTAGGCCTAAGCCTAACAGTAACCCTGGGAAGGTAAATCAGCCTGGTGTTAGGCTTCTTGCCAAGGAAAAAGCCGTGAAAGCAGCCATGTTGTGGCACTTTTGCACTCCCTTTTGGATGCCTTTCACAGCTCCAGTGTGCCTGGAACTCAGGGCTTCCTGATTTTAAAAATCCTAGCCCTAGGCCGAACCCCAACCCTAAGACGAGAAAGGCAAATCAGCCAGGAATTAGGCATGTCCCCAAGGAAAAAGCTGTGGAGGCAGGCATGTTGTGGTACTTTTGCGCTCTTCTTGGCTAGTCCTTCGCAGCTGCTGTGTTCTTGGAACTCAGGGCTTTCTGGTTAATAGAGCCCTTACCCTAGGCGTAACTCAAACCTTAACCCTAGGAAGGAAAATCAACCTATGGTTCGGGATGGTCTCATGGAAATATCAGTGGTGGCAGCCAAGTTGCGTCACTTTTGCGCTCCCCTTGGGATGCCTTTCGCAGCTGCAGTGTGCCTGGAGCCCAGGGCTTCCTGGTTTTAAAAGTCCTAGGCCTAAGCCTAACAGTAACCCTAGGAAGGTAAATCAGCCGGGTATTAGGGTTCTTCCTAAGGGAAAAGCCGTGAAAGCAGCCATGTTGTGGCACTTCTGCACTCCCTTTGGGATGCCTTTGGCAGATGAAGTAAGCCTGGAAGTCAGGGCTTCCTGGTTAAAGAAATCCAAGCCCTAGGCTGAAGCCTAACCCTAACCCTAGGCAGATAAATCAGCCTAGGTATAGGGATGGTGCCAAGGAAAAAGCTGTGAAAGCTGCCATGTTGTTGCACTTTTGTACTCCCCTTGGGATGCCTTGAACAGCTGCAGTGTGCCTGGAGCTAAGGGCTTCCTAGTTTTAAAAATCCTAGCCCTAGGCCTAAGCCTAACAGTAACCCTGGGAAGGTAAATCAGCCTGGTGTTAGGCTTCTTGCCAAGGAAAAAGCCGTGAAAGCAGCCATGTTGTGGCACTTTTGCACTCCCTTTTGGATGCCTTTCACAGCTCCAGTGTGCCTGGAACTCAGGGCTTCCTGATTTTAAAAATCCTAGCCCTAGGCCGAACCCCAACACTAAGACGAGAAAGGCAAATCAGCCAGGAATTAGGCATGTCCCCAAGGAAAAAGCTGTGGAGGCAGGCATGTTGTGCTACTTTTGCGCTCTTCTTGGCTAGTCCTTCGCAGCTGCTGTGTTCTTGGAACTCAGGGCTTTCTGGTTAATAGACCCTTACCCTAGGCGTAACTCAAACCTTAACCCTAGGAAGGAAAATCCGCCTATGGTTCGGGATGGTCTCATGGAAATATCAGTGGTGGCAGCCAAGTTGCGTCACTTTTGCGCTCCCCTTGGTTTGCCTTTCGCAGCTGCAGTGTGCCTGGAGCCCAGGGCTTCCTGGTTTTAAAAGTCCTAGGCCTAAGCCTAACAGTAACCCTAGGAAGGTAAATCAGCCGGGTATTAGGGTTCTTCCTAAGGGAAAAGCCGTGAAAGCAGCCATGTTGTGGCACTTCTGCACTCCCTTTGGGATGCCTTTGGCAGATGAAGTAAGCCTGGAACTCAGGGCTTCCTGGTTAAAAAAATCCAAGCCCTAGGCTGAACCCTAACCCTAACCCTAGGCAGATAAATCAGCCTAGGTATAGGGATGGTGCCAAGGAAAAAGCTGTGAAAGCTGCCATGTTGTTGCACTTTTGTACTCCCCTTGGGATGCCTTGAACAGCTGCAGTGTGCCTGGAGCTAAGGGCTTCCTAGTTTCAAAAATCCTAGCCCTAGGCCTAAGCCTAACAGTAACCCTGGGAAGGTAAATCAGCCTGGTGTTAGGCTTCTTGCCAAGGAAAAAGCCGTGAAAGCAGCCATGTTGTGGCACTTTTGCACTCCCTTTTGGATGCCTTTCACAGCTCCAGTGTGCCTGGAACTCAGGGCTTCCTGATTTTAAAAATCCTAGCCCTAGGCCGAACCCCAACCCTAAGACGAGAAAGGCAAATCAGCCAGGAATTAGGCATGTCCCCAAGGAAAAAGCTGTGGAGGCAGGCATGTTGTGGTACTTTTGCGCTCTTCTTGGCTAGTCCTTCGCAGCTGCTGTGTTCTTGGAACTCAGGGCTTTCTGGTTAATAGACCCTTACCCTAGGCGTAACTCAAACCTTAACCCTAGGAAGGAAAATCAACCTATGGTTCGGGATGGTCTCATGGAAATATCAGTGGTGGCAGCCAAGTTGCGTCACTTTTGCGCTCCCCTTGGGATGCCTTTCGCAGCTGCAGTGTGCCTGGAGCCCAGGGCTTCCTGGTTTTAAAAGTCCTAGGCCTAAGCCTAACAGTAACCCTAGGAAGGTAAATCAGCCGGGTATTAGGGTTCTTCCTAAGGGAAAAGCCGTGAAAGCAGCCATGTTGTGGCACTTCTGCACTCCCTTTGGGATGCCTTTGGCAGATGAAGTAAGCCTGGAACTCAGGGCTTCCTGGTTAAAAAAATCCAAGCCCTAGGCTGAAGCCTAACCCTAACCCTAGGCAGATAAATCAGCCTAGGTATAGGGATGGTGCCAAGGAAAAAGCTGTGAAAGCTGCCATGTTGTTGCACTTTTGTACTCCCCTTGGGATGCCTTGAACAGCTGCAGTGTGCCTGGAGCTAAGGGCTTCCTAGTTTCAAAAATCCTAGCCCTAGGCCTAAGCCTAACAGTAACCCTGGGAAGGTAAATCAGCCTGGTGTTAGGCTTCTTGCCAAGGAAAAAGCCGTGAAAGCAGCCATGTTGTGGCACTTTTGCACTCCCTTTTGGATGCCTTTCACAGCTCCAGTGTGCCTGGAACTCAGGGCTTCCTGATTTTAAAAATCCTAGCCCTAGGCCGAACCCCAACCCTAAGACGAGAAAGGCAAATCAGCCAGGAATTAGGCATGTCCCCAAGGAAAAAGCTGTGGAGGCAGGCATGTTGTGGTACTTTTGCGCTCTTCTTGGCTAGTCCTTCGCAGCTGCTGTGTTCTTGGAACTCAGGGCTTTCTGGTTAATAGAGCCCTTACCCTAGGCGTAACTCAAACCTTAACCCTAGGAAGGAAAATCAACCTATGGTTCGGGATGGTCTCATGGAAATATCAGTGGTGGCAGCCAAGTTGCGTCACTTTTGCGCTCCCCTTGGGATGCCTTTCGCAGCTGCAGTGTGCCTGGAGCCCAGGGCTTCCTGGTTTTAAAAGTCCTAGGCCTAAGCCTAACAGTAACCCTAGGAAGGTAAATCAGCCGGGTATTAGGGTTCTTCCTAAGGGAAAAGCCGTGAAAGCAGCCATGTTGTGGCACTTCTGCACTCCCTTTGGGATGCCTTTGGCAGATGAAGTAAGCCTGGAACTCAGGGCTTCCTGGTTAAAGAAATCCAAGCCCTAGGCTGAAGCCTAACCCTAACCCTAGGCAGATAAATCAGCCTAGGTATAGGGATGGTGCCAAGGAAAAAGCTGTGAAAGCTGCCATGTTGTTGCACTTTTGTACTCCCCTTGGGATGCCTTGAACAGCTGCAGTGTGCCTGGAGCCCAGGGCTTCCTAGTTTCAAAAATCCTAGCCCTAGGCCTAAGCCTAACAGTAACCCTGGGAAGGTAAATCAGCCTGGTGTTAGGCTTCTTGCCAAGGAAAAAGCCGTGAAAGCAGCCATGTTGTGGCACTTTTGCACTCCCTTTTGGATGCCTTTCACAGCTCCAGTGTGCCTGGAACTCAGGGCTTCCTGATTTTAAAAATCCTAGCCCTAGGCCGAACCCCAACACTAAGAGGAGAAAGGCAAATCAGCCAGGAACTAGGCATGTCCCCAAGGAAAAAGCTGTGGAGGCAGGCATGTTGTGGTACTTTTGCGCTCTTCTTGGCTAGTCCTTCGCAGCTGCTGTGTTCTTGGAACTCAGGGCTTTCTGGTTAATAGAGCCCTTACCCTAGGCGTAACTCAAACCTTAACCATAGGAAGGAAAATCAGCCTATGGTTCGGGATGGTCTCATGGAAATATCAGTGGTGGCAGCCAAGTTGCGTCACTTTTGCGCTCCCCTTGGGATGCCTTTCGCAGCTGCAGTGTGCCTGGAGCCCAGGGCTTCCTGGTTTTAAAAGTCCTAGGCCTAAGCCTAACAGTAACCCTAGGAAGGTAAATCAGCCGGGTATTAGGGTTCTTCCTAAGGGAAAAGCCGTGAAAGCAGCCATGTTGTGGCACTTCTGCACTCCCTTTGGGATGCCTTTGGCAGATGAAGTAAGCCTGGAACTCAGGGCTTCCTGGTTAAAGAAATCCAAGCCCTAGGCTGAAGCCTAACCCTAACCCTAGGCAGATAAATCAGCCTAGGTATAGGGATGGTGCCAAGGAAAAAGCTGTGAAAGCTGCCATGTTGTTGCACTTTTGTACTCCCCTTGGGATGCCTTGAACAGCTGCAGTGTGCCTGGAGCTAAGGGCTTCCTAGTTTTAAAAATCCTAGCCCTAGGCCTAAGCCTAACAGTAACCCTGGGAAGGTAAATCAGCCTGGTGTTAGGCTTCTTGCCAAGGAAAAAGCCGTGAAAGCAGCCATGTTGTGGCACTTTTGCACTCCCTTTTGGATGCCTTTCACAGCTCCAGTGTGCCTGGAACTCAGGGCTTCCTGATTTTAAAAATCCTAGCCCTAGGCCGAACCCCAACCCTAAGACGAGAAAGGCAAATCAGCCAGGAATTAGGCATGTCCCCAAGGAAAAAGCTGTGGAGGCAGGCATGTTGTGGTACTTTTGCGCTCTTCTTGGCTAGTCCTTCGCAGCTGCTGTGTTCTTGGAACTCAGGGCTTTCTGGTTAATAGACCCTTACCCTAGGCGTAACTCAAACCTTAACCCTAGGAAGGAAAATCAACTTATGGTTCGGGATGGTCTCATGGAAATATCAGTGGTGGCAGCCAAGTTGCGTCACTTTTGCGCTCCCCTTGGGATGCCTTTCGCAGCTGCAGTGTGCCTGGAGCCCAGGGCTTCCTGGTTTTAAAAGTCCTAGGCCTAAGCCTAACAGTAACCCTAGGAAGGTAAATCAGCCGGGTATTAGGGTTCTTCCTAAGGGAAAAGCCGTGAAAGCAGCCATGTTGTGGCACTTCTGCACTCCCTTTGGGATGCCTTTGGCAGATGAAGTAAGCCTGGAACTCAGGGCTTCCTGGTTAAAAAAATCCAAGCCCTAGGCTGAAGCCTAACCCTAACCCTAGGCAGATAAATCAGCCTAGGTATAGGGATGGTGCCAAGGAAAAAGCTGTGAAAGCTGCCATGTTGTTGCACTTTTGTACTCCCCTTGGGATGCCTTGAACAGCTGCAGTGTGCCTGGAGCTAAGGGCTTCCTAGTTTCAAAAATCCTAGCCCTAGGCCTAAGCCTAACAGTAACCCTGGGAAGGTAAATCAGCCTGGTGTTAGGCTTCTTGCCAAGGAAAAAGCCGTGAAAGCAGCCATGTTGTGGCACTTTTGCACTCCCTTTTGGATGCCTTTCACAGCTCCAGTGTGCCTGGAACTCAGGGCTTCCTGATTTTAAAAATCCTAGCCCTAGGCCGAACCCCAACCCTAAGACGAGAAAGGCAAATCAGCCAGGAATTAGGCATGTCCCCAAGGAAAAAGCTGTGGAGGCAGCCATGTTGTGGTACTTTTGCGCTCTTCTTGGCTAGTCCTTCGCAGCTGCTGTGTTCTTGGAACTCAGGGCTTTCTGGTTAATAGAGCCCTTACCCTAGGCGTAACTCAAACCTTAACCCTAGGAAGGAAAATCAACCTATGGTTCGGGATGGTCTCATGGAAATATCAGTGGTGGCAGCCAAGTTGCGTCACTTTTGCGCTCCCCTTGGGATGCCTTTCGCAGCTGCAGTGTGCCTGGAGCCCAGGGCTTCCTGGTTTTAAAAGTCCTAGGCCTAAGCCTAACAGTAACCCTAGGAAGGTAAATCAGCCGGGTATTAGGGTTCTTCCTAAGGGAAAAGCCGTGAAAGCAGCCATGTTGTGGCACTTCTGCACTCCCTTTGGGATGCCTTTGGCAGATGAAGTAAGCCTGGAACTCAGGGCTTCCTGGTTAAAGAAATCCAAGCCCTAGGCTGAAGCCTAACCCTAACCCTAGGCAGATAAATCAGCCTAGGTATAGGGATGGTGCCAAGGAAAAAGCTGTGAAAGCTGCCATGTTGTTGCACTTTTGTACTCCCCTTGGGATGCCTTGAACAGCTGCAGTGTGCCTGGAGCTAAGGGCTTCCTAGTTTCAAAAATCCTAGCCCTAGGCCTAAGCCTAACAGTAACCCTGGGAAGGTAAATCAGCCTGGTGTTAGGCTTCTTGCCAAGGAAAAAGCCGTGAAAGCAGCCATGTTGTGGCACTTTTGCACTCCCTTTTGGATGCCTTTCACAGCTCCAGTGTGCCTGGAACTCAGGGCTTCCTGATTTTAAAAATCCTAGCCCTAGGCCGAACCCCAACCCTAAGAGGAGAAAGGCAAATCAGCCAGGAATTAGGCATGTCCCCAAGGAAAAAGCTGTGGAGGCAGGCATGTTGTGGTACTTTTGCGCTCTTCTTGGCTAGTCCTTCGCAGCTGCTGTGTTCTTGGAACTCAGGGCTTTCTGGTTAATAAACCCTTACCCTAGGCGTAACTCAAACCTTAACCCTAGGAAGGAAAATCAACCTATGGTTCGGGATGGTCTCATGGAAATATCAGTGGTGGCAGCCAAGTTGCGTCACTTTTGCGCTCCCCTTGGGATGCCTTTCGCAGCTGCAGTGTGCCTGGAGCCCAGGGCTTCCTGGTTTTAAAAGTCCTAGGCCTAAGCCTAACAGTAACCCTAGGAAGGTAAATCAGCCGGGTATTAGGGTTCTTCCTAAGGGAAAAGCCGTGAAAGCAGCCATGTTGTGGCACTTCTGCACTCCCTTTGGGATGCCTTTGGCAGATGAAGTAAGCCTGGAACTCAGGGCTTCCTGGTTAAAGAAATCCAAGCCCTAGGCTGAAGCCTAACCCTAACCCTAGGCAGATAAATCAGCCTAGGTATAGGGATGGTGCCAAGGAAAAAGCTGTGAAAGCTGCCATGTTGTTGCACTTTTGTACTCCCCTTGGGATGCCTTGAACAGCTGCAGTGTGCCTGGAGCTAAGGGCTTCCTAGTTTCAAAAATCCTAGCCCTAGGCCTAAGCCTAACAGTAACCCTGGGAAGGTAAATCAGCCTGGTGTTAGGCTTCTTGCCAAGGAAAAAGCCGTGAAAGCAGCCATGTTGTGGCACTTTTGCACTCCCTTTTGGATGCCTTTCACAGCTCCAGTGTGCCTGGAACTCAGGGCTTCCTGATTTTAAAAATCCTAGCCCTAGGCCGAACCCCAACCCTAAGACGAGAAAGGCAAATCAGCCAGGAATTAGGCATGTCCCCAAGGAAAAAGCTGTGGAGGCAGGCATGTTGTGGTACTTTTGCGCTCTTCTTGGCTAGTGCTTCGCAGCTGCTGTGTTCTTGGAACTCAGGGCTTTCTGGTTAATAGAGCCCTTACCCTAGGCGTAACTCAAACCTTAACCCTAGGAAGGAAAATCAACCTATGGTTCGGGATGGTCTCATGGAAATATCAGTGGTGGCAGCCAAGTTGCGTCACTTTTGCGCTCCCCTTGGGATGCCTTTCGCAGCTGCAGTGTGCCTGGAGCCCAGGGCTTCCTGGTTTTAAAAGTCCTAGGCCTAAGCCTAACAGTAACCCTAGGAAGGTAAATCAGCCGGGTATTAGGGTTCTTCCTAAGGGAAAAGCCGTGAAAGCAGCCATGTTGTGGCACTTCTGCACTCCCTTTGGGATGCCTTTGGCAGATGAAGTAAGCCTGGAACTCAGGGCTTCCTGGTTAAAGAAATCCAAGCCCTAGGCTGAAGCCTAACCCTAACCCTAGGCAGATAAATCAGCCTAGGTATAGGGATGGTGCCAAGGAAAAAGCTGTGAAAGCTGCCATGTTGTTGCACTTTTGTACTCCCCTTGGGATGCCTTGAACAGCTGCAGTGTGCCTGGAGCCCAGGGCTTCCTAGTTTCAAAAATCCTAGCCCTAGGCCTAAGCCTAACAGTAACCCTGGGAAGGTAAATCAGCCTGGTGTTAGGCTTCTTGCCAAGGAAAAAGCCGTGAAAGCAGCCATGTTGTGGCACTTTTGCACTCCCTTTTGGATGCCTTTCACAGCTCCAGTGTGCCTGGAACTCAGGGCTTCCTGATTTTAAAAATCCTAGCCCTAGGCCGAACCCCAACACTAAGAGGAGAAAGGCAAATCAGCCAGGAACTAGGCATGTCCCCAAGGAAAAAGCTGTGGAGGCAGGCATGTTGTGGTACTTTTGCGCTCTTCTTGGCTAGTCCTTCGCAGCTGCTGTGTTCTTGGAACTCAGGGCTTTCTGGTTAATAGAGCCCTTACCCTAGGCGTAACTCAAACCTTAACCCTAGGAAGGAAAATCAGCCTATGGTTCGGGATGGTCTCATGGAAATATCAGTGGTGGCAGCCAAGTTGCGTCACTTTTGCGCTCCCCTTGGGATGCCTTTCGCAGCTGCAGTGTGCCTGGAGCCCAGGGCTTCCTGGTTTTAAAAGTCCTAGGCCTAAGCCTAACAGTAACCCTAGGAAGGTAAATCAGCCGGGTATTAGGGTTCTTCCTAAGGGAAAAGCCGTGAAAGCAGCCATGTTGTGGCACTTCTGCACTCCCTTTGGGATGCCTTTGGCAGATGAAGTAAGCCTGGAACTCAGGGCTTCCTGGTTAAAGAAATCCAAGCCCTAGGCTGAAGCCTAACCCTAACCCTAGGCAGATAAATCAGCCTAGGTATAGGGATGGTGCCAAGGAAAAAGCTGTGAAAGCTGCCATGTTGTTGCACTTTTGTACTCCCCTTGGGATGCCTTGAACAGCTGCAGTGTGCCTGGAGCTAAGGGCTTCCTAGTTTCAAAAATCCTAGCCCTAGGCCTAAGCCTAACAGTAACCCTGGGAAGGTAAATCAGCCTGGTGTTAGGCTTCTTGCCAAGGAAAAAGCCGTGAAAGCAGCCATGTTGTGGCACTTTTGCACTCCCTTTTGGATGCCTTTCACAGCTCCAGTGTGCCTGGAACTCAGGGCTTCCTGATTTTAAAAATCCTAGCCCTAGGCCGAACCCCAACCCTAAGACGAGAAAGGCAAATCAGCCAGGAATTAGGCATGTCCCCAAGGAAAAAGCTGTGGAGGCAGGCATGTTGTGGTACTTTTGCGCTCTTCTTGGCTAGTCCTTCGCAGCTGCTGTGTTCTTGGAACTCAGGGCTTTCTGGTTAATAGACCCTTACCCTAGGCGTAACTCAAACCTTAACCCTAGGAAGGAAAATCAACTTATGGTTCGGGATGGTCTCATGGAAATATCAGTGGTGGCAGCCAAGTTGCGTCACTTTTGCGCTCCCCTTGGGATGCCTTTTGCAGCTGCAGTGTGCCTGGAGCCCAGGGCTTCCTGGTTTTAAAAGTCCTAGGCCTAAGCCTAACAGTAACCCTAGGAAGGTAAATCAGCCGGGTATTAGGGTTCTTCCTAAGGGAAAAGCCGTGAAAGCAGCCATGTTGTGGCACTTCTGCACTCCCTTTGGGATGCCTTTGGCAGATGAAGTAAGCCTGGAACTCAGGGCTTCCTGGTTAAAAAAATCCAAGCCCTAGGCTGAACCCTAACCCTAACCCTAGGCAGATAAATCAGCCTAGGTATAGGGATGGTGCCAAGGAAAAAGCTGTGAAAGCTGCCATGTTGTTGCACTTTTGTACTCCCCTTGGGATGCCTTGAACAGCTGCAGTGTGCCTGGAGGTAAGGGCTTCCTAGTTTCAAAAATCCTAGCCCTAGGCCTAAGCCTAACAGTAACCCTGGGAAGGTAAATCAGCCTGGTGTTAGGCTTCTTGCCAAGGAAAAAGCCGTGAAAGCAGCCATGTTGTGGCACTTTTGCACTCCCTTTTGGATGCCTTTCACAGCTCCAGTGTGCCTGGAACTCAGGGCTTCCTGATTTTAAAAATCCTAGCCCTAGGCCGAACCCCAACCCTAAGACGAGAAAGGCAAATCAGCCAGGAATTAGGCATGTCCCCAAGGAAAAAGCTGTGGAGGCAGGCATGTTGTGGTACTTTTGCGCTCTTCTTGGCTAGTCCTTCGCAGCTGCTGTGTTCTTGGAACTCAGGGCTTTCTGGTTAATAGAGCCCTTACCCTAGGCGTAACTCAAACCTTAACCCTAGGAAGGAAAATCAACCTATGGTTCGGGATGGTCTCATGGAAATATCAGTGGTGGCAGCCAAGTTGCGTCACTTTTGCGCTCCCCTTGGGATGCCTTTCGCAGCTGCAGTGTGCCTGGAGCCCAGGGCTTCCTGGTTTTAAAAGTCCTAGGCCTAAGCCTAACAGTAACCCTAGGAAGGTAAATCAGCCGGGTATTAGGGTTCTTCCTAAGGGAAAAGCCGTGAAAGCAGCCATGTTGTGGCACTTCTGCACTCCCTTTGGGATGCCTTTGGCAGATGAAGTAAGCCTGGAACTCAGGGCTTCCTGGTTAAAGAAATCCAAGCCCTAGGCTGAAGCCTAACCCTAACCCTAGGCAGATAAATCAGCCTAGGTATAGGGATGGTGCCAAGGAAAAAGCTGTGAAAGCTGCCATGTTGTTGCACTTTTGTACTCCCCTTGGGATGCCTTGAACAGCTGCAGTGTGCCTGGAGCTAAGGGCTTCCTAGTTTCAAAAATCCTAGCCCTAGGCCTAAGCCTAACAGTAACCCTGGGAAGGTAAATCAGCCTGGTGTTAGGCTTCTTGCCAAGGAAAAAGCCGTGAAAGCAGCCATGTTGTGGCACTTTTGCACTCCCTTTTGGATGCCTTTCACAGCTCCAGTGTGCCTGGAACTCAGGGCTTCCTGATTTTAAAAATCCTAGCCCTAGGCCGAACCCCAACCCTAAGACGAGAAAGGCAAATCAGCCAGGAATTAGGCATGTCCCCAAGGAAAAAGCTGTGGAGGCAGGCATGTTGTGGTACTTTTGCGCTCTTCTTGGCTAGTCCTTCGCAGCTGCTGTGTTCTTGGAACTCAGGGCTTTCTGGTTAATAAACCCTTACCCTAGGCGTAACTCAAACCTTAACCCTAGGAAGGAAAATCAGCCTATGGTTCGGGATGGTCTCATGGAAATATCAGTGGTGGCAGCCAAGTTGCGTCACTTTTGCGCTCCCCTTGGGATGCCTTTCGCAGCTGCAGTGTGCCTGGAGCCCAGGGCTTCCTGGTTTTAAAAGTCCTAGGCCTAAGCCTAACAGTAACCCTAGGAAGGTAAATCAGCCGGGTATTAGGGTTCTTCCTAAGGGAAAAGCCGTGAAAGCAGCCATGTTGTGGCACTTCTGCACTCCCTTTGGGATGCCTTTGGCAGATGAAGTAAGCCTGGAACTCAGGGCTTCCTGGTTAAAGAAATCCAAGCCCTAGGCTGAAGCCTAACCCTAACCCTAGGCAGATAAATCAGCCTAGGTATAGGGATGGTGCCAAGGAAAAAGCTGTGAAAGCTGCCATGCTGTTGCACTTTTGTACTCCCATTGGGATGCCTTGAACAGCTGCAGTGTGCCTGGAGCTAAGGGCTTCCTAGTTTTAAAAATCCTAGCCCTAGGCCTAAGCCTAACAGTAACCCTGGGAAGGGAAATCAGCCTGGTGTTAGGCTTCTTGCCAAGGAAAAAGCCGTGAAAGCAGCCATGTTGTGGCACTTTTGCACTCCCTTTTGGATGCCTTTCACAGCTCCAGTGTGCCTGGAACTCAGGGCTTCCTGATTTTAAAAATCCTAGCCCTAGGCCGAACCCCAACCCTAAGACGAGAAAGGCAAATCAGCCAGGAATTAGGCATGTCCCCAAGGAAAAAGCTGTGGAGGCAGGCATGTTGTGGTACTTTTGCGCTCTTCTTGGCTAGTCCTTCGCAGCTGCTGTGTTCTTGGAACTCAGGGCTTTCTGGTTAATAGAGCCCTTACCCTAGGCGTAACTCAAACCTTAACCCTAGGAAGGAAAATCAACCTATGGTTCGGGATGGTCTCATGGAAATATCAGTGGTGGCAGCCAAGTTGCGTCACTTTTGCGCTCCCCTTGGGATGCCTTTCGCAGCTGCAGTGTGCCTGGAGCCCAGGGCTTCCTGGTTTTAAAAGTCCTAGGCCTAAGCCTAACAGTAACCCTAGGAAGGTAAATCAGCCGGGTATTAGGGTTCTTCCTAAGGGAAAAGCCGTGAAAGCAGCCATGTTGTGGCACTTCTGCACTCCCTTTGGGATGCCTTTGGCAGATGAAGTAAGCCTGGAACTCAGGGCTTCCTGGTTAAAGAAATCCAAGCCCTAGGCTGAAGCCTAACCCTAACCCTAGGCAGATAAATCAGCCTAGGTATAGGGATGGTGCCAAGGAAAAAGCTGTGAAAGCTGCCATGTTGTTGCACTTTTGTACTCCCCTTGGGATGCCTTGAACAGCTGCAGTGTGCCTGGAGCTAAGGGCTTCCTAGTTTCAAAAATCCTAGCCCTAGGCCTAAGCCTAACAGTAACCCTGGGAAGGTAAATCAGCCTGGTGTTAGGCTTCTTGCCAAGGAAAAAGCCGTGAAAGCAGCAATGTTGTGGCACTTTTGCACTCCCTTTTGGATGCCTTTCACAGCTGCAGTGTGCCTGGAACTCAGGGCTTCCTGCTTTTAAAAATCCTAGCCCTAGGCCGAACCCCAACCCTAAGACGAGAAAGGCAAATCAGCCAGGAATTAGGCATGTCCCCAAGGAAAAAGCTGTGGAGGCAGGCATGTTGTGGTACTTTTGCGCTCTTCTTGGCTAGTCCTTCGCAGCTGCTGTGTTCTTGGAACTCAGGGCTTTCTGGTTAATAGAGCCCTTACCCTAGGCGTAACTCAAACCTTAACCCTAGGAAGGAAAATCAACCTATGGTTCGGGATGGTCTCATGGAAATATCAGTGGTGGCAGCCAAGTTGCGTCACTTTTGCGCTCCCCTTGGGATGCCTTTCGCAGCTGCAGTGTGCCTGGAGCCCAGGGCTTCCTGGTTTTAAAAGTCCTAGGCCTAAGCCTAACAGTAACCCTAGGAAGGTAAATCAGCCGGGTATTAGGGTTCTTCCTAAGGGAAAAGCCGTGAAAGCAGCCATGTTGTGGCACTTCTGCACTCCCTTTGGGATGCCTTTGGCAGATGAAGTAAGCCTGGAACTCAGGGCTTCCTGGTTAAAGAAATCCAAGCCCTAGGCTGAAGCCTAACCCTAACCCTAGGCAGATAAATCAGCCTAGGTATAGGGATGGTGCCAAGGAAAAAGCTGTGAAAGCTGCCATGTTGTTGCACTTTTGTCCTCCCCTTGGGATGCCTTGAACAGCTGCAGTGTGCCTGGAGCTAAGGGCTTCCTAGTTTTAAAAATCCTAGCCCTAGGCCTAAGCCTAACAGTAACCCTGGGAAGGTAAATCAGCCTGGTGTTAGGCTTCTTGCCAAGGAAAAAGCCGTGAAAGCAGCCATGTTGTGGCACTTTTGCACTCCCTTTTGGATGCCTTTCACAGCTCCAGTGTGCCTGGAACTCAGGGCTTCCTGATTTTAAAAATCCTAGCCCTAGGCCGAACCCCAACCCTAAGACGAGAAAGGCAAATCAGCCAGGAATTAGGCATGTCCCCAAGGAAAAAGCTGTGGAGGCAGGCATGTTGTGGTACTTTTGCGCTCTTCTTGGCTAGTCCTTCGCAGCTGCTGTGTTCTTGGAACTCAGGGCTTTCTGGTTAATAGAGCCCTTACCCTAGGCGTAACTCAAACCTTAACCCTAGGAAGGAAAATCAACCTATGGTTCGGGATGGTCTCATGGAAATATCAGTGGTGGCAGCCAAGTTGCGTCACTTTTGCGCTCCCCTTGGGATGCCTTTCGCAGCTGCAGTGTGCCTGGAGCCCAGGGCTTCCTGGTTTTAAAAGTCCTAGGCCTAAGCCTAACAGTAACCCTAGGAAGGTAAATCAGCCGGGTATTAGGGTTCTTCCTAAGGGAAAAGCCGTGAAAGCAGCCATGTTGTGGCACTTCTGCACTCCCTTTGGGATGCCTTTGGCAGATGAAGTAAGCCTGGAACTCAGGGCTTCCTGGTTAAAGAAATCCAAGCCCTAGGCTGAAGCCTAACCCTAACCCTAGGCAGATAAATCAGCCTAGGTATAGGGATGGTGCCAAGGAAAAAGCTGTGAAAGCTGCCATGTTGTTGCACTTTTGTACTCCCCTTGGGATGCCTTGAACAGCTGCAGTGTGCCTGGAGCTAAGGGCTTCCTAGTTTCAAAAATCCTAGCCCTAGGCCTAAGCCTAACAGTAACCCTGGGAAGGTAAATCAGCCTGGTGTTAGGCTTCTTGCCAAGGAAAAAGCCGTGAAAGCAGCCATGTTGTGGCACTTTTGCACTCCCTTTTGGATGCCTTTCACAGCTGCAGTGTGCCTGGAACTCAGGGCTTCCTGATTTTAAAAATCCTAGCCCTAGGCCGAACCCCAACCCTAAGACGAGAAAGGCAAATCAGCCAGGAATTAGGCATGTCCCCAAGGAAAAAGCTGTGGAGGCAGGCATGTTGTGGTACTTTTGCGCTCTTCTTGGCTAGTCCTTCGCAGCTGCTGTGTTCTTGGAACTCAGGGCTTTCTGGTTAATAGACCCTTACCCTAGGCGTAACTCAAACCTTAACCCTAGGAAGGAAAATCAACCTATGGTTCGGGATGGTCTCATGGAAATATCAGTGGTGGCAGCCAAGTTGCGTCACTTTTGCGCTCCCCTTGGGATGCCTTTCGCAGCTGCAGTGTGCCTGGAGCCCAGGGCTTCCTGGTTTTAAAAGTCCTAGGCCTAAGCCTAACAGTAACCCTAGGAAGGTAAATCAGCCGGGTATTAGGGTTCTTCCTAAGGGAAAAGCCGTGAAAGCAGCCATGTTGTGGCACTTCTGCACTCCCTTTGGGATGCCTTTGGCAGATGAAGTAAGCCTGGAACTCAGGGCTTCCTGGTTAAAGAAATCCAAGCCCTAGGCTGAAGCCTAACCCTAACCCTAGGCAGATAAATCAGCCTAGGTATAGGGATGGTGCCAAGGAAAAAGCTGTGAAAGCTGCCATGTTGTTGCACTTTTGTACTCCCCTTGGGATGCCTTGAACAGCTGCAGTGTGCCTGGAGCTAAGGGCTTCCTAGTTTTAAAAATCCTAGCCCTAGGCCTAAGCCTAACAGTAACCCTGGGAAGGTAAATCAGCCTGGTGTTAGGCTTCTTGCCAAGGAAAAAGCCGTGAAAGCAGCCATGTTGTGGCACTTTTGCACTCCCTTTTGGATGCCTTTCACAGCTCCAGTGTGCCTGGAACTCAGGGCTTCCTGATTTTAAAAATCCTAGCCCTAGGCCGAACCCCAACACTAAGACGAGAAAGGCAAATCAGCCAGGAATTAGGCATGTCCCCAAGGAAAAAGCTGTGGAGGCAGGCATGTTGTGGTACTTTTGCGCTCTTCTTGGCTAGTCCTTCGCAGCTGCTGTGTTCTTGGAACTCAGGGCTTTCTGGTTAATAGAGCCCTTACCCTAGGCGTAACTCAAACCTTAACCCTAGGAAGGAAAATCAACCTATGGTTCGGGATGGTCTCATGGAAATATCAGTGGTGGCAGCCAAGTTGCGTCACTTTTGCGCTCCCCTTGGGATGCCTTTCGCAGCTGCAGTGTGCCTGGAGCCCAGGGCTTCCTGGTTTTAAAAGTCCTAGGCCTAAGCCTAACAGTAACCCTAGGAAGGTAAATCAGCCGGGTATTAGGGTTCTTCCTAAGGGAAAAGCCGTGAAAGCAGCCATGTTGTGGCACTTCTGCACTCCCTTTGGGATGCCTTTGGCAGATGAAGTAAGCCTGGAACTCAGGGCTTCCTGGTTAAAGAAATCCAAGCCCTAGGCTGAAGCCTAACCCTAACCCTAGGCAGATAAATCAGCCTAGGTATAGGGATGGTGCCAAGGAAAAAGCTGTGAAAGCTGCCATGTTGTTGCACTTTTGTACTCCCCTTGGGATGCCTTGAACAGCTGCAGTGTGCCTGGAGCCCAGGGCTTCCTAGTTTTAAAAATCCTAGCCCTAGGCCTAAGCCTAACAGTAACCCTGGGAAGGTAAATCAGCCTGGTGTTAGGCTTCTTGCCAAGGAAAAAGCCGTGAAAGCAGCCATGTTGTGGCACTTTTGCACTCCCTTTTGGATGCCTTTCACAGCTCCAGTGTGCCTGGAACTCAGGGCTTCCTGATTTTAAAAATCCTAGCCCTAGGCCGAACCCCAACACTAAGACGAGAAAGGCAAATCAGCCAGGAATTAGGCATGTCCCCAAGGAAAAAGCTGTGGAGGCAGGCATGTTGTGGTACTTTTGCGCTCTTCTTGGCTAGTCCTTCGCAGCTGCTGTGTTCTTGGAACTCAGGGCTTTCTGGTTAATAGAGCCCTTACCCTAGGCGTAACTCAAACCTTAACCCTAGGAAGGAAAATCAACCTATGGTTCGGGATGGTCTCATGGAAATATCAGTGGTGGCAGCCAAGTTGCGTCACTTTTGCGCTCCCCTTGGGATGCCTTTCGCAGCTGCAGTGTGCCTGGAGCCCAGGGCTTCCTGGTTTTAAAAGTCCTAGGCCTAAGCCTAACAGTAACCCTAGGAAGGTAAATCAGCCGGGTATTAGGGTTCTTCCTAAGGGAAAAGCCGTGAAAGCAGCCATGTTGTGGCACTTCTGCACTCCCTTTGGGATGCCTTTGGCAGATGAAGTAAGCCTGGAACTCAGGGCTTCCTGGTTAAAGAAATCCAAGCCCTAGGCTGAACCCTAACCCTAACCCTAGGCAGATAAATCAGCCTAGGTATAGGGATGGTGCCAAGGAAAAAACTGTGAAAGCTGCCATGTTGTTGCACTTTTGTACTCCCCTTGGGATGCCTTGAACAGCTGCAGTGTGCCTGGAGCTAAGGGCTTCCTAGTTTCAAAAATCCTAGCCCTAGGCCTAAGCCTAACAGTAACCCTGGGAAGGTAAATCAGCCTGGTGTTAGGCTTCTTGCCAAGGAAAAAGCCGTGAAAGCAGCCATGTTGTGGCACTTTTGCACTCCCTTTTGGATGCCTTTCACAGCTCCAGTGTGCCTGGAACTCAGGGCTTCCTGATTTTAAAAATCCTAGCCCTAGGCCGAACCCCAACCCTAAGACGAGAAAGGCAAATCAGCCAGGAATTAGGCATGTCCCCAAGGAAAAAGCTGTGGAGGCAGGCATGTTGTGGTACTTTTGCGCTCTTCTTGGCTAGTCCTTCGCAGCTGCAGTGTTCTTGGAACTCAGGGCTTTCTGGTTAATAGACCCTTACCCTAGGCGTAACTCAAACCTTAACCCTAGGAAGGAAAATCAGCCTATGGTTCGGGATGGTCTCATGGAAATATCAGTGGTGGCAGCCAAGTTGCGTCACTTTTGCGCTCCCCTTGGGATGCCTTTCGCAGCTGCAGTGTGCCTGGAGCCCAGGGCTTCCTGGTTTTAAAAGTCCTAGGCCTAAGCCTAACAGTAACCCTAGGAAGGTAAATCAGCCGGGTATTAGGGTTCTTCCTAAGGGAAAAGCCGTGAAAGCAGCCATGTTGTGGCACTTCTGCACTCCCTTTGGGATGCCTTTGGCAGATGAAGTAAGCCTGGAACTCAGGGCTTCCTGGTTAAAGAAATCCAAGCCCTAGGCTGAAGCCTAACCCTAACCCTAGGCAGATAAATCAGCCTAGGTATAGGGATGGTGCCAAGGAAAAAGCTGTGAAAGCTGCCATGTTGTTGCACTTTTGTACTCCCCTTGGGATGCCTTGAACAGCTGCAGTGTGCCTGGAGCTAAGGGCTTCCTAGTTTTAAAAATCCTAGCCCTAGGCCTAAGCCTAACAGTAACCCTGGGAAGGTAAATCAGCCTGGTGTTAGGCTTCTTGCCAAGGAAAAAGCCGTGAAAGCAGCCATGTTGTGGCACTTTTGCACTCCCTTTTGGATGCCTTTCACAGCTCCAGTGTGCCTGGAACTCAGGGCTTCCTGATTTTAAAAATCCTAGCCCTAGGCCGAACCCCAACACTAAGACGAGAAAGGCAAATCAGCCAGGAATTAGGCATGTCCCCAAGGAAAAAGCTGTGGAGGCAGGCATGTTGTGCTACTTTTGCGCTCTTCTTGGCTAGTCCTTCGCAGCTGCTGTGTTCTTGGAACTCAGGGCTTTCTGGTTAATAGACCCTTACCCTAGGCGTAACTCAAACCTTAACCCTAGGAAGGAAAATCAGCCTATGGTTCGGGATGGTCTCATGGAAATATCAGTGGTGGCAGCCAAGTTGCGTCACTTTTGCGCTCCCCTTGGGATGCCTTTCGCAGCTGCAGTGTGCCTGGAGCCCAGGGCTTCCTGGTTTTAAAAGTCCTAGGCCTAAGCCTAACAGTAACCCTAGGAAGGTAAATCAGCCGAGTATTAGGGTTCTTCCTAAGGGAAAAGCCGTGAAAGCAGCCATGTTGTGGCACTTCTGCACTCCCTTTGGGATGCCTTTGGCAGATGAAGTAAGCCTGGAACTCAGGGCTTCCTGGTTAAAGAAATCCAAGCCCTAGGCTGAAGCCTAACCCTAACCCTAGGCAGATAAATCAGCCTAGGTATAGGGATGGTGCCAAGGAAAAAGCTGTGAAAGCTGCCATGTTGTTGCACTTTTGTACTCCCCTTGGGATGCCTTGAACAGCTGCAGTGTGCCTGGAGCTAAGGGCTTCCTAGTTTCAAAAATCCTAGCCCTAGGCCTAAGCCTAACAGTAACCCTGGGAAGGTAAATCAGCCTGGTGTTAGGCTTCTTGCCAAGGAAAAAGCCGTGAAAGCAGCCATGTTGTGGCACTTTTGCACTCCCTTTTGGATGCCTTTCACAGCTCCAGTGTGCCTGGAACTCAGGGCTTCCTGATTTTAAAAATCCTAGCCCTAGGCCGAACCCCAACCCTAAGACGAGAAAGG
This sequence comes from Ammospiza nelsoni, assembly GCF_027579445.1. Classification (NCBI taxonomy): domain Eukaryota; kingdom Metazoa; phylum Chordata; class Aves; order Passeriformes; family Passerellidae; genus Ammospiza; species Ammospiza nelsoni. Next base: position 371,763 of record NW_026683203.1, on the reverse strand, counting down.
CAAATCAGCCAGGAATTAGGCATGTCCCCAAGGAAAAAGCTGTGGAGGCAGGCATGTTGTGGTACTTTTGCGCTCTTCTTGGCTAGTCCTTCGCAGCTGCTGTGTTCTTGGAACTCAGGGCTTTCTGGTTAATAGAGCCCTTACCCTAGGCGTAACTCAAACCTTAACCCTAGGAAGGAAAATCAGCCTATGGTTCGGGATGGTCTCATGGAAATATCAGTGGTGGCAGCCAAGTTGCGTCACTTTTGCGCTCCCCTTGGGATGCCTTTCGCAGCTGCAGTGTGCCTGGAGCCCAGGGCTTCCTGGTTTTAAAAGTCCTAGGCCTAAGCCTAACAGTAACCCTAGGAAGGTAAATCAGCCGGGTATTAGGGTTCTTCCTAAGGGAAAAGCCGTGAAAGCAGCCATGTTGTGGCACTTCTGCACTCCCTTTGGGATGCCTTTGGCAGATGAAGTAAGCCTGGAACTCAGGGCTTCCTGGTTAAAAAAATCCAAGCCCTAGGCTGAAGCCTAACCCTAACCCTAGGCAGATAAATCAGCCTAGGTATAGGGATGGTGCCAAGGAAAAAGCTGTGAAAGCTGCCATGTTGTTGCACTTTTGTACTCCCCTTGGGATGCCTTGAACAGCTGCAGTGTGCCTGGAGCTAAGGGCTTCCTAGTTTTAAAAATCCTAGCCCTAGGCCTAAGCCTAACAGTAACCCTGGGAAGGTAAATCAGCCTGGTGTTAGGCTTCTTGCCAAGGAAAAAGCCGTGAAAGCAGCCATGTTGTGGCACTTTTGCACTCCCTTTTGGATGCCTTTCACAGCTCCAGTGTGCCTGGAACTCAGGGCTTCCTGATTTTAAAAATCCTAGCCCTAGGCCGAACCCCAACCCTAAGACGAGAAAGGCAAATCAGCCAGGAATTAGGCATGTCCCCAAGGAAAAAGCTGTGGAGGCAGGCATGTTGTGGTACTTTTGCGCTCTTCTTGGCTAGTCCTTCGCAGCTGCTGTGTTCTTGGAACTCAGGGCTTTCTGGTTAATAGAGCCCTTACCCTAGGCGTAACTCAAACCTTAACCCTAGGAAGGAAAATCAGCCTATGGTTCGGGATGGTCTCATGGAAATATCAGTGGTGGCAGCCAAGTTGCGTCACTTTTGCGCTCCCCTTGGGATGCCTTTCGCAGCTGCAGTGTGCCTGGAGCCCAGGGCTTCCTGGTTTTAAAAGTCCTAGGCCTAAGCCTAACAGTAACCCTAGGAAGGTAAATCAGCCGGGTATTAGGGTTCTTCCTAAGGGAAAAGCCGTGAAAGCAGCCATGTTGTGGCACTTCTGCACTCCCTTTGGGATGCCTTTGGCAGATGAAGTAAGCCTGGAACTCAGGGCTTCCTGGTTAAAGAAATCCAAGCCCTAGGCTGAACCCTAACCCTAACCCTAGGCAGATAAATCAGCCTAGGTATAGGGATGGTGCCAAGGAAAAAGCTGTGAAAGCTGCCATGTTGTTGCACTTTTGTACTCCCCTTGGGATGCCTTGAACAGCTGCAGTGTGCCTGGAGCTAAGGGCTTCCTAGTTTTAAAAATCCTAGCCCTAGGCCTAAGCCTAACAGTAACCCTGGGAAGGTAAATCAGCCTGGTGTTAGGCTTCTTGCCAAGGAAAAAGCCGTGAAAGCAGCCATGTTGTGGCACTTTTGCACTCCCTTTTGGATGCCTTTCACAGCTCCAGTGTGCCTGGAACTCAGGGCTTCCTGATTTTAAAAATCCTAGCCCTAGGCCGAACCCCAACCCTAAGACGAGAAAGGCAAATCAGCCAGGAATTAGGCATGTCCCCAAGGAAAAAGCTGTGGAGGCAGCCATGTTGTGGTACTTTTGCGCTCTTCTTGGCTAGTCCTTCGCAGCTGCTGTGTTCTTGGAACTCAGGGCTTTCTGGTTAATAGACCCTTACCCTAGGCGTAACTCAAACCTTAACCCTAGGAAGGAAAATCAACCTATGGTTCGGGATGGTCTCATGGAAATATCAGTGGTGGCAGCCAAGTTGCGTCACTTTTGCGCTCCCCTTGGGATGCCTTTCGCAGCTGCAGTGTGCCTGGAGCCCAGGGCTTCCTGGTTTTAAAAGTCCTAGGCCTAAGCCTAACAGTAACCCTAGGAAGGTAAATCAGCCGGGTATTAGGGTTCTTCCTAAGGGAAAAGCCGTGAAAGCAGCCATGTTGTGGCACTTCTGCACTCCCTTTGGGATGCCTTTGGCAGATGAAGTAAGCCTGGAACTCAGGGCTTCCTGGTTAAAGAAATCCAAGCCCTAGGCTGAAGCCTAACCCTAACCCTAGGCAGATAAATCAGCCTAGGTATAGGGATGGTGCCAAGGAAAAAGCTGTGAAAGCTGCCATGTTGTTGCACTTTTGTACTCCCCTTGGGATGCCTTGAACAGCTGCAGTGTGCCTGGAGCCCAGGGCTTCCTAGTTTCAAAAATCCTAGCCCTAGGCCTAAGCCTAACAGTAACCCTGGGAAGGTAAATCAGCCTGGTGTTAGGCTTCTTGCCAAGGAAAAAGCCGTGAAAGCAGCCATGTTGTGGCACTTTTGCACTCCCTTTTGGATGCCTTTCACAGCTCCAGTGTGCCTGGAACTCAGGGCTTCCTGATTTTAAAAATCCTAGCCCTAGGCCGAACCCCAACCCTAAGACGAGAAAGGCAAATCAGCCAGGAATTAGGCATGTCCCCAAGGAAAAAGCTGTGGAGGCAGGCATGTTGTGGTACTTTTGCGCTCTTCTTGGCTAGTCCTTCGCAGCTGCTGTGTTCTTGGAACTCAGGGCTTTCTGGTTAATAGACCCTTACCCTAGGCGTAACTCAAACCTTAACCCTAGGAAGGAAAATCAGCCTATGGTTCGGGATGGTCTCATGGAAATATCAGTGGTGGCAGCCAAGTTGCATCACTTTTGCGCTCCCCTTGGGATGCCTTTCGCAGCTGCAGTGTGCCTGGAGCCCAGGGCTTCCTGGTTTTAAAAGTCCTAGGCCTAAGCCTAACAGTAACCCTAGGAAGGTAAATCAGCCGGGTATTAGGGTTCTTCCTAAGGGAAAAGCCGTGAAAGCAGCCATGTTGTGGCACTTCTGCACTCCCTTTGGGATGCCTTTGGCAGATGAAGTAAGCTTGGAACTCAGGGCTTCCTGGTTAAAAAAATCCAAGCCCTAGGCTGAAGCCTAACCCTAACCCTAGGCAGATAAATCAGCCCAGGTATAGGGATGGTGCCAAGGAAAAAGCTGTGAAAGCTGCCATGTTGTTGCACTTTTGTACTCCCCTTGGGATGCCTTGAACAGCTGCAGTGTGCCTGGAGCCCAGGGCTTCCTAGTTTCAAAAATCCTAGCCCTAGGCCTAAGCCTAACAGTAACCCTGGGAAGGTAAATCAGCCTGGTGTTAGGCTTCTTGCCAAGGAAAAAGCCGTGAAAGCAGCCATGTTGTGGCACTTTTGCACTCCCTTTTGGATGCCTTTCACAGCTCCAGTGTGCCTGGAACTCAGGGCTTCCTGATTTTAAAAATCCTAGCCCTAGGCCGAACCCCAACCCTAAGACGAGAAAGGCAAATCAGCCAGGAATTAGGCATGTCCCCAAGGAAAAAGCTGTGGAGGCAGGCATGTTGTGCTACTTTTGCGCTCTTCTTGGCTAGTCCTTCGCAGCTGCTGTGTTCTTGGAACTCAGGGCTTTCTGGTTAATAGAGCCCTTACCCTAGGCGTAACTCAAACCTTAACCCTAGGAAGGAAAATCAACCTATGGTTCGGGATGGTCTCATGGAAATATCAGTGGTGGCAGCCAAGTTGCGTCACTTTTGCGCTCCCCTTGGGATGCCTTTCGCAGCTGCAGTGTGCCTGGAGCCCAGGGCTTCCTGGTTTTAAAAGTCCTAGGCCTAAGCCTAACAGTAACCCTAGGAAGGTAAATCAGCCGCGTATTAGGGTTCTTCCTAAGGGAAAAGCCGTGAAAGCAGCCATGTTGTGGCACTTCTGCACTCCCTTTGGGATGCCTTTGGCAGATGAAGTAAGCCTGGAACTCAGGGCTTCCTGGTTAAAAAAATCCAAGCCCTAGGCTGAACCCTAACCCTAACCCTAGGCAGATAAATCAGCCTAGGTATAGGGATGGTGCCAAGGAAAAAGCTGTGAAAGCTGCCATGTTGTTGCACTTTTGTACTCCCCTTGGGATGCCTTGAACAGCTGCAGTGTGCCTGGAGCTAAGGGCTTCCTAGTTTCAAAAATCCTAGCCCTAGGCCTAAGCCTAACAGTAACCCTGGGAAGGTAAATCAGCCTGGTGTTAGGCTTCTTGCCAAGGAAAAAGCCGTGAAAGCAGCCATGTTGTGGCACTTTTGCACTCCCTTTTGGATGCCTTTCACAGCTCCAGTGTGCCTGGAACTCAGGGCTTCCTGATTTTAAAAATCCTAGCCCTAGGCCGAACCCCAACCCTAAGACGAGAAAGGCAAATCAGCCAGGAATTAGGCATGTCCCCAAGGAAAAAGCTGTGGAGGCAGACATGTTGTGGTACTTTTGCGCTCTTCTTGGCTAGTCCTTCGCAGCTGCTGTGTTCTTGGAACTCAGGGCTTTCTGGTTAATAGACCCTTACCCTAGGCGTAACTCAAACCTTAACCCTAGGAAGGAAAATCAACCTATCTTCGGGATGGTCTCATGGAAATATCAGTGGTGGCAGCCAAGTTGCGTCACTTTTGCGCTCCCCTTGGGATGCCTTTCGCAGCTGCAGTGTGCCTGGAGCCCAGGGCTTCCTGGTTTTAAAAGTCCTAGGCCTAAGCCTAACAGTAACCCTAGGAAGGTAAATCAGCCGCGTATTAGGGTTCTTCCTAAGGGAAAAGCCGTGAAAGCAGCCATGTTGTGGCACTTCTGCACTCCCTTTGGGATGCCTTTGGCAGATGAAGTAAGCCTGGAACTCAGGGCTTCCTGGTTAAAGAAATCCAAGCCCTAGGCTGAACCCTAACCCTAACCCTAGGCAGATAAATCAGCCTAGGTATAGGGATGGTGCCAAGGAAAAAGCTGTGAAAGCTGCCATGTTGTTGCACTTTTGTACTCCCCTTGGGATGCCTTGAACAGCTGCAGTGTGCCTGGAGCTAAGGGCTTCCTAGTTTCAAAAATCCTAGCCCTAGGCCTAAGCCTAACAGTAACCCTGGGAAGGTAAATCAGCCTGGTGTTAGGCTTCTTGCCAAGGAAAAAGCCGTGAAAGCAGCCATGTTGTGGCACTTTTGCACTCCCTTTTGGATGCCTTTCACAGCTCCAGTGTGCCTGGAACTCAGGGCTTCCTGATTTTAAAAATCCTAGCCCTAGGCCGAACCCCAACCCTAAGACGAGAAAGGCAAATCAGCCAGGAATTAGGCATGTCCCCAAGGAAAAAGCTGTGGAGGCAGGCATGTTGTGGTACTTTTGCGCTCTTCTTGGCTAGTCCTTCGCAGCTGCTGTGTTCTTGGAACTCAGGGCTTTCTGGTTAATAGAGCCCTTACCCTAGGCGTAACTCAAACCTTAACCCTAGGAAGGAAAATCAACCTATGGTTCGGGATGGTCTCATGGAAATATCAGTGGTGGCAGCCAAGTTGCGTCACTTTTGCGCTCCCCTTGGGATGCCTTTCGCAGCTGCAGTGTGCCTGGAGCCCAGGGCTTCCTGGTTTTAAAAGTCCTAGGCCTAAGCCTAACAGTAACCCTAGGAAGGTAAATCAGCCGCGTATTAGGGTTCTTCCTAAGGGAAAAGCCGTGAAAGCAGCCATGTTGTGGCACTTCTGCACTCCCTTTGGGATGCCTTTGGCAGATGAAGTAAGCCTGGAACTCAGGGCTTCCTGGTTAAAAAAATCCAAGCCCTAGGCTGAACCCTAACCCTAACCCTAGGCAGATAAATCAGCCTAGGTATAGGGATGGTGCCAAGGAAAAAGCTGTGAAAGCTGCCATGTTGTTGCACTTTTGTACTCCCCTTGGGATGCCTTGAACAGCTGCAGTGTGCCTGGAGCTAAGGGCTTCCTAGTTTCAAAATTCCTAGCCCTAGGCCTAAGCCTAACAGTAACCCTGGGAAGGTAAATCAGCCTGGTGTTAGGCTTCTTGCCAAGGAAAAAGCCGTGAAAGCAGCCATGTTGTGGCACTTTTGCACTCCCTTTTGGATGCCTTTCACAGCTCCACTGTGCCTGGAACTCAGGGCTTCCTGATTTTAAAAATCCTAGCCCTAGGCCGAACCCCAACCCTAAGACGAGAAAGGCAAATCAGCCAGGAATTAGGCATGTCCCCTAGGAAAAAGCTGTGGAGGCAGGCATGTTGTGCTACTTTTGCGCTCTTCTTGGCTAGTCCTTCGCAGCTGCTGTGTTCTTGGAACTCAGGGCTTTCTGGTTAATAGACCCTTACCCTAGGCGTAACTCAAACCTTAACCCTAGGAAGGAAAATCAACCTATGGTTCGGGATGGTCTCATGGAAATATCAGTGGTGGCAGCCAAGTTGCGTCACTTTTGCGCTCCCCTTGGGATGCCTTTCGCAGCTGCAGTGTGCCTGGAGCCCAGGGCTTCCTGGTTTTAAAAGTCCTAGGCCTAAGCCTAACAGTAACCCTAGGAAGGTAAATCAGCCGGGTATTAGGGTTCTTCCTAAGGGAAAAGCCGTGAAAGCAGCCATGTTGTGGCACTTCTGCACTCCCTTTGGGATGCCTTTGGCAGATGAAGTAAGCCTGGAACTCAGGGCTTCCTGGTTAAAGAAATCCAAGCCCTAGGCTGAAGCCTAACCCTAACCCTAGGCAGATAAATCAGCCTAGGTATAGGGATGGTGCCAAGGAAAAAGCTGTGAAAGCTGCCATGTTGTTGCACTTTTGTACTCCCCTTGGGATGCCTTGAACAGCTGCAGTGTGCCTGGAGCTAAGGGCTTCCTAGTTTTAAAAATCCTAGCCCTAGGCCTAAGCCTAACAGTAACCCTGGGAAGGTAAATCAGCCTGGTGTTAGGCTTCTTGCCAAGGAAAAAGCCGTGAAAGCAGCCATGTTGTGGCACTTTTGCACTCCCTTTTGGATGCCTTTCACAGCTCCAGTGTGCCTGGAACTCAGGGCTTCCTGATTTTAAAAATCCTAGCCCTAGGCCGAACCCCAACCCTAAGACGAGAAAGGCAAATCAGCCAGGAATTAGGCATGTCCCCAAGGAAAAAGCTGTGGAGGCAGCCATGTTGTGGTACTTTTGCGCTCTTCTTGGCTAGTCCTTCGCAGCTGCTGTGTTCTTGGAACTCAGGGCTTTCTGGTTAATAGAGCCCTTACCCTAGGCGTAACTCAAACCTTAACCCTAGGAAGGAAAATCAACCTATGGTTCGGGATGGTCTCATGGAAATATCAGTGGTGGCAGCCAAGTTGCGTCACTTTTGCGCTCCCCTTGGGATGCCTTTCGCAGCTGCAGTGTGCCTGGAGCCCAGGGCTTCCTGGTTTTAAAAGTCCTAGGCCTAAGCCTAACAGTAACCCTAGGAAGGTAAATCAGCCGCGTATTAGGGTTCTTCCTAAGGGAAAAGCCGTGAAAGCAGCCATGTTGTGGCACTTCTGCACTCCCTTTGGGATGCCTTTGGCAGATGAAGTAAGCCTGGAACTCAGGGCTTCCTGGTTAAAGAAATCCAAGCCCTAGGCTGAACCCTAACCCTAACCCTAGGCAGATAAATCAGCCTAGGTATAGGGATGGTGCCAAGGAAAAAGCTGTGAAAGCTGCCATGTTGTTGCACTTTTGTACTCCCCTTGGGATGCCTTGAACAGCTGCAGTGTGCCTGGAGCTAAGGGCTTCCTAGTTTCAAAAATCCTAGCCCTAGGCCTAAGCCTAACAGTAACCCTGGGAAGGTAAATCAGCCTGGTGTTAGGCTTCTTGCCAAGGAAAAAGCCGTGAAAGCAGCCATGTTGTGGCACTTTTGCACTCCCTTTTGGATGCCTTTCACAGCTCCAGTGTGCCTGGAACTCAGGGCTTCCTGATTTTAAAAATCCTAGCCCTAGGCCGAACCCCAACCCTAAGACGAGAAAGGCAAATCAGCCAGGAATTAGGCATGTCCCCAAGGAAAAAGCTGTGGAGGCAGCCATGTTGTGGTACTTTTGCGCTCTTCTTGGCTAGTCCTTCGCAGCTGCTGTGTTCTTGGAACTCAGGGCTTTCTGGTTAATAGAGCCCTTACCCTAGGCGTAACTCAAACCTTAACCCTAGGAAGGAAAATCAACCTATGGTTCGGGATGGTCTCATGGAAATATCAGTGGTGGCAGCCAAGTTGCGTCACTTTTGCGCTCCCCTTGGGATGCCTTTCGCAGCTGCAGTGTGCCTGGAGCCCAGGGCTTCCTGGTTTTAAAAGTCCTAGGCCTAAGCCTAACAGTAACCCTAGGAAGGTAAATCAGCCGCGTATTAGGGTTCTTCCTAAGGGAAAAGCCGTGAAAGCAGCCATGTTGTGGCACTTCTGCACTCCCTTTGGGATGCCTTTGGCAGATGAAGTAAGCCTGGAACTCAGGGCTTCCTGGTTAAAGAAATCCAAGCCCTAGGCTGAACCCTAACCCTAACCCTAGGCAGATAAATCAGCCTAGGTATAGGGATGGTGCCAAGGAAAAAGCTGTGAAAGCTGCCATGTTGTTGCACTTTTGTACTCCCCTTGGGATGCCTTGAACAGCTGCAGTGTGCCTGGAGGTAAGGGCTTCCTAGTTTCAAAAATCCTAGCCCTAGGCCTAAGCCTAACAGTAACCCTGGGAAGGTAAATCAGCCTGGTGTTAGGCTTCTTGCCAAGGAAAAAGCCGTGAAAGCAGCCATGTTGTGGCACTTTTGCACTCCCTTTTGGATGCCTTTCACAGCTCCAGTGTGCCTGGAACTCAGGGCTTCCTGATTTTAAAAATCCTAGCCCTAGGCCGAACCCCAACCCTAAGAGGAGAAAGGCAAATCAGCCAGGAATTAGGCATGTCCCCAAGGAAAAAGCTGTGGAGGCAGCCATGTTGTGGTACTTTTGCGCTCTTCTTGGCTAGTCCTTCGCAGCTGCTGTGTTCTTGGAACTCAGGGCTTTCTGGTTAATAGACCCTTACCCTAGGCGTAACTCAAACCTTAACCCTAGGAAGGAAAATCAACCTATGGTTCGGGATGGTCTCATGGAAATATCAGTGGTGGCAGCCAAGTTGCGTCACTTTTGCGCTCCCCTTGGGATGCCTTTCGCAGCTGCAGTGTGCCTGGAGCCCAGGGCTTCCTGGTTTTAAAAGTCCTAGGCCTAAGCCTAACAGTAACCCTAGGAAGGTAAATCAGCCGCGTATTAGGGTTCTTCCTAAGGGAAAAGCCGTGAAAGCAGCCATGTTGTGGCACTTCTGCACTCCCTTTGGGATGCCTTTGGCAGATGAAGTAAGCCTGGAACTCAGGGCTTCCTGGTTAAAGAAATCCAAGCCCTAGGCTGAACCCTAACCCTAACCCTAGGCAGATAAATCAGCCTAGGTATAGGGATGGTGCCAAGGAAAAAGCTGTGAAAGCTGCCATGTTGTTGCACTTTTGTACTCCCCTTGGGATGCCTTGAACAGCTGCAGTGTGCCTGGAGCTAAGGGCTTCCTAGTTTCAAAAATCCTAGCCCTAGGCCTAAGCCTAACAGTAACCCTGGGAAGGTAAATCAGCCTGGTGTTAGGCTTCTTGCCAAGGAAAAAGCCGTGAAAGCAGCCATGTTGTGGCACTTTTGCACTCCCTTTTGGATGCCTTTCACAGCTCCAGTGTGCCTGGAACTCAGGGCTTCCTGATTTTAAAAATCCTAGCCCTAGGCCGAACCCCAACCCTAAGACGAGAAAGGCAAATCAGCCAGGAATTAGGCATGTCCCCAAGGAAAAAGCTGTGGAGGCAGCCATGTTGTGGTACTTTTGCGCTCTTCTTGGCTAGTCCTTCGCAGCTGCTGTGTTCTTGGAACTCAGGGCTTTCTGGTTAATAGAGCCCTTACCCTAGGCGTAACTCAAACCTTAACCCTAGGAAGGAAAATCAACCTATGGTTCGGGATGGTCTCATGGAAATATCAGTGGTGGCAGCCAAGTTGCGTCACTTTTGCGCTCCCCTTGGGATGCCTTTCGCAGCTGCAGTGTGCCTGGAGCCCAGGGCTTCCTGGTTTTAAAAGTCCTAGGCCTAAGCCTAACAGTAACCCTAGGAAGGTAAATCAGCCGGGTATTAGGGTTCTTCCTAAGGGAAAAGCCGTGAAAGCAGCCATGTTGTGGCACTTCTGCACTCCCTTTGGGATGCCTTTGGCAGATGAAGTAAGCTTGGAACTCAGGGCTTCCTGGTTAAAAAAATCCAAGCCCTAGGCTGAAGCCTAACCCTAACCCTAGGCAGATAAATCAGCCCAGGTATAGGGATGGTGCCAAGGAAAAAGCTGTGAAAGCTGCCATGTTGTTGCACTTTTGTACTCCCCTTGGGATGCCTTGAACAGCTGCAGTGTGCCTGGAGCCCAGGGCTTCCTAGTTTCAAAAATCCTAGCCCTAGGCCTAAGCCTAACAGTAACCCTGGGAAGGTAAATCAGCCTGGTGTTAGGCTTCTTGCCAAGGAAAAAGCCGTGAAAGCAGCCATGTTGTGGCACTTTTGCACTCCCTTTTGGATGCCTTTCACAGCTCCAGTGTGCCTGGAACTCAGGGCTTCCTGATTTTAAAAATCCTAGCCCTAGGCCGAACCCCAACCCTAAGACGAGAAAGGCAAATCAGCCAGGAATTAGGCATGTCCCCAAGGAAAAAGCTGTGGAGGCAGGCATGTTGTGCTACTTTTGCGCTCTTCTTGGCTAGTCCTTCGCAGCTGCTGTGTTCTTGGAACTCAGGGCTTTCTGGTTAATAGAGCCCTTACCCTAGGCGTAACTCAAACCTTAACCCTAGGAAGGAAAATCAACCTATGGTTCGGGATGGTCTCATGGAAATATCAGTGGTGGCAGCCAAGTTGCGTCACTTTTGCGCTCCCCTTGGGATGCCTTTCGCAGCTGCAGTGTGCCTGGAGCCCAGGGCTTCCTGGTTTTAAAAGTCCTAGGCCTAAGCCTAACAGTAACCCTAGGAAGGTAAATCAGCCGCGTATTAGGGTTCTTCCTAAGGGAAAAGCCGTGAAAGCAGCCATGTTGTGGCACTTCTGCACTCCCTTTGGGATGCCTTTGGCAGATGAAGTAAGCCTGGAACTCAGGGCTTCCTGGTTAAAAAAATCCAAGCCCTAGGCTGAACCCTAACCCTAACCCTAGGCAGATAAATCAGCCTAGGTATAGGGATGGTGCCAAGGAAAAAGCTGTGAAAGCTGCCATGTTGTTGCACTTTTGTACTCCCCTTGGGATGCCTTGAACAGCTGCAGTGTGCCTGGAGCTAAGGGCTTCCTAGTTTCAAAAATCCTAGCCCTAGGCCTAAGCCTAACAGTAACCCTGGGAAGGTAAATCAGCCTGGTGTTAGGCTTCTTGCCAAGGAAAAAGCCGTGAAAGCAGCCATGTTGTGGCACTTTTGCACTCCCTTTTGGATGCCTTTCACAGCTCCAGTGTGCCTGGAACTCAGGGCTTCCTGATTTTAAAAATCCTAGCCCTAGGCCGAACCCCAACCCTAAGACGAGAAAGGCAAATCAGCCAGGAATTAGGCATGTCCCCAAGGAAAAAGCTGTGGAGGCAGACATGTTGTGGTACTTTTGCGCTCTTCTTGGCTAGTCCTTCGCAGCTGCTGTGTTCTTGGAACTCAGGGCTTTCTGGTTAATAGACCCTTACCCTAGGCGTAACTCAAACCTTAACCCTAGGAAGGAAAATCAACCTATCTTCGGGATGGTCTCATGGAAATATCAGTGGTGGCAGCCAAGTTGCGTCACTTTTGCGCTCCCCTTGGGATGCCTTTCGCAGCTGCAGTGTGCCTGGAGCCCAGGGCTTCCTGGTTTTAAAAGTCCTAGGCCTAAGCCTAACAGTAACCCTAGGAAGGTAAATCAGCCGCGTATTAGGGTTCTTCCTAAGGGAAAAGCCGTGAAAGCAGCCATGTTGTGGCACTTCTGCACTCCCTTTGGGATGCCTTTGGCAGATGAAGTAAGCCTGGAACTCAGGGCTTCCTGGTTAAAGAAATCCAAGCCCTAGGCTGAACCCTAACCCTAACCCTAGGCAGATAAATCAGCCTAGGTATAGGGATGGTGCCAAGGAAAAAGCTGTGAAAGCTGCCATGTTGTTGCACTTTTGTACTCCCCTTGGGATGCCTTGAACAGCTGCAGTGTGCCTGGAGCTAAGGGCTTCCTAGTTTCAAAAATCCTAGCCCTAGGCCTAAGCCTAACAGTAACCCTGGGAAGGTAAATCAGCCTGGTGTTAGGCTTCTTGCCAAGGAAAAAGCCGTGAAAGCAGCCATGTTGTGGCACTTTTGCACTCCCTTTTGGATGCCTTTCACAGCTGCAGTGTGCTTGGAACTCAGGGCTTCCTGATTTTAAAAATCCTAGCCCGAGGCCGAACCCCAACACTAAGACGAGAAAGGCAAATCAGCCAGGAATTAGGCATGTCCCCAAGGAAAAAGCTGTGGAGGCAGGCATGTTGTGGTACTTTTGCGCTCTTCTTGGCTAGTCCTTCGCAGCTGCTGTGTTCTTAGAACTCAGGGCTTTCTGGTTAATAGAGCCCTTACCCTAGGCGTAACTCAAACCTTAACCCTAGGAAGGAAAATCAACCTATGGTTCGGGATGGTCTCATGGAAATATCAGTGGTGGCAGCCAAGTTGCGTCACTTTTGCGCTCCCCTTGGGATGCCTTTCGCAGCTGCAGTGTGCCTGGAGCCCAGGGCTTCCTGGTTTTAAAAGTCCTAGGCCTAAGCCTAACAGTAAACCTAGGAAGGTAAATCAGCCGGGTATTAGGGTTCTTCCTAAGGGAAAAGCCGTGAAAGCAGCCATGTTGTGGCACTTCTGCACTCCCTTTGGGATGCCTTTGGCAGATGAAGTAAGCCTGGAACTCAGGGCTTCCTGGTTAAAAAAATCCAAGCCCTAGGCTGAAGCCTAACCCTAACCCTAGGCAGATAAATCAGCCTAGGTATAGGGATGGTGCCAAGGAAAAAGCTGTGAAAGCTGCCATGTTGTTGCACTTTTGTACTCCCCTTGGGATGCCTTGAACAGCTGCAGTGTGCCTGGAGCTAAGGGCTTCCTAGTTTCAAAATTCCTAGCCCTAGGCCTAAGCCTAACAGTAACCCTGGGAAGGTAAATCAGCCTGGTGTTAGGCTTCTTGCCAAGGAAAAAGCCGTGAAAGCAGCCATGTTGTGGCACTTTTGCACTCCCTTTTGGATGCCTTTCACAGCTCCACTGTGCCTGGAACTCAGGGCTTCCTGATTTTAAAAATCCTAGCCCTAGGCCGAACCCCAACCCTAAGACGAGAAAGGCAAATCAGCCAGGAATTAGGCATGTCCCCTAGGAAAAAGCTGTGGAGGCAGGCATGTTGTGCTACTTTTGCGCTCTTCTTGGCTAGTCCTTCGCAGCTGCTGTGTTCTTGGAACTCAGGGCTTTCTGGTTAATAGAGCCCTTACCCTAGGCGTAACTCAAACCTTAACCCTAGGAAGGAAAATCAACCTATGGTTCGGGATGGTCTCATGGAAATATCAGTGGTGGCAGCCAAGTTGCGTCACTTTTGCGCTCCCCTTGGGATGCCTTTCGCAGCTGCAGTGTGCCTGGAGCCCAGGGCTTCCTGGTTTTAAAAGTCCTAGGCCTAAGCCTAACAGTAACCCTAGGAAGGTAAATCAGCCGCGTATTAGGGTTCTTCCTAAGGGAAAAGCCGTGAAAGCAGCCATGTTGTGGCACTTCTGCACTCCCTTTGGGATGCCTTTGGCAGATGAAGTAAGCCTGGAACTCAGGGCTTCCTGGTTAAAAAAATCCAAGCCCTAGGCTGAACCCTAACCCTAACCCTAGGCAGATAAATCAGCCTAGGTATAGGGATGGTGCCAAGGAAAAAGCTGTGAAAGCTGCCATGTTGTTGCACTTTTGTACTCCCCTTGGGATGCCTTGAACAGCTGCAGTGTGCCTGGAGCTAAGGGCTTCCTAGTTTCAAAAATCCTAGCCCTAGGCCTAAGCCTAACAGTAACCCTGGGAAGGTAAATCAGCCTGGTGTTAGGCTTCTTGCCAAGGAAAAAGCCGTGAAAGCAGCCATGTTGTGGCACTTTTGCACTCCCTTTTGGATGCCTTTCACAGCTCCAGTGTGCCTGGAACTCAGGGCTTCCTGATTTTAAAAATCCTAGCCCTAGGCCGAACCCCAACCCTAAGACGAGAAAGGCAAATCAGCCAGGAATTAGGCATGTCCCCAAGGAAAAAGCTGTGGAGGCAGACATGTTGTGGTACTTTTGCGCTCTTCTTGGCTAGTCCTTCGCAGCTGCTGTGTTCTTGGAACTCAGGGCTTTCTGGTTAATAGACCCTTACCCTAGGCGTAACTCAAACCTTAACCCTAGGAAGGAAAATCAACCTATCTTCGGGATGGTCTCATGGAAATATCAGTGGTGGCAGCCAAGTTGCGTCACTTTTGCGCTCCCCTTGGGATGCCTTTCGCAGCTGCAGTGTGCCTGGAGCCCAGGGCTTCCTGGTTTTAAAAGTCCTAGGCCTAAGCCTAACAGTAACCCTAGGAAGGTAAATCAGCCGCGTATTAGGGTTCTTCCTAAGGGAAAAGCCGTGAAAGCAGCCATGTTGTGGCACTTCTGCACTCCCTTTGGGATGCCTTTGGCAGATGAAGTAAGCCTGGAACTCAGGGCTTCCTGGTTAAAGAAATCCAAGCCCTAGGCTGAACCCTAACCCTAACCCTAGGCAGATAAATCAGCCTAGGTATAGGGATGGTGCCAAGGAAAAAGCTGTGAAAGCTGCCATGTTGTTGCACTTTTGTACTCCCCTTGGGATGCCTTGAACAGCTGCAGTGTGCCTGGAGCTAAGGGCTTCCTAGTTTCAAAAATCCTAGCCCTAGGCCTAAGCCTAACAGTAACCCTGGGAAGGTAAATCAGCCTGGTGTTAGGCTTCTTGCCAAGGAAAAAGCCGTGAAAGCAGCCATGTTGTGGCACTTTTGCACTCCCTTTTGGATGCCTTTCACAGCTGCAGTGTGCTTGGAACTCAGGGCTTCCTGATTTTAAAAATCCTAGCCCGAGGCCGAACCCCAACACTAAGACGAGAAAGGCAAATCAGCCAGGAATTAGGCATGTCCCCAAGGAAAAAGCTGTGGAGGCAGGCATGTTGTGGTACTTTTGCGCTCTTCTTGGCTAGTCCTTCGCAGCTGCTGTGTTCTTAGAACTCAGGGCTTTCTGGTTAATAGAGCCCTTACCCTAGGCGTAACTCAAACCTTAACCCTAGGAAGGAAAATCAACCTATGGTTCGGGATGGTCTCATGGAAATATCAGTGGTGGCAGCCAAGTTGCGTCACTTTTGCGCTCCCCTTGGGATGCCTTTCGCAGCTGCAGTGTGCCTGGAGCCCAGGGCTTCCTGGTTTTAAAAGTCCTAGGCCTAAGCCTAACAGTAAACCTAGGAAGGTAAATCAGCCGGGTATTAGGGTTCTTCCTAAGGGAAAAGCCGTGAAAGCAGCCATGTTGTGGCACTTCTGCACTCCCTTTGGGATGCCTTTGGCAGATGAAGTAAGCCTGGAACTCAGGGCTTCCTGGTTAAAAAAATCCAAGCCCTAGGCTGAAGCCTAACCCTAACCCTAGGCAGATAAATCAGCCTAGGTATAGGGATGGTGCCAAGGAAAAAGCTGTGAAAGCTGCCATGTTGTTGCACTTTTGTACTCCCCTTGGGATGCCTTGAACAGCTGCAGTGTGCCTGGAGCTAAGGGCTTCCTAGTTTCAAAATTCCTAGCCCTAGGCCTAAGCCTAACAGTAACCCTGGGAAGGTAAATCAGCCTGGTGTTAGGCTTCTTGCCAAGGAAAAAGCCGTGAAAGCAGCCATGTTGTGGCACTTTTGCACTCCCTTTTGGATGCCTTTCACAGCTCCAGTGTGCCTGGAACTCAGGGCTTCCTGATTTTAAAAATCCTAGCCCTAGGCCGAACCCCAACCCTAAGACGAGAAAGGCAAATCAGCCAGGAATTAGGCATGTCCCCTAGGAAAAAGCTGTGGAGGCAGGCATGTTGTGCTACTTTTGCGCTCTTCTTGGCTAGTCCTTCGCAGCTGCTGTGTTCTTGGAACTCAGGGCTTTCTGGTTAATAGACCCTTACCCTAGGTGTAACTCAAACCTTAACCCTAGGAAGGAAAATCAACCTATGGTTCGGGATGGTCTCATGGAAATATCAGTGGTGGCAGCCAAGTTGCGTCACTTTTGCGCTCCCCTTGGGATGCCTTTCGCAGCTGCAGTGTGCCTGGAGCCCAGGGCTTCCTGGTTTTAAAAGTCCTAGGCCTAAGCCTAACAGTAACCCTAGGAAGGTAAATCAGCCGGGTATTAGGGTTCTTCCTAAGGGAAAAGCCGTGAAAGCAGCCATGTTGTGGCACTTCTGCACTCCCTTTGGGATGCCTTTGGCAGATGAAGTAAGCCTGGAACTCAGGGCTTCCTGGTTAAAGAAATCCAAGCCCTAGGCTGAACCCTAACCCTAACCCTAGGCAGATAAATCAGCCTAGGTATAGGGATGGTGCCAAGGAAAAAGCTGTGAAAGCTGCCATGTTGTTGCACTTTTGTACTCCCCTTGGGATGCCTTGAACAGCTGCAGTGTGCCTGGAGCTAAGGGCTTCCTAGTTTCAAAAATCCTAGCCCTAGGCCTAAGCCTAACAGTAACCCTGGGAAGGTAAATCAGCCTGGTGTTAGGCTTCTTGCCAAGGAAAAAGCCGTGAAAGCAGCCATGTTGTGGCACTTTTGCACTCCCTTTTGGATGCCTTTCACAGCTCCAGTGTGCCTGGAACTCAGGGCTTCCTGATTTTAAAAATCCTAGCCCTAGGCCGAACCCCAACCCTAAGACGAGAAAGGCAAATCAGCCAGGAATTAGGCATGTCCCCAAGGAAAAAGCTGTGGAGGCAGCCATGTTGTGGTACTTTTGCGCTCTTCTTGGCTAGTCCTTCGCAGCTGCTGTGTTCTTGGAACTCAGGGCTTTCTGGTTAATAGAGCCCTTACCCTAGGCGTAACTCAAACCTTAACCCTAGGAAGGAAAATCAACCTATGGTTCGGGATGGTCTCATGGAAATATCAGTGGTGGCAGCCAAGTTGCGTCACTTTTGCGCTCCCCTTGGGATGCCTTTCGCAGCTGCAGTGTGCCTGGAGCCCAGGGCTTCCTGGTTTTAAAAGTCCTAGGCCTAAGCCTAACAGTAACCCTAGGAAGGTAAATCAGCCGCGTATTAGGGTTCTTCCTAAGGGAAAAGCCGTGAAAGCAGCCATGTTGTGGCACTTCTGCACTCCCTTTGGGATGCCTTTGGCAGATGAAGTAAGCCTGGAACTCAGGGCTTCCTGGTTAAAGAAATCCAAGCCCTAGGCTGAACCCTAACCCTAACCCTAGGCAGATAAATCAGCCTAGGTATAGGGATGGTGCCAAGGAAAAAGCTGTGAAAGCTGCCATGTTGTTGCACTTTTGTACTCCCCTTGGGATGCCTTGAACAGCTGCAGTGTGCCTGGAGCTAAGGGCTTCCTAGTTTCAAAAATCCTAGCCCTAGGCCTAAGCCTAACAGTAACCCTGGGAAGGTAAATCAGCCTGGTGTTAGGCTTCTTGCCAAGGAAAAAGCCGTGAAAGCAGCCATGTTGTGGCACTTTTGCACTCCCTTTTGGATGCCTTTCACAGCTCCAGTGTGCCTGGAACTCAGGGCTTCCTGATTTTAAAAATCCTAGCCCTAGGCCGAACCCCAACCCTAAGACGAGAAAGGCAAATCAGCCAGGAATTAGGCATGTCCCCAAGGAAAAAGCTGTGGAGGCAGCCATGTTGTGGTACTTTTGCGCTCTTCTTGGCTAGTCCTTCGCAGCTGCTGTGTTCTTGGAACTCAGGGCTTTCTGGTTAATAGAGCCCTTACCCTAGGCGTAACTCAAACCTTAACCCTAGGAAGGAAAATCAACCTATGGTTCGGGATGGTCTCATGGAAATATCAGTGGTGGCAGCCAAGTTGCGTCACTTTTGCGCTCCCCTTGGGATGCCTTTCGCAGCTGCAGTGTGCCTGGAGCCCAGGGCTTCCTGGTTTTAAAAGTCCTAGGCCTAAGCCTAACAGTAACCCTAGGAAGGTAAATCAGCCGGGTATTAGGGTTCTTCCTAAGGGAAAAGCCGTGAAAGCAGCCATGTTGTGGCACTTCTGCACTCCCTTTGGGATGCCTTTGGCAGATGAAGTAAGCCTGGAACTCAGGGCTTCCTGGTTAAAGAAATCCAAGCCCTAGGCTGAAGCCTAACCCTAACCCTAGGCAGATAAATCAGCCTAGGTATAGGGATGGTGCCAAGGAAAAAGCTGTGAAAGCTGCCATGTTGTTGCACTTTTGTACTCCCCTTGGGATGCCTTGAACAGCTGCAGTGTGCCTGGAGCTAAGGGCTTCCTAGTTTCAAAAATCCTAGCCCTAGGCCTAAGCCTAACAGTAACCCTGGGAAGGTAAATCAGCCTGGTGTTAGGCTTCTTGCCAAGGAAAAAGCCGTGAAAGCAGCCATGTTGTGGCACTTTTGCACTCCCTTTTGGATGCCTTTCACAGCTCCAGTGTGCCTGGAACTCAGGGCTTCCTGATTTTAAAAATCCTAGCCCTAGGCCGAACCCCAACCCTAAGACGAGAAAGGCAAATCAGCCAGGAATTAGGCATGTCCCCAAGGAAAAAGCTGTGGAGGCAGCCATGTTGTGGTACTTTTGCGCTCTTCTTGGCTAGTCCTTCGCAGCTGCTGTGTTCTTGGAACTCAGGGCTTTCTGGTTAATAGACCCTTACCCTAGGCGTAACTCAAACCTTAACCCTAGGAAGGAAAATCAACCTATGGTTCGGGATGGTCTCATGGAAATATCAGTGGTGGCAGCCAAGTTGCGTCACTTTTGCGCTCCCCTTGGGATGCCTTTCGCAGCTGCAGTGTGCCTGGAGCCCAGGGCTTCCTGGTTTTAAAAGTCCTAGGCCTAAGCCTAACAGTAACCCTAGGAAGGTAAATCAGCCGGGTATTAGGGTTCTTCCTAAGGGAAAAGCCGTGAAAGCAGCCATGTTGTGGCACTTCTGCACTCCCTTTGGGATGCCTTTGGCAGATGAAGTAAGCCTGGAACTCAGGGCTTCCTGGTTAAAGAAATCCAAGCCCTAGGCTGAAGCCTAACCCTAACCCTAGGCAGATAAATCAGCCTAGGTATAGGGATGGTGCCAAGGAAAAAGCTGTGAAAGCTGCCATGTTGTTGCACTTTTGTACTCCCCTTGGGATGCCTTGAACAGCTGCAGTGTGCCTGGAGCTAAGGGCTTCCTAGTTTCAAAAATCCTAGCCCTAGGCCTAAGCCTAACAGTAACCCTGGGAAGGTAAATCAGCCTGGTGTTAGGCTTCTTGCCAAGGAAAAAGCCGTGAAAGCAGCCATGTTGTGGCACTTTTGCACTCCCTTTTGGATGCCTTTCACAGCTCCAGTGTGCCTGGAACTCAGGGCTTCCTGATTTTAAAAATCCTAGCCCTAGGCCGAACCCCAACCCTAAGACGAGAAAGGCAAATCAGCCAGGAATTAGGCATGTCCCCAAGGAAAAAGCTGTGGAGGCAGCCATGTTGTGGTACTTTTGCGCTCTTCTTGGCTAGTCCTTCGCAGCTGCTGTGTTCTTGGAACTCAGGGCTTTCTGGTTAATAGAGCCCTTACCCTAGGCGTAACTCAAACCTTAACCCTAGGAAGGAAAATCAACCTATGGTTCGGGATGGTCTCATGGAAATATCAGTGGTGGCAGCCAAGTTGCGTCACTTTTGCGCTCCCCTTGGGATGCCTTTCGCAGCTGCAGTGTGCCTGGAGCCCAGGGCTTCCTGGTTTTAAAAGTCCTAGGCCTAAGCCTAACAGTAACCCTAGGAAGGTAAATCAGCCGCGTATTAGGGTTCTTCCTAAGGGAAAAGCCGTGAAAGCAGCCATGTTGTGGCACTTCTGCACTCCCTTTGGGATGCCTTTGGCAGATGAAGTAAGCCTGGAACTCAGGGCTTCCTGGTTAAAGAAATCCAAGCCCTAGGCTGAACCCTAACCCTAACCCTAGGCAGATAAATCAGCCTAGGTATAGGGATGGTGCCAAGGAAAAAGCTGTGAAAGCTGCCATGTTGTTGCACTTTTGTACTCCCCTTGGGATGCCTTGAACAGCTGCAGTGTGCCTGGAGCTAAGGGCTTCCTAGTTTTAAAAATCCTAGCCCTAGGCCTAAGCCTAACAGTAACCCTGGGAAGGTAAATCAGCCTGGTGTTAGGCTTCTTGCCAAGGAAAAAGCCGTGAAAGCAGCCATGTTGTGGCACTTTTGCACTCCCTTTTGGATGCCTTTCACAGCTCCAGTGTGCCTGGAACTCAGGGCTTCCTGATTTTAAAAATTCTAGCCCTAGGACGAACCCCAACCCTAAGAGGAGAAAGGCAAATCAGCCAGGAATTAGGCATGTCCCCAAGGAAAAAGCTGTGGAGGCAGCCATGTTGTGGTACTTTTGCGCTCTTCTTGGCTAGTCCTTCGCAGCTGCTGTGTTCTTGGAACTCAGGGCTTTCTGGTTAATAGACCCTTACCCTAGGCGTAACTCAAACCTTAACCCTAGGAAGGAAAATCAACCTATGGTTCGGGATGGTCTCATGGAAATATCAGTGGTGGCAGCCAAGTTGCGTCACTTTTGCGCTCCCCTTGGGATGCCTTTTGCAGCTGCAGTGTGCCTGGAGCCCAGGGCTTCCTGGTTTTAAAAGTCCTAGGCCTAAGCCTAACAGTAACCCTAGGAAGGTAAATCAGCCGGGTATTAGGGTTCTTCCTAAGGGAAAAGCCGTGAAAGCAGCCATGTTGTGGCACTTCTGCACTCCCTTTGGGATGCCTTTGGCAGATGAAGTAAGCCTGGAACTCAGGGCTTCCTGGTTAAAGAAATCCAAGCCCTAGGCTGAAGCCTAACCCTAACCCTAGGCAGATAAATCAGCCTAGGTATAGGGATGGTGCCAAGGAAAAAGCTGTGAAAGCTGCCATGTTGTTGCACTTTTGTACTCCCCTTGGGATGCCTTGAACAGCTGCAGTGTGCCTGGAGCTAAGGGCTTCCTAGTTTCAAAAATCCTAGCCCTAGGCCTAAGCCTAACAGTAACCCTGGGAAGGTAAATCAGCCTGGTGTTAGGCTTCTTGCCAAGGAAAAAGCCGTGAAAGCAGCCATGTTGTGGCACTTTTGCACTCCCTTTTGGATGCCTTTCACAGCTCCAGTGTGCCTGGAACTCAGGGCTTCCTGATTTTAAAAATCCTAGCCCTAGGCCGAACCCCAACCCTAAGACGAGAAAGGCAAATCAGCCAGGAATTAGGCATGTCCCCAAGGAAAAAGCTGTGGAGGCAGCCATGTTGTGGTACTTTTGCGCTCTTCTTGGCTAGTCCTTCGCAGCTGCTGTGTTCTTGGAACTCAGGGCTTTCTGGTTAATAGAGCCCTTACCCTAGGCGTAACTCAAACCTTAACCCTAGGAAGGAAAATCAACCTATGGTTCGGGATGGTCTCATGGAAATATCAGTGGTGGCAGCCAAGTTGCGTCACTTTTGCGCTCCCCTTGGGATGCCTTTCGCAGCTGCAGTGTGCCTGGAGCCCAGGGCTTCCTGGTTTTAAAAGTCCTAGGCCTAAGCCTAACAGTAACCCTAGGAAGGTAAATCAGCCGGGTATTAGGGTTCTTCCTAAGGGAAAAGCCGTGAAAGCAGCCATGTTGTGGCACTTCTGCACTCCCTTTGGGATGCCTTTGGCAGATGAAGTAAGCCTGGAACTCAGGGCTTCCTGGTTAAAGAAATCCAAGCCCTAGGCTGAAGCCTAACCCTAACCCTAGGCAGATAACTCAGCCTAGGTATAGGGATGGTGCCAAGGAAAAAGCTGTGAAAGCTGCCATGTTGTTGCACTTTTGTACTCCCCTTGGGATGCCTTGAACAGCTGCAGTGTGCCTGGAGCTAAGGGCTTCCTAGTTTCAAAAATCCTAGCCCTAGGCCTAAGCCTAACAGTAACCCTGGGAAGGTAAATCAGCCTGGTGTTAGGCTTCTTGCCAAGGAAAAAGCCGTGAAAGCAGCCATGTTGTGGCACTTTTGCACTCCCTTTTGGATGCCTTTCACAGCTCCAGTGTGCCTGGAACTCAGGGCTTCCTGATTTTAAAAATCCTAGCCCTAGGCCGAACCCCAACCCTAAGACGAGAAAGGCAAATCAGCCAGGAATTAGGCATGTCCCCAAGGAAAAAGCTGTGGAGGCAGCCATGTTGTGGTACTTTTGCGCTCTTCTTGGCTAGTCCTTCGCAGCTGCTGTGTTCTTGGAACTCAGGGCTTTCTGGTTAATAGACCCTTACCCTAGGCGTAACTCAAACCTTAACCCTAGGAAGGAAAATCAACCTATGGTTCGGGATGGTCTCATGGAAATATCAGTGGTGGCAGCCAAGTTGCGTCACTTTTGCGCTCCCCTTGGGATGCCTTTCGCAGCTGCAGTGTGCCTGGAGCCCAGGGCTTCCTGGTTTTAAAAGTCCTAGGCCTAAGCCTAACAGTAACCCTAGGAAGGTAAATCAGCCGGGTATTAGGGTTCTTCCTAAGGGAAAAGCCGTGAAAGCAGCCATGTTGTGGCACTTCTGCACTCCCTTTGGGATGCCTTTGGCAGATGAAGTAAGCCTGGAACTCAGGGCTTCCTGGTTAAAGAAATCCAAGCCCTAGGCTGAACCCTAACCCTAACCCTAGGCAGATAAATCAGCCTAGGTATAGGGATGGTGCCAAGGAAAAAGCTGTGAAAGCTGCCATGTTGTTGCACTTTTGTACTCCCCTTGGGATGCCTTGAACAGCTGCAGTGTGCCTGGAGCTAAGGGCTTCCTAGTTTCAAAAATCCTAGCCCTAGGCCTAAGCCTAACAGTAACCCTGGGAAGGTAAATCAGCCTGGTGTTAGGCTTCTTGCCAAGGAAAAAGCCGTGAAAGCAGCCATGTTGTGGCACTTTTGCACTCCCTTTTGGATGCCTTTCACAGCTCCAGTGTGCCTGGAACTCAGGGCTTCCTGATTTTAAAAATCCTAGCCCTAGGCCGAACCCCAACACTAAGACGAGAAAGGCAAATCAGCCAGGAATTAGGCATGTCCCCAAGGAAAAAGCTGTGGAGGCAGGCATGTTGTGGTACTTTTGCGCTCTTCTTGGCTAGTCCTTCGCAGCTGCTGTGTTCTTGGAACTCAGGGCTTTCTGGTTAATAGACCCTTACCCTAGGCGTAACTCAAACCTTAACCCTAGGAAGGAAAATCAGCCTATGGTTCGGGATGGTCTCATGGAAATATCAGTGGTGGCAGCCAAGTTGCGTCACTTTTGCGCTCCCCTTGGGATGCCTTTCGCAGCTGCAGTGTGCCTGGAGCCCAGGGCTTGCTGGTTTTAAAAGTCCTAGGCCTAAGCCTAACAGTAACCCTAGGAAGGTAAATCAGCCGGGTATTAGGGTTCTTCCTAAGGGAAAAGCCGTGAAAGCAGCCATGTTGTGGCACTTCTGCACTCCCTTTGGGATGCCTTTGGCAGATGAAGTAAGCCTGGAACTCAGGGCCTCCTGGTTAAAGAAATCCAAGCCCTAGGCTGAACCCTAACCCTAACCCTAGGCAGATAAATCAGCCTAGGTATAGGGATGGTGCCAAGGAAAAAGCTGTGAAAGCTGCCATGTTGTTGCACTTTTGTACTCCCCTTGGGATGCCTTGAACAGCTGCAGTGTGCCTGGAGCCCAGGGCTTCCTAGTTTCAAAAATCCTAGCCCTAGGCCTAAGCCTAACAGTAACCCTGGGAAGGTAAATCAGCCTGTTGTTAGGCTTCTTGCCAAGGAAAAAGCCGTGAAAGCAGCCATGTTGTGGCACTTTTGCACTCCCTTTTGGATGCCTTTCACAGCTCCAGTGTGCCTGGAACTCAGGGCTTCCTGATTTTAAAAATCCTAGCCCTAGGCCGAACCCCAACACTAAGACGAGAAAGGCAAATCAGCCAGGAATTAGGCATGTCCCCAAGGAAAAAGCTGTGGAGGCAGGCATGTTGTGGTACTTTTGCGCTCTTCTTGGCTAGTCCTTCGCAGCTGCTGTGTTCTTGGAACTCAGGGCTTTCTGGTTAATAGACCCTTACCCTAGGCGTAACTCAAACCTTAACCCTAGGAAGGAAAATCAACCTATGGTTCGGGATGGTCTCATGGAAATATCAGTGGTGGCAGCCAAGTTGCGTCACTTTTGCGCTCCCCTTGGGATGCCTTTCGCAGCTGCAGTGTGCCTGGAGCCCAGGGCTTCCTGGTTTTAAAAGTCCTAGGCCTAAGCCTAACAGTAACCCTAGGAAGGTAAATCAGCCGGGTATTAGGGTTCTTCCTAAGGGAAAAGCCGTGAAAGCAGCCATGTTGTGGCACTTCTGCACTCCCTTTGGGATGCCTTTGGCAGATGAAGTAAGCCTGGAACTCAGGGCTTCCTGGTTAAAGAAATCCAAGCCCTAGGCTGAAGCCTAACCCTAACCCTAGGCAGATAAATCAGCCTAGGTATAGGGATGGTGCCAAGGAAAAAGCTGTGAAAGCTGCCATGTTGTTGCACTTTTGTACTCCCCTTGGGATGCCTTGAACAGCTGCAGTGTGCCTGGAGCTAAGGGCTTCCTAGTTTCAAAAATCCTAGCCCTAGGCCTAAGCCTAACAGTAACCCTGGGAAGGTAAATCAGCCTGGTGTTAGGCTTCTTGCCAAGGAAAAAGCCGTGAAAGCAGCCATGTTGTGGCACTTTTGCACTCCCTTTTGGATGCCTTTCACAGCTCCAGTGTGCCTGGAACTCAGGGCTTCCTGATTTTAAAAATCCTAGCCCTAGGCCGAACCCCAACCCTAAGACGAGAAAGGCAAATCAGCCAGGAATTAGGCATGTCCCCAAGGAAAAAGCTGTGGAGGCAGGCATGTTGTGGTACTTTTGCGCTCTTCTTGGCTAGTCCTTCGCAGCTGCTGTGTTCTTGGAACTCAGGGCTTTCTGGTTAATAGACCCTTACCCTAGGCGTAACTTAAACCTTAACCCTAGGAAGGAAAATCAGCCTATGGTTCGGGATGGTCTCATGGAAATATCAGTGGTGGCAGCCAAGTTGCGTCACTTTTGCGCTCCCCTTGGGATGCCTTTCGCAGCTGCAGTGTGCCTGGAGCCCAGGGCTTCCTGGTTTTAAAAGTCCTAGGCCTAAGCCTAACAGTAACCCTAGGAAGGTAAATCAGCCGGGTATTAGGGTTCTTCCTAAGGGAAAAGCCGTGAAAGCAGCCATGTTGTGGCACTTCTGCACTCCCTTTGGGATGCCTTTGGCAGATGAAGTAAGCCTGGAACTCAGGGCTTCCTGGTTAAAGAAATCCAAGCCCTAGGCTGAAGCCTAACCCTAACCCTAGGCAGATAAATCAGCCTAGGTATAGGGATGGTGCCAAGGAAAAAGCTGTGAAAGCTGCCATGTTGTTGCGCTTTTGTACTCCCCTTGGGATGCCTTGAACAGCTGCAGTGTGCCTGGAGCTAAGGGCTTCCTAGTTTCAAAAATCCTAGCCCTAGGCCTAAGCCTAACAGTAACCCTGGGAAGGTAAATCAGCCTGGTGTTAGGCTTCTTGCCAAGGAAAAAGCCGTGAAAGCAGCCATGTTGTGGCACTTTTGCACTCCCTTTTGGATGCCTTTCACAGCTCCAGTGTGCCTGGAACTCAGGGCTTCCTGATTTTAAAAATCCTAGCCCTAGGCCGAACCCCAACCCTAAGACGAGAAAGGCAAATCAGCCAGGAATTAGGCATGTCCCCAAGGAAAAAGCTGTGGAGGCAGCCATGTTGTGGTACTTTTGCGCTCTTCTTGGCTAGTCCTTCGCAGCTGCTGTGTTCTTGGAACTCAGGGCTTTCTGGTTAATAGAGCCCTTACCCTAGGCGTAACTCAAACCTTAACCCTAGGAAGGAAAATCAGCCTATGGTTCGGGATGGTCTCATGGAAATATCAGTGGTGGCAGCCAAGTTGCGTCACTTTTGCGCTCCCCTTGGGATGCCTTTCGCAGCTGCAGTGTGCCTGGAGCCCAGGGCTTCCTGGTTTTAAAAGTCCTAGGCCTAAGCCTAACAGTAACCCTAGGAAGGTAAATCAGCCGCGTATTAGGGTTCTTCCTAAGGGAAAAGCCGTGAAAGCAGCCATGTTGTGGCACTTCTGCACTCCCTTTGGGATGCCTTTGGCAGATGAAGTAAGCTTGGAACTCAGGGCTTCCTGGTTAAAAAAATCCAAGCCCTAGGCTGAAGCCTAACCCTAACCCTAGGCAGATAAATCAGCCTAGGTATAGGGATGGTGCCAAGGAAAAAGCTGTGAAAGCTGCCATGTTGTTGCACTTTTGTACTCCCCTTGGGATGCCTTGAACAGCTGCAGTGTGCCTGGAGCCCAGGGCTTCCTAGTTTCAAAAATCCTAGCCCTAGGCCTAAGCCTAACAGTAACCCTGGGAAGGTAAATCAGCCTGGTGTTAGGCTTCTTGCCAAGGAAAAAGCCGTGAAAGCAGCCATGTTGTGGCACTTTTGCACTCCCTTTTGGATGCCTTTCACAGCTCCAGTGTGCCTGGAACTCAGGGCTTCCTGATTTTAAAAATCCTAGCCCTAGGCCGAACCCCAACACTAAGACGAGAAAGGCAAATCAGCCAGGAATTAGGCATGTCCCCAAGGAAAAAGCTGTGGAGGCAGGCATGTTGTGGTACTTTTGCGCTCTTCTTGGCTAGTCCTTCGCAGCTGCTGTGTTCTTGGAACTCAGGGCTTTCTGGTTAATAGACCCTTACCCTAGGCGTAACTCAAACCTTAACCCTAGGAAGGAAAATCAACCTATGGTTCGGGATGGTCTCATGGAAATATCAGTGGTGGCAGCCAAGTTGCGTCACTTTTGCGCTCCCCTTGGGATGCCTTTCGCAGCTGCAGTGTGCCTGGAGCCCAGGGCTTCCTGGTTTTAAAAGTCCTAGGCCTAAGCCTAACAGTAACCCTAGGAAGGTAAATCAGCCGGGTATTAGGGTTCTTCCTAAGGGAAAAGCCGTGAAAGCAGCCATGTTGTGGCACTTCTGCACTCCCTTTGGGATGCCTTTGGCAGATGAAGTAAGCCTGGAACTCAGGGCTTCCTGGTTAAAGAAATCCAAGCCCTAGGCTGAAGCCTAACCCTAACCCTAGGCAGATAAATCAGCCTAGGTATAGGGATGGTGCCAAGGAAAAAGCTGTGAAAGCTGCCATGTTGTTGCGCTTTTGTACTCCCCTTGGGATGCCTTGAACAGCTGCAGTGTGCCTGGAGCTAAGGGCTTCCTAGTTTCAAAAATCCTAGCCCTAGGCCTAAGCCTAACAGTAACCCTGGGAAGGTAAATCAGCCTGGTGTTAGGCTTCTTGCCAAGGAAAAAGCCGTGAAAGCAGCCATGTTGTGGCACTTTTGCACTCCCTTTTGGATGCCTTTCACAGCTCCAGTGTGCCTGGAACTCAGGGCTTCCTGATTTTAAAAATCCTAGCCCTAGGCCGAACCCCAACCCTAAGACGAGAAAGGCAAATCAGCCAGGAATTAGGCATGTCCCCAAGGAAAAAGCTGTGGAGGCAGCCATGTTGTGGTACTTTTGCGCTCTTCTTGGCTAGTCCTTCGCAGCTGCTGTGTTCTTGGAACTCAGGGCTTTCTGGTTAATAGACCCTTACCCTAGGCGTAACTCAAACCTTAACCCTAGGAAGGAAAATCAGCCTATGGTTCGGGATGGTCTCATGGAAATATCAGTGGTGGCAGCCAAGTTGCGTCACTTTTGCGCTCCCCTTGGGATGCCTTTCGCAGCTGCAGTGTGCCTGGAGCCCAGGGCTTCCTGGTTTTAAAAGTCCTAGGCCTAAGCCTAACAGTAACCCTAGGAAGGTAAATCAGCCGCGTATTAGGGTTCTTCCTAAGGGAAAAGCCGTGAAAGCAGCCATGTTGTGGCACTTCTGCACTCCCTTTGGGATGCCTTTGGCAGATGAAGTAAGCTTGGAACTCAGGGCTTCCTGGTTAAAAAAATCCAAGCCCTAGGCTGAAGCCTAACCCTAACCCTAGGCAGATAAATCAGCCTAGGTATAGGGATGGTGCCAAGGAAAAAGCTGTGAAAGCTGCCATGTTGTTGCACTTTTGTACTCCCCTTGGGATGCCTTGAACAGCTGCAGTGTGCCTGGAGCCCAGGGCTTCCTAGTTTCAAAAATCCTAGCCCTAGGCCTAAGCCTAACAGTAACCCTGGGAAGGTAAATCAGCCTGGTGTTAGGCTTCTTGCCAAGGAAAAAGCCGTGAAAGCAGCCATGTTGTGGCACTTTTGCACTCCCTTTTGGATGCCTTTCACAGCTCCAGTGTGCCTGGAACTCAGGGCTTCCTGATTTTAAAAATCCTAGCCCTAGGCCGAACCCCAACACTAAGACGAGAAAGGCAAATCAGCCAGGAATTAGGCATGTCCCCAAGGAAAAAGCTGTGGAGGCAGGCATGTTGTGGTACTTTTGCGCTCTTCTTGGCTAGTCCTTCGCAGCTGCTGTGTTCTTGGAACTCAGGGCTTTCTGGTTAATAGAGCCCTTACCCTAGGCGTAACTCAAACCTTAACCCTAGGAAGGAAAATCAACCTATGGTTCGGGATGGTCTCATGGAAATATCAGTGGTGGCAGCCAAGTTGCGTCACTTTTGCGCTCCCCTTGGGATGCCTTTCGCAGCTGCAGTGTGCCTGGAGCCCAGGGCTTCCTGGTTTTAAAAGTCCTAGGCCTAAGCCTAACAGTAACCCTAGGAAGGTAAATCAGCCGCGTATTAGGGTTCTTCCTAAGGGAAAAGCCGTGAAAGCAGCCATGTTGTGGCACTTCTGCACTCCCTTTGGGATGCCTTTGGCAGATGAAGTAAGCCTGGAACTCAGGGCTTCCTGGTTAAAGAAATCCAAGCCCTAGGCTGAAGCCTAACCCTAACCCTAGGCAGATAAATCAGCCTAGGTATAGGGATGGTGCCAAGGAAAAAGCTGTGAAAGCTGCCATGTTGTTGCACTTTTGTACTCCCCTTGGGATGCCTTGAACAGCTGCAGTGTGCCTGGAGCTAAGGGCTTCCTAGTTTCAAAAATCCTAGCCCTAGGCCTAAGCCTAACAGTAACCCTGGGAAGGTAAATCAGCCTGGTGTTAGGCTTCTTGCCAAGGAAAAAGCCGTGAAAGCAGCCATGTTGTGGCACTTTTGCACTCCCTTTTGGATGCCTTTCACAGCTCCAGTGTGCCTGGAACTCAGGGCTTCCTGATTTTAAAAATTCTAGCCCTAGGACGAACCCCAACCCTAAGAGGAGAAAGGCAAATCAGCCAGGAATTAGGCATGTCCCCAAGGAAAAAGCTGTGGAGGCAGCCATGTTGTGGTACTTTTGCGCTCTTCTTGGCTAGTCCTTCGCAGCTGCTGTGTTCTTGGAACTCAGGGCTTTCTGGTTAATAGACCCTTACCCTAGGCGTAACTCAAACCTTAACCCTAGGAAGGAAAATCAACCTATGGTTGGGGATGGTCTCATGGAAATATCAGTGGTGGCAGCCAAGTTGCGTCACTTTTGCGCTCCCCTTGGGATGCCTTTCGCAGCTGCAGTGTGCCTGGAGCCCAGGGCTTCCTGGTTTTAAAAGTCCTAGGCCTAAGCCTAACAGTAACCCTAGGAAGGTAAATCAGCCGGGTATTAGGGTTCTTCCTACGGGAAAAGCCGGGAAAGCAGTCATGTTGTGGCACTTCTGCACTCCCTTTGGGATGCCTTTGGCAGATGAAGTAAGCCTGGAACTCAGGGCTTCCTGGTTAAAGAAATCCAAGCCCTAGGCTGAAGCCTAACCCTAACCCTAGGCAGATAAATCAGCCTAGGTATAGGGATGGTGCCAAGGAAAAAGCTGTGAAAGCTGCCATGTTGTTGCGCTTTTGTACTCCCCTTGGGATGCCTTGAACAGCTGCAGTGTGCCTGGAGCTAAGGGCTTCCTAGTTTCAAAAATCCTAGCCCTAGGCCTAAGCCTAACAGTAACCCTGGGAAGGTAAATCAGCCTGGTGTTAGGCTTCTTGCCAAGGAAAAAGCCGTGAAAGCAGCCATGTTGTGGCACTTTTGCACTCCCTTTTGGATGCCTTTCACAGCTCCAGTGTGCCTGGAACTCAGGGCTTCCTGATTTTAAAAATCCTAGCCCTAGGCCGAACCCCAACACTAAGACGAGAAAGGCAAATCAGCCAGGAATTAGGCATGTCCCCAAGGAAAAAGCTGTGGAGGCAGGCATGTTGTGGTACTTTTGCGCTCTTCTTGGCTAGTCCTTCGCAGCTGCTGTGTTCTTGGAACTCAGGGCTTTCTGGTTAATAGAGCCCTTACCCTAGGCGTAACTCAAACCTTAACCCTAGGAAGGAAAATCAACCTATGGTTCAGGATGGTCTCATGGAAATATCAGTGGTGGCAGCCAAGTTGCGTCACTTTTGCGCTCCCCTCGGGATGCCTTTCGCAGCTGCAGTGTGCCTGGAGCCCAGGGCTTCCTGGTTTTAAAAGTCCTAGGCCTAAGCCTAACAGTAACCCTAGGAAGGTAAATCAGCCGGGTATTAGGGTTCTTCCTAAGGGAAAAGCCGTGAAAGCAGCCATGTTGTGGCACTTCTGCACTCCCTTTGGGATGCCTTTGGCAGATGAAGTAAGCCTGGAACTCAGGGCTTCCTGGTTAAAGAAATCCAAGCCCTAGGCTGAACCCTAACCCTAACCCTAGGCAGATAAATCAGCCTAGGTATAGGGATGGTGCCAAGGAAAAAGCTGTGAAAGCTGCCATGTTGTTGCACTTTTGTACTCCCCTTGGGATGCCTTGAACAGCTGCAGTGTGCCTGGAGCCAAGGGCTTCCTAGTTTCAAAAATCCTAGCCCTAGGCCTAAGCCTAACAGTAACCCTGGGAAGGTAAATCAGCCTGGTGTTAGGCTTCTTGCCAAGGAAAAAGCCGTGAAAGCAGCCATGTTGTGGCACTTTTGCACTCCCTTTTGGATGCCTTTCACAGCTCCAGTGTGCCTGGAACTCAGGGCTTCCTGATTTTAAAAATCCTAGCCCTAGGCCGAACCCCAACACTAAGACGAGAAAGGCAAATCAGCCAGGAATTAGGCATGTCCCCAAGGAAAAAGCTGTGGAGGCAGGCATGTTGTGGTACTTTTGCGCTCTTCTTGGCTAGTCCTTCGCAGCTGCTGTGTTCTTGGAACTCAGGGCTTTCTGGTTAATAGAGCCCTTACCCTAGGCGTAACTCAAACCTTAACCCTAGGAAGGAAAATCAACCTATGGTTCGGGATGGTCTCATGGAAATATCAGTGGTGGCAGCCAAGTTGCGTCACTTTTGCGCTCCCCTTGGGATGCCTTGAACAGCTGCAGTGTGCCTGGAGCCCAGGGCTTCCTGGTTTTAAAAGTCCTAGGCCTAAGCCTAACAGTAACCCTAGGAAGGTAAATCAGCCGCGTATTAGGGTTCTTCCTAAGGGAAAAGCCGTGAAAGCAGCCATGTTGTGGCACTTCTGCACTCCCTTTGGGATGCCTTTGGCAGATGAAGTAAGCCTGGAACTCAGGGCTTCCTGGTTAAAGAAATCCAAGCCCTAGGCTGAAGCCTAACCCTAACCCTAGGCAGATAAATCAGCCTAGGTATAGGGATGGTGCCAAGGAAAAAGCTGTGAAAGCTGCCATGTTGTTGCGCTTTTGTACTCCCCTTGGGATGCCTTGAACAGCTGCAGTGTGCCTGGAGCTAAGGGCTTCCTAGTTTCAAAAATCCTAGCCCTAGGCCTAAGCCTAACAGTAACCCTGGGAAGGTAAATCAGCCTGGTGTTAGGCTTCTTGCCAAGGAAAAAGCCGTGAAAGCAGCCATGTTGTGGCACTTTTGCACTCCCTTTTGGATGCCTTTCACAGCTCCAGTGTGCCTGGAACTCAGGGCTTCCTGATTTTAAAAATCCTAGCCCTAGGCCGAACCCCAACCCTAAGACGAGAAAGGCAAATCAGCCAGGAATTAGGCATGTCCCCAAGGAAAAAGCTGTGGAGGCAGGCATGTTGTGGTACTTTTGCGCTCTTCTTGGCTAGTCCTTCGCAGCTGCTGTGTTCTTGGAACTCAGGGCTTTCTGGTTAATAGACCCTTACCCTAGGCGTAACTCAAACCTTAACCCTAGGAAGGAAAATCAGCCTATGGTTCGGGATGGTCTCATGGAAATATCAGTGGTGGCAGCCAAGTTGCGTCACTTTTGCGCTCCCCTTGGGATGCCTTTCGCAGCTGCAGTGTGCCTGGAGCCCAGGGCTTCCTGGTTTTAAAAGTCCTAGGCCTAAGCCTAACAGTAACCCTAGGAAGGTAAATCAGCCGGGTATTAGGGTTCTTCCTAAGGGAAAAGCCGTGAAAGCAGCCATGTTGTGGCACTTCTGCACTCCCTTTGGGATGCCTTTGGCAGATGAAGTAAGCCTGGAACTCAGGGCTTCCTGGTTAAAGAAATCCAAGCCCCAGGCTGAAGCCTAACCCTAACCCTAGGCAGATAAATCAGCCTAGGTATAGGGATGGTGCCAAGGAAAAAGCTGTGAAAGCTGCCATGTTGTTGCACTTTTGTACTCCCCTTGGGATGCCTTGAACAGCTGCAGTGTGCCTGGAGCTAAGGGCTTCCTAGTTTCAAAAATCCTAGCCCTAGGCCTAAGCCTAACAGTAACCCTGGGAAGGTAAATCAGCCTGGTGTTAGGCTTCTTGCCAAGGAAAAAGCCGTGAAAGCAGCCATGTTGTGGCACTTTTGCACTCCCTTTTGGATGCCTTTCACAGCTGCAGTGTGCCTGGAACTCAGGGCTTCCTGATTTTAAAAATCCTAGCCCTAGGCCGAACCCCAACACTAAGACGAGAAAGGCAAATCAGCCAGGAATTAGGCATGTCCCCAAGGAAAAAGCTGTGGAGGCAGGCATGTTGTGGTACTTTTGCGCTCTTCTTGGCTAGTCCTTCGCAGCTGCTGTGTTCTTGGAACTCAGGGCTTTCTGGTTAATAGAGCCCTTACCCTAGGCGTAACTCAAACCTTAACCCTAGGAAGGAAAATCAACCTATGGTTCGGGATGGTCTCATGGAAATATCAGTGGTGGCAGCCAAGTTGCGTCACTTTTGCGCTCCCCTTGGGATGCCTTGAACAGCTGCAGTGTGCCTGGAGCCCAGGGCTTCCTGGTTTTAAAAGTCCTAGGCCTAAGCCTAACAGTAACCCTAGGAAGGTAAATCAGCCGGGTATTAGGGTTCTTCCTAAGGGAAAAGCCGTGAAAGCAGCCATGTTGTGGCACTTCTGCACTCCCTTTGGGATGCCTTTGGCAGATGAAGTAAGCCTGGAACTCAGGGCTTCCTGGTTAAAGAAATCCAAGCCCTAGGCTGAAGCCTAACCCTAACCCTAGGCAGATAAATCAGCCTAGGTATAGGGATGGTGCCAAGGAAAAAGCTGTGAAAGCTGCCATGTTGTTGCGCTTTTGTACTCCCCTTGGGATGCCTTGAACAGCTGCAGTGTGCCTGGAGCTAAGGGCTTCCTAGTTTCAAAAATCCTAGCCCTAGGCCTAAGCCTAACAGTAACCCTGGGAAGGTAAATCAGCCTGGTGTTAGGCTTCTTGCCAAGGAAAAAGCCGTGAAAGCAGCCATGTTGTGGCACTTTTGCACTCCCTTTTGGATGCCTTTCACAGCTCCAGTGTGCCTGGAACTCAGGGCTTCCTGATTTTAAAAATCCTAGCCCTAGGCCGAACCCCAACCCTAAGACGAGAAAGGCAAATCAGCCAGGAATTAGGCATGTCCCCAAGGAAAAAGCTGTGGAGGCAGCCATGTTGTGGTACTTTTGCGCTCTTCTTGGCTAGTCCTTCGCAGCTGCTGTGTTCTTGGAACTCAGGGCTTTCTGGTTAATAGACCCTTACCCTAGGCGTAACTCAAACCTTAACCCTAGGAAGGAAAATCAGCCTATGGTTCGGGATGGTCTCATGGAAATATCAGTGGTGGCAGCCAAGTTGCGTCACTTTTGCGCTCCCCTTGGGATGCCTTTCGCAGCTGCAGTGTGCCTGGAGCCCAGGGCTTCCTGGTTTTAAAAGTCCTAGGCCTAAGCCTAACAGTAACCCTAGGAAGGTAAATCAGCCGGGTATTAGGGTTCTTCCTAAGGGAAAAGCCGTGAAAGCAGCCATGTTGTGGCACTTCTGCACTCCCTTTGGGATGCCTTTGGCAGATGAAGTAAGCCTGGAACTCAGGGCTTCCTGGTTAAAGAAATCCAAGCCCCAGGCTGAAGCCTAACCCTAACCCTAGGCAGATAAATCAGCCTAGGTATAGGGATGGTGCCAAGGAAAAAGCTGTGAAAGCTGCCATGTTGTTGCACTTTTGTACTCCCCTTGGGATGCCTTGAACAGCTGCAGTGTGCCTGGAGCTAAGGGCTTCCTAGTTTCAAAAATCCTAGCCCTAGGCCTAAGCCTAACAGTAACCCTGGGAAGGTAAATCAGCCTGGTGTTAGGCTTCTTGCCAAGGAAAAAGCCGTGAAAGCAGCCATGTTGTGGCACTTTTGCACTCCCTTTTGGATGCCTTTCACAGCTCCAGTGTGCCTGGAACTCAGGGCTTCCTGATTTTAAAAATTCTAGCCCTAGGACGAACCCCAACCCTAAGACGAGAAAGGCAAATCAGCCAGGAATTAGGCATGTCCCCAAGGAAAAAGCTGTGGAGGCAGCCATGTTGTGGTACTTTTGCGCTCTTCTTGGCTAGTCCTTCGCAGCTGCTGTGTTCTTGGAACTCAGGGCTTTCTGGTTAATAGAGCCCTTACCCTAGGCGTAACTCAAACCTTAACCCTAGGAAGGAAAATCAACCTATGGTTCGGGATGGTCTCATGGAAATATCAGTGGTGGCAGCCAAGTTGCGTCACTTTTGCGCTCCCCTTGGGATGCCTTTCGCAGCTGCAGTGTGCCTGGAGCCCAGGGCTTCCTGGTTTTAAAAGTCCTAGGCCTAAGCCTAACAGTAACCCTAGGAAGGTAAATCAGCCGCGTATTAGGGTTCTTCCTAAGGGAAAAGCCGTGAAAGCAGCCATGTTGTGGCACTTCTGCACTCCCTTTGGGATGCCTTTGGCAGATGAAGTAAGCCTGGAACTCAGGGCTTCCTGGTTAAAGAAATCCAAGCCCTAGGCTGAAGCCTAACCCTAACCCTAGGCAGATAAATCAGCCTAGGTATAGGGATGGTGCCAAGGAAAAAGCTGTGAAAGCTGCCATGTTGTTGCGCTTTTGTACTCCCCTTGGGATGCCTTGAACAGCTGCAGTGTGCCTGGAGCTAAGGGCTTCCTAGTTTCAAAAATCCTAGCCCTAGGCCTAAGCCTAACAGTAACCCTGGGAAGGTAAATCAGCCTGGTGTTAGGCTTCTTGCCAAGGAAAAAGCCGTGAAAGCAGCCATGTTGTGGCACTTTTGCACTCCCTTTTGGATGCCTTTCACAGCTGCAGTGTGCCTGGAACTCAGGGCTTCCTGATTTTAAAAATCCTAGCCCTAGGCCGAACCCCAACACTAAGACGAGAAAGGCAAATCAGCCAGGAATTAGGCATGTCCCCAAGGAAAAAGCTGTGGAGGCAGGCATGTTGTGGTACTTTTGCGCTCTTCTTGGCTAGTCCTTCGCAGCTGCTGTGTTCTTGGAACTCAGGGCTTTCTGGTTAATAGAGCCCTTACCCTAGGCGTAACTCAAACCTTAACCCTAGGAAGGAAAATCAGCCTATGGTTCGGGATGGTCTCATGGAAATATCAGTGGTGGCAGCCAAGTTGCGTCACTTTTGCGCTCCCCTTGGGATGCCTTTCGCAGCTGCAGTGTGCCTGGAGCCCAGGGCTTCCTGGTTTTAAAAGTCCTAGGCCTAAGCCTAACAGTAACCCTAGGAAGGTAAATCAGCCGGGTATTAGGGTTCTTCCTAAGGGAAAAGCCGTGAAAGCAGCCATGTTGTGGAACTTCTGCACTCCCTTTGGGATGCCTTTGGCAGATGAAGTAAGCCTGGAACTCAGGGCTTCCTGGTTAAAGAAATCCAAGCCCTAGGCTGAAGCCTAACCCTAACCCTAGGCAGATAAATCAGCCTAGGTATAGGGATGGTGCCAAGGAAAAAGCTGTGAAAGCTGCCATGTTGTTGCACTTTTGTACTCCCCTTGGGATGCCTTGAACAGCTGCAGTGTGCCTGGAGCTAAGGGCTTCCTAGTTTTAAAAATCCTAGCCCTAGGCCTAAGCCTAACAGTAACCCTGGGAAGGTAAATCAGCCTGGTGTTAGGCTTCTTGCCAAGGAAAAAGCCGTGAAAGCAGCCATGTTGTGGCACTTTTGCACTCCCTTTTGGATGCCTTTCACAGCTGCAGTGTGCCTGGAACTCAGGGCTTCCTGATTTTAAAAATCCTAGCCCTAGGCCGAACCCCAACCCTAAGAGGAGAAAGGCAAATCAGCCAGGAATTAGGCATGTCCCCAAGGAAAAAGCTGTGGAGGCAGGCATGTTGTGGTACTTTTGCGCTCTTCTTGGCTAGTCCTTCGCAGCTGCTGTGTTCTTGGAACTCAGGGCTTTCTGGTTAATAGACCCTTACCCTAGGCGTAACTCAAACCTTAACCCTAGGAAGGAAAATCAACCTATGGTTCGGGATGGTCTCATGGAAATATCAGTGGTGGCAGCCAAGTTGCGTCACTTTTGCGCTCCCCTTGGGATGCCTTTCGCAGCTGCAGTGTGCCTGGAGCCCAGGGCTTCCTGGTTTTAAAAGTCCTAGGCCTAAGCCTAACAGTAACCCTAGGAAGGTAAATCAGCCGCGTATTAGGGTTCTTCCTAAGGGAAAAGCCGTGAAAGCAGCCATGTTGTGGCACTTCTGCACTCCCTTTGGGATGCCTTTGGCAGATGAAGTAAGCCTGGAACTCAGGGCTTCCTGGTTAAAGAAATCCAAGCCCTAGGCTGAAGCCTAACCCTAACCCTAGGCAGATAAATCAGCCTAGGTATAGGGATGGTGCCAAGGAAAAAGCTGTGAAAGCTGCCATGTTGTTGCGCTTTTGTACTCCCCTTGGGATGCCTTGAACAGCTGCAGTGTGCCTGGAGCTAAGGGCTTCCTAGTTTCAAAAATCCTAGCCCTAGGCCTAAGCCTAACAGTAACCCTGGGAAGGTAAATCAGCCTGGTGTTAGGCTTCTTGCCAAGGAAAAAGCCGTGAAAGCAGCCATGTTGTGGCACTTTTGCACTCCCTTTTGGATGCCTTTCACAGCTCCAGTGTGCCTGGAACTCAGGGCTTCCTGATTTTAAAAATCCTAGCCCTAGGCCGAACCCCAACACTAAGACGAGAAAGGCAAATCAGCCAGGAATTAGGCATGTCCCCAAGGAAAAAGCTGTGGAGGCAGGCATGTTGTGGTACTTTTGCGCACTTCTTGGCTAGTCCTTCGCAGCTGCTGTGTTCTTGGAACTCAGGGCTTTCTGGTTAATAGAGCCCTTACCCTAGGCGTAACTCAAACCTTAACCCTAGGAAGGAAAATCAGCCTATGGTTCGGGATGGTCTCATGGAAATATCAGTGGTGGCAGCCAAGTTGCGTCACTTTTGCGCTCCCCTTGGGATGCCTTTCGCAGCTGCAGTGTGCCTGGAGCCCAGGGCTTCCTGGTTTTAAAAGTCCTAGGCCTAAGCCTAACAGTAACCCTAGGAAGGTAAATCAGCCGGGTATTAGGGTTCTTCCTAAGGGAAAAGCCGTGAAAGCAGCCATGTTGTGGCACTTCTGCACTCCCTTTGGGATGCCTTTGGCAGATGAAGTAAGCCTGGAACTCAGGGCTTCCTGGTTAAAGAAATCCAAGCCCTAGGCTGAAGCCTAACCCTAACCCTAGGCAGATAAATCAGCCTAGGTATAGGGATGGTGCCAAGGAAAAAGCTGTGAAAGCTGCCATGTTGTTGCACTTTTGTACTCCCCTTGGGATGCCTTGAACAGCTGCAGTGTGCCTGGAGCTAAGGGCTTCCTAGTTTTAAAAATCCTAGCCCTAGGCCTAAGCCTAACAGTAACCCTGGGAAGGTAAATCAGCCTGGTGTTAGGCTTCTTGCCAAGGAAAAAGCCGTGAAAGCAGCCATGTTGTGGCACTTTTGCACTCCCTTTTGGATGCCTTTCACAGCTCCAGTGTGCCTGGAACTCAGGGCTTCCTGATTTTAAAAATCCTAGCCCTAGGCCGAACCCCAACCCTAAGACGAGAAAGGCAAATCAGCCAGGAATTAGGCATGTCCCCAAGGAAAAAGCTGTGGAGGCAGGCATGTTGTGGTACTTTTGCGCTCTTCTTGGCTAGTCCTTCGCAGCTGCTGTATTCTTGGAACTCAGGGCTTTCTGGTTAATAGACCCTTACCCTAGGCGTAACTCAAACCTTAACCCTAGGAAGGAAAATCAACCTATGGTTCGGGATGGTCTCATGGAAATATCAGTGGTGGCAGCCAAGTTGCGTCACTTTTGCGCTCCCCTTGGGATGCCTTTCGCAGCTGCAGTGTGCCTGGAGCCCAGGGCTTCCTGGTTTTAAAAGTCCTAGGCCTAAGCCTAACAGTAACCCTAGGAAGGTAAATCAGCCGGGTATTAGGGTTCTTCCTAAGGGAAAAGCCGTGAAAGCAGCCATGTTGTGGCACTTCTGCACTCCCTATGGGATGCCTTTGGCAGATGAAGTAAGCCTGGAACTCAGGGCTTCCTGGTTAAAAAAATCCAAGCCCTAGGCTGAAGCCTAACCCTAACCCTAGGCAGATAAATCAGCCTAGGTATAGGGATGGTGCCAAGGAAAAAGCTGTGAAAGCTGCCATGTTGTTGCACTTTTGTACTCCTTTTGGGATGGCTGAAAACAGCTGCAGTGTGCCTGGAGCCCAGGGCTTCCTAGTTTCAAAAATCCTAGCCCTAGGCCTAAGCCTAACAGTAACCCTGGGAAGGTAAATCAGCCTGGTGTTAGGCTTCTTGCCAAGGAAAAAGCCGTGAAAGCAGCCATGTTGTGGCACTTTTGCACTCCCTTTTGGATGCCTTTCACAGCTGCAGTGTGCCTGGAACTCAGGGCTTCCTGATTTTAAAAATCCTAGCCCTAGGCCAAACCCCAACCCTAAGACGAGAAAGGCAAATCAGCCAGGAATTAGGCATGTCCCCAAGGAAAAAGCTGTGGAGGCAGGCATGTTGTGGTACTTTTGCGCTCTTCTTGGCTAGTCCTTCGCAGCTGCTGTGTTCTTGGAACTCAGGGCTTTCTGGTTAATAGAGCCCTTACCCTAGGCGTAACTCAAACCTTAACCCTAGGAAGGAAAATCAGCCTATGGTTCGGGATGGTCTCATGGAAATATCAGTGGTGGCAGCCAAGTTGCGTCACTTTTGCGCTCCCCTTGGGATGCCTTTCGCAGCTGCAGTGTGCCTGGAGCCCAGGGCTTCCTGGTTTTAAAAGTCCTAGGCCTAAGCCTAACAGTAACCCTAGGAAGGTAAATCAGCCGCGTATTAGGATTCTTCCTAAGGGAAAAGCCGTGAAAGCAGCCATGTTGTGGCACTTCTGCACTCCCTTTGGGATGCCTTTGGCAGATGAAGTAAGCCTGGAACTCAGGGCTTCCTGATTTTAAAAATCCTAGCCCTAGGCCGAACCCCAACACTAAGACGAGAAAGGCAAATCAGCCAGGAATTAGGCATGTGTCCAAGGAAAAAGCTGTGGAGGCAGGCATGTTGTGGTACTTTTGCGCTCTTCTTGGCTAGTCCTTCGCAGCTGCTGTGTTCTTGGAACTCAGGGCTTTCTGGTTAATAGAGCCCTTACCCTAGGCGTAACTCAAACCTTAACCCTAGGAAGGAAAATCAGCCTATGGTTCGGGATGGTCTCATGGAAATATCAGTGGTGGCAGCCAAGTTGCATCACTTTTGCGCTCCCCTTGGGATGCCTTTCGCAGCTGCAGTGTGCCTGGAGCCCAGGGCTTCCTGGTTTTAAAAGTCCTAGGCCTAAGCCTAACAGTAACCCTAGGAAGGTAAATCAGCCGGGTATTAGGGTTCTTCCTAAGGGAAAAGCCGTGAAAGCAGCCATGTTGTGGCACTTCTGCACTCCCTTTGGGATGCCTTTGGCAGATGAAGTAAGCCTGGAACTCAGGGCTTCCTGGTTAAAGAAATCCAAGCCCTAGGCTGAAGCCTAACCCTAACCCTAGGCAGATAAATCAGCCTAGGTATAGGGATGGTGCCAAGGAAAAAGCTGTGAAAGCTGCCATGTTGTTGCACTTTTGTACTCCCCTTGGGATGGCTGAAAACAGCTGCAGTGTGCCTGGAGCTAAGGGCTTCCTAGTTTCAAAAATCCTAGCCCTAGGCCTAAGCCTAACAGTAACCCTGGGAAGGTAAATCAGCCTGGTGTTAGGCTTCTTGCCAAGGAAAAAACCGTGAAAGCAGCCATGTTGTGGCACTTTTGCACTCCCTTTTGGATGCCTTTCACAGCTCCAGTGTGCCTGGAACTCAGGGCTTCCTGATTTTAAAAATCCTAGCCCTAGGCCGAACCCCAACCCTAAGACGAGAAAGGCAAATCAGCCAGGAATTAGGCATGTCCCCAAGGAAAAAGCTGTGGAGGCAGGCATGTTGTGGTACTTTTGCGCTCTTCTTGGCTAGTCCTTCGCAGCTGCTGTGTTCTTGGAACTCAGGGCTTTCTGGTTAATAGACCCTTACCCTAGGCGTAACTCAAACCTTAACCCTAGGAAGGAAAATCAACCTATGGTTCGGGATGGTCTCATGGAAATATCAGTGGTGGCAGCCAAGTTGCGTCACTTTTGCGCTCCCCTTGGGATGCCTTTCGCAGCTGCAGTGTGCCTGGAGCCCAGGGCTTCCTGGTTTTAAAAGTCCTAGGCCTAAGCCTAACAGTAACCCTAGGAAGGTAAATCAGCCGGGTATTAGGGTTCTTCCTAAGGGAAAAGCCGTGAAAGCAGCCATGTTGTGGCACTTCTGCACTCCCTTTGGGATGCCTTTGGCAGATGAAGTAAGCCTGGAACTCAGGGCTTCCTGGTTAAAGAAATCCAAGCCCTAGGCTGAAGCCTAACCCTAACCCTAGGCAGATAAATCAGCCTAGGTATAGGGATGGTGCCAAGGAAAAAGCTGTGAAAGCTGCCATGTTGTTGCACTTTTGTACTCCCCTTGGGATGCCTTGAACAGCTGCAGTGTGCCTGGAGCTAAGGGCTTCCTAGTTTCAAAAATCCTAGCCCTAGGCCTAAGCCTAACAGTAACCCTGGGAAGGTAAATCAGCCTGGTGTTAGGCTTCTTGCCAAGGAAAAAGCCGTGAAAGCAGCCATGTTGCGGCACTTTTGCACTCCCTTTTGGATGCCTTTCACAGCTCCAGTGTGCCTGGAACTCAGGGCTTCCTGATTTTAAAAATCCTAGCCCTAGGCCGAACCCCAACACTAAGAGGAGAAAGGCAAATCAGCCAGGAATTAGGCATGTCCCCAAGGAAAAAGCTGTGGAGGCAGGCATGTTGTGGTACTTTTGCGCTCTTCTTGGCTAGTCCTTCGCAGCTGCTGTGTTCTTGGAACTCAGGGCTTTCTGGTTAATAG
Source organism: Ammospiza nelsoni (assembly GCF_027579445.1). Classification (NCBI taxonomy): domain Eukaryota; kingdom Metazoa; phylum Chordata; class Aves; order Passeriformes; family Passerellidae; genus Ammospiza; species Ammospiza nelsoni. The sequence continues at coordinate 330,459 of NW_026683203.1, read as the reverse complement.
ACCCTTACCCTAGGCGTAACTCAAACCTTAACCCTAGGAAGGAAAATCAACCTATGGTTCGGGATGGTCTCATGGAAATATCAGTGGTGGCAGCCAAGTTGCGTCAATTTTGCGCTCCCCTTGGGATGCCATTCGCAGCTGCAGTGTGCCTGGAGCCCAGGGCTTCCTGGTTTTAAAAGTCCTAGGCCTAAGCCTAACAGTAACCCTAGGAAGGTAAATCAGCCGGGTATTAGGGTTCTTCCTAAGGGAAAAGCCGTGAAAGCAGCCATGTTGTGGCACTTCTGCACTCCCTATGGGATGCCTTTGGCAGATGAAGTAAGCCTGGAACTCAGGGCTTCCAGGTTAAAAAAATCCAAGCCCTAGGCTGAAGCCTAACCCTAACCCTAGGCAGATAAATCAGCCTAGGTATAGGGATGGTGCCAAGGAAAAAGCTGTGAAAGCTGCCATGTTGTTGCACTTTTGTACTCCTTTTGGGATGGCTGAAAACAGCTGCAGTGTGCCTGGAGCTAAGGGCTTCCTAGTTTCAAAAATCCTAGCCCTAGGCCTAAGCCTAACAGTAACCCTGGGAAGGTAAATCAGCCTGGTGTTAGGCTTCTTGCCAAGGAAAAAGCCGTGAAAGCAGCCATGTTGTGGCACTTTTGCACTCCCTTTTGGATGCCTTTCACAGCTGCAGTGTGCCTGGAACTCAGGGCTTCCTGATTTTAAAAATCCTAGCCCTAGGCCGAACCCCAACCCTAAGACGAGAAAGGCAAATCAGCCAGGAATTAGGCATGTCCCCAAGGAAAAAGCTGTGGAGGCAGGCATGTTGTGGTACTTTTGCGCTCTTCTTGGCTAGTCCTTCGCAGCTGCTGTGTTCTTGCAACTCAGGGCTTTCTGGTTAATAGAGCCCTTACCCTAGGCGTAACTCAAACCTTAACCCTAGGAAGGAAAATCAACCTATGGTTCGGGATGGTCTCATGGAAATATCAGTGGTGGCAGCCAAGTTGCGTCACTTTTGCGCTCCCCTTGGGATGCCTTTCGCAGCTGCAGTGTGCCTGGAGCCCAGGGCTTCCTGGTTTTAAAAGTCCTAGACCTAAGCCTAACAGTAACCCTAGGAAGGTAAATCAGCCGGGTATTAGGGTTCTTCCTAAGGGAAAAGCCGTGAAAGCAGCCATGTTGTGGCACTTCTGCACTCCCTTTGGGATGCCTTTGGCAGATGAAGTAAGCCTGGAACTCAGGGCTTCCTGGTCAAAGAAATCCAAGCCCTAGGCTGAACCCTAACCCTAACCCTAGGCAGATAACTCAGCCTAGGTATAGGGATGGTGCCAAGGAAAAAACTGTGAAAGCTGCCATGTTGTTGCACTTTTGTACTCCCCTTGGGATGCCTTGAACAGCTGCAGTGTGTCTGGAGCTTAGGGCTTCCTAGTTTTAAAAATCCTAGCTCTAGGCCTAAGCCTAACAGTAACCCTGGGAAGGTAAATCAGCCTGGTGTTAGGCTTCTTGCCAAGGAAAAAGGCCGTGAAAGCAGCCATGTTGTGGCACTTTTGCACTCCCTTTTGGATGCCTTTCACAGCTCCAGTGTGCCTGGAACTCAGGGCTTCCTGATTTTAAAAATCCTAGCCCTAGGCCGAACCCCAACCCTAAGAGGAGAAAGGCAAATCAGCCAGGAATTAGGCATGTCCCCAAGGAAAAAGCTGTGGAGGCAGGCATGTTGTGGTACTTTTGCGCTCTTCTTGGCTAGTCCTTCGCAGCTGCTGTGTTCTTGGAACTCAGGGCTTTCTGGTTAATAGACCCTTACCCTAGGCGTAACTCAAACCTTAACCCTAGGAAGGAAAATCAGCCTATGGTTCGGGATGGTCTCATGGAAATATCAGTGGTGGCAGCCAAGTTGCGTCACTTTTGCGCTCCCCTTGGGATGCCTTTCGCAGCTGCAGTGTGCCTGGAGCCCAGGGCTTCCTGGTTTTAAAAGTCCTAGGCCTAAGCCTAACAGTAACCCTAGGAAGGTAAATCAGCCGGGTATTAGGGTTCTTCCTAAGGGAAAAGCCGTGAAAGCAGCCATGTTGTGGCACTTCTGCACTCCCTTTGGGATGCCTTTGGCAGATGAAGTAAGCCTGGAACTCAGGGCTTCCTGGTTAAAGAAATCCAAGCCCTAGGCTGAAGCCTAACCCTAACCCTAGGCAGATAAATCAGCCTAGGTATAGGGATGGTGCCAAGGAAAAAGCTGTGAAAGCTGCCATGTTGTTGCACTTTTGTACTCCCCTTGGGATGGCTGAAAACAGCTGCAGTGTGCCTGGAGCTAAGGGCTTCCTAGTTTCAAAAATCCTAGCCCTAGGCCTAAGCCTAACAGTAACCCTGGGAAGGTAAATCAGCCTGGTGTTAGGCTTCTTGCCAAGGAAAAAGCCGTGAAAGCAGCCATGTTGTGGCACTTTTGCACTCCCTTTTGGATGCCTTTCACAGCTCCAGTGTGCCTGGAACTCAGGGCTTCCTGATTTTAAAAATCCTAGCCCTAGGCCGAACCCCAACCCTAAGACGAGAAAGGCAAATCAGCCAGGAATTAGGCATGTCCCCAAGGAAAAAGCTGTGGAGGCAGGCATGTTGTGCTACTTTTGCGCTCTTCTTGGCTAGTCCTTCGCAGCTGCTGTGTTCTTGGAACTCAGGGCTTTCTGGTTAATAGACCCTTACCCTAGGCGTAACTCAAACCTTAACCCTAGGAAGGAAAATCAACCTATGGTTCGGGATGGTCTCATGGAAATATCAGTGGTGGCAGCCAAGTTGTGTCACTTTTGCGCTCCCCTTGGGATGCCTTTCGCAGCTGCAGTGTGCCTGGAGCCCAGGGCTTCCTGGTTTTAAAAGTCCTAGGCCTAAGCCTAACAGTAACCCTAGGAAGGTAAATCAGCCGGGTATTAGGGTTCTTCCTAAGGGAAAAGCCGTGAAAGCAGCCATGTTGTGGCACTTCTGCACTCCCTTTGGGATGCCTTTGGCAGATGAAGTAAGCCTGGAACTCAGGGCTTCCTGGTTAAAAAAATCCAAGCCCTAGGCTGAAGCCTAACCCTAACCCTAGGCAGATAAATCAGCCTAGGTATAGGGATGGTGCCAAGGAAAAAGCTGTGAAAGCTGCCATGTTGTTGCACTTTTGTACTCCCCTTGGGATGCCTTGAACAGCTGCAGTGTGCCTGGAGCTAAGGGCTTCCTAGTTTCAAAAATCCTAGCCCTAGGCCTAAGCCTAACAGTAACCCTGGGAAGGTAAATCAGCCTGGTGTTAGGCTTCTTGCCAAGGAAAAAGCCGTGAAAGCAGCCATGTTGTGGCACTTTTGCACTCCCTTTTGGATGCCTTTCACAGCTCCAGTGTGCCTGGAACTCAGGGCTTCCTGATTTTAAAAATCCTAGCCCTAGGCCGAACCCCAACACTAAGACGAGAAAGGCAAATCAGCCAGGAATTAGGCATGTCCCCAAGGAAAAAGCTGTGGAGGCAGGCATGTTGTGGTACTTTTGCGCTCTTCTTGGCTAGTCCTTCGCAGCTGCTGTGTTCTTGGAACTCAGGGCTTTCTGGTTAATAGACCCTTACCCTAGGCGTAACTCAAACCTTAAGCCTAGGAAGGAAAATCAACCTATGGTTCGGGATGGTCTCATGGAAATATCAGTGGTGGCAGCCAAGTTGCATCACTTTTGCGCTCCCCTTGGGATGCCTTTCGCAGCTGCAGTGTGCCTGGAGCCCAGGGCTTCCTGGTTTTAAAAGTCCTAGGCCTAAGCCTAACAGTAACCCTAGGAAGGTAAATCAGCCGGGTATTAGGGTTCTTCCTAAGGGAAAAGCCGTGAAAGCAGCCATGTTGTGGCACTTCTGCACTCCCTTTGGGATGCCTTTGGCAGATGAAGTAAGCCTGGAACTCAGGGCTTCCTGGTTAAAGAAATCCAAGCCCTAGGCTGAACCCTAACCCTAACCCTAGGCAGATAAATCAGCCTAGGTATAGGGATGGTGCCAAGGAAAAAGCTGTGAAAGCTGCCATGTTGTTGCACTTTTGTACTCCCCTTGGGATGCCTTGAACAGCTGCAGTGTGCCTGGAGCTAAGGGCTTCCTAGTTTTAAAAATCCTAGCCCTTGGCCTAAGCCTAACAGTAACCCTGGGAAGGTAAATCAGCCTGGTGTTAGGCTTCTTGCCAAGGAAAAAGCCGTGAAAGCAGCCATGTTGTGGCACTTTTGCACTCCCTTTTGGATGCCTTTCACAGCTGCAGTGTGCCTGGAACTCAGGGCTTCCTGATTTTAAAAATCCTAGCCCTAGGCCGAACCCCAACCCTAAGACGAGAAAGGCAAATCAGCCAGGAATTAGGCATGTCCCCAAGGAAAAAGCTGTGGAGGCAGGCATGTTGTGGTACTTTTGCGCTCTTCTTGGCTAGTCCTTCGCAGCTGCTGTGTTCTTGCAACTCAGGGCTTTCTGGTTAATAGAGCCCTTACCCTAGGCGTAACTCAAACCTTAAGCCTAGGAAGGAAAATCAGCCTATGGTTCGGGATGGTCTCATGGAAATATCAGTGGTGGCAGCCAAGTTGCGTCACTTTTGCGCTCCCCTTGGGATGCCTTTCGCAGCTGCAGTGTGCCTGGAGCCCAGGGCTTCCTGGTTTTAAAAGTCCTAGGCCTAAGCCTAACAGTAACCCTAGGAAGGTAAATCAGCCGGGTATTAGGGTTCTTCCTAAGGGAAAAGCCGTGAAAGCAGCCATGTTGTGGCACTTCTGCACTCCCTTTGGGATGCCTTTGGCAGATGAAGTAAGCCTGGAACTCAGGGCTTCCTGGTTAAAGAAATCCAAGCCCTAGGCTGAAGCCTAACCCTAACCCTAGGCAGATAAATCAGCCTAGGTATAGGGATGGTGCCAAGGAAAAAGCTGTGAAAGCTGCCATGTTGTTGCACTTTTGTACTCCCCTTGGGATGCCTTGAACAGCTGCAGTGTGCCTGGAGCCCAGGGCTTCCTAGTTTTAAAAATCCTAGCCCTAGGCCTAAGCCTAACAGTAACCCTGGGAAGGTAAATCAGCCTGGTGTTAGGCTTCTTGCCAAGGAAAAAGCCGTGAAAGCAGCCATGTTGTGGCACTTTTGCACTCCCTTTTGGATGCCTTTCACAGCTCCAGTGTGCCTGGAACTCAGGGCTTCCTGATTTTAAAAATCCTAGCCCTAGGCCGAACCCCAACCCTAAGACGAGAAAGGCAAATCAGCCAGGAATTAGGCATGTCCCCAAGGAAAAAGCTGTGGAGGCAGGCATGTTGTGGTACTTTTGCACACTTCTTGGCTAGTCCTTCGCAGCTGCTGTGTTCTTGGAACTCAGGGCTTTCTGGTTAATAGAGCCCTTACCCTTGGCGTAACTCAAACCTTAACCCTAGGAAGGAAAATCAGCCTATGGTTCCGGATGGTCTCATGGAAATATCAGTGGTGGCAGCCAAGTTGCGTCACTTTTGCGCTCCCCTTGGGATGCCATTCGCAGCTGCAGTGTGCCTGGAGCCCAGGGCTTCCTGGTTTTAAAAGTCCTAGGCCTAAGCCTAACAGTAACCCTAGGAAGGTAAATCAGCCGGGTATTAGGGTTCTTCCTAAGGGAAAAGCCGTGAAAGCAGCCATGTTGTGGCACTTCTGCACTCCCTTTGGGATGCCTTTGGCAGATGAAGTAAGCCTGGAACTCAGGGCTTCCTGGTTAAAAAAATCCAAGCCCTAGGCTGAACCCTAACCCTAACCCTAGGCAGATAAATCAGCCTAGGTATAGGGATGGTGCCAAGGAAAAAGCTGTGAAAGCTGCCATGTTGTTGCACTTTTGTACTCCCCTTGGGATGCCTTGAACAGCTGCAGTGTGCCTGGAGCTAAGGGCTTCCTAGTTTCAAAAATCCTAGCCCTAGGCCTAAGCCTAACAGTAACCCTGGGAAGGTAAATCAGCCTGGTGTTCGGCTTCTTGCCAAGGAAAAAGCCGTGAAAGCAGCCATGTTGTGGCACTTTTGCACTCCCTTTTGGATGCCTTTCACAGCTGCAGTGTGCCTGGAACTCAGGGCTTCCTGATTTTAAAAATCCTAGCCCTAGGCCGAACCCCAACCCTAAGACGAGAAAGGCAAATCAGCCAGGAATTAGGCATGTCCCCAAGGAAAAAGCTGTGGAGGCAGGCATGTTGTGGTACTTTTGCACTCTTCTTGGCTAGTCCTTCGCAGCTGCTGTGTTCTTGGAACTCAGGGCTTTCTGGTTAATAGACCCTTACCCTAGGCGTAACTCAAACCTTAAGCCTAGGAAGGAAAATCAACCTATGGTTCGGGATGGTCTCATGGAAATATCAGTGGTGGCAGCCAAGTTGCGTCACTTTTGCGCTCCCCTTGGGATGCCTTTCGCAGCTGCAGTGTGCCTGGAGCCCAGGGCTTCCTGGTTTTAAAAGTCCTAGGCCTAAGCCTAACAGTAACCCTAGGAAGGTAAATCAGCCGGGTATTAGGGTTCTTCCTAAGGGAAAAGCCGTGAAAGCAGCCATGTTGTGGCACTTCTGCACTCCCTTTGGGATGCCTTTGGCAGATGAAGTAAGCCTGGAACTCAGGGCTTCCTGGTTAAAGAAATCCAAGCCCTAGGCTGAAGCCTAACCCTAACCCTAGGCAGATAAATCAGCCTAGGTATAGGGATGGTGCCAAGGAAAAAGCTGTGAAAGCTGCCATGTTGTAGCACTTTTGTACTCCCCTTGGGATGCCTTGAACAGCTGCAGTGTGTCTGGAGCCCAGGGCTTCCTAGTTTTAAAAATCCTAGCCCTAGGCCTAAGCCTAACAGTAACCCTGGGAAGGCAAATCAGCCTGGTGTTAGGCTTCTTGCCAAGGAAAAAGCCGTGAAAGCAGCCATGTTGTGGCACTTTTGCACTCCCTTTTGGATGCCTTTCACAGCTGCAGTGTGCCTGGAACTCAGGGCTTCCTGATTTTAAAAATCCTAGCCCTAGGCCGAACCCCAACCCTAAGACGAGAAAGGCAAATCAGCCAGGAATTAGGCATGTCCCCAAGGAAAAAGCTGTGGAGGCAGGCATGTTGTGGTACTTTTGTGCTCTTCTTGGCTAGTCCTTCGCAGCTGCTGTGTTCTTGGAACTCAGGGCTTTCTGGTTAATAGAGCCCTTACCCTAGGCGTAACTCAAACCTTAAGCCTAGGAAGGAAAATCAACCTATGGTTCGGGATGGTCTCATGGAAATATCAGTGGTGGCAGCCAAGTTGCGTCACTTTTGCGCTCCCCTTGGGATGCCTTTCGCAGCTGCAGTGTGCCTGGAGCCCAGGGCTTCCTGGTTTTAAAAGTCCTAGGCCTAAGCCTAACAGTAACCCTAGGAAGGTAAATCAGCCGGGTATTAGGGTTCTTCCTAAGGGAAAAGCTGTGAAAGCAGCCATGTTGTGGCACTTCTGCACTCCCTTTGGGATGCCTTTGGCAGATGAAGTAAGCCTGGAACTCAGGGCTTCCTGGTTAAAGAAATCCAAGCCCTAGGCTGAACCCTAACCCTAACCCTAGGCAGATAAATCAGCCTAGGTATAGGGATGGTGCCAAGGAAAAAGCTGTGAAAGCTGCCATGTTGTAGCACTTTTGTACTCCCCTTGGGATGCCTTGAACAGCTGCAGTGTGCCTGGAGCTAAGGGCTTCCTAGTTTTAAAAATCCTAGCCCTAGGCCTAAGCCTAACAGTAACCCTGGGAAGGTAAATCAGCCTGGTGTTAGGCTTCTTGCCAAGGAAAAAGCCGTGAAAGCAGCCATGTTGTGGCACTTTTGCACTCCCTTTTGGATGCCTTTCACAGCTGCAGTGTGTCTGGAACTCAGGGCTTCCTGATTTTAAAAATCCTAGCCCTAGGCCGAACCCCAACCCTAAGACGAGAAAGGCAAATCAGCCAGGAATTAGGCATGTCCCCAAGGAAAAAGCTGTGGAGGCAGGCATGTTGTGGTACTTTTGCGCTCTTCTTGGCTAGTCCTTCGCAGCTGCTGTGTTCTTGCAACTCAGGGCTTTCTGGTTAATAGAGCCCTTACCCTAGGCGTAACTCAAACCTTAACCCTAGGAAGGAAAATCAACCTATGGTTCGGGATGGTCTCATGGAAATATCAGTGGTGGCAGCCAAGTTGCGTCACTTTTGCGCTCCCCTTGGGATGCCTTTCGCAGCTGCAGTGTGCCTGGAGCCCAGGGCTTGCTGGTTTTAAAAGTCCTAGGCCTAAGCCTAACAGTAACCCTAGGAAGGTAAATCAGCCGCGTATTAGGGTTCTTCCTAAGGGAAAAGCCGTGAAAGCAGCCATGTTGTGGCACTTCTGCACTCCCTTTGGGATGCCTTTGGCAGATGAAGTAAGCCTGGAACTCAGGGCTTCCTGGTCAAAGAAATCCAAGCCCTAGGCTGAACCCTAACCCTAACCCTAGGCAGATAAATCAGCCTAGGTATAGGGATGGTGCCAAGGAAAAAACTGTGAAAGCTGCCATGTTGTTGCACTTTTGTACTCCCCTTGGGATGCCTTGAACAGCTGCAGTGTGTCTGGAGCTTAGGGCTTCCTAGTTTTAAAAATCCTAGCTCTAGGCCTAAGCCTAACAGTAACCCTGGGAAGGTAAATCAGCCTGGTGTTAGGCTTCTTGCCAAGGAAAAAGCCATGAAAGCAGCCATGTTGTGGCACTTTTGCACTCCCTTTTGGATGCCTTTCACAGCTCCACTGTGCCTGGAACTCAGGGCTTCCTGATTTTAAAAATCCTAGCCCTAGGCCGAACCCCAACCCTAAGACGAGAAAGGCAAATCAGCCAGGAATTAGGCATGTCCCCAAGGAAAAAGCTGTGGAGGCAGGCATGTTGTGGTACTTTTGCGCTCTTCTTGGCTAGTCCTTCGCAGCTGCTGTGTTCTTGGAACTCAGGGCTTTCTGGTTAATAGAGCCCTTACCCTAGGCGTAACTCAAACCTTAACCCTAGGAAGGAAAATCAACCTATGGTTCGGGATGGTCTCATGGAAATATCAGTGGTGGCAGCCAAGTTGCGTCACTTTTGCGCTCCCCTTGGGATGCCTTTCGCAGCTGCAGTGTGCCTGGAGCCCAGGGCTTCCTGGTTTTAAAAGTCCTAGGCCTAAGCCTAACAGTAACCCTAGGAAGGTAAATCAGCCGGGTATTAGGGTTCTTCCTAAGGGAAAAGCCGTGAAAGCAGCCATGTTGTGGCACTTCTGCACTCCCTTTGGGATGCCTTTGGCAGATGAAGTAAGCCTGGAACTCAGGGCTTCCTGGTTAAAGAAATCCAAGCCCTAGGCTGAACCCTAACCCTAACCCTAGGCAGATAAATCAGCCTAGGTATAGGGATGGTGCCAAGGAAAAAGCTGTGAAAGCTGCCATGTTGTTGCACTTTTGTACTCCCCTTGGGATGCCTTGAACAGCTGCAGTGTGCCTGGAGCTAAGGGCTTCCTAGTTTTAAAAATCCTAGCCCTAGGCCTAAGCCTAACAGTAACCCTGGGAAGGTAAATCAGCCTGGTGTTAGGCTTCTTGCCAAGGAAAAAGCCGTGAAAGCAGCCATGTTGTGGCACTTTTGCACTCCCTTTTGGATGCCTTTCACAGCTGCAGTGTGCCTGGAACTCAGGGCTTCCTGATTTTAAAAATCCTAGCCCTAGGCCGAACCCCAACCCTAAGACGAGAAAGGCAAATCAGCCAGGAATTAGGCATGTCCCCAAGGAAAAAGCTGTGGAGGCAGGCATGTTGTGGTACTTTTGCGCTCTTCTTGGCTAGTCCTTCGCAGCTGCTGTGTTCTTGGAACTCAGGGCTTTCTGGTTAATAGAGCCCTTACCCTAGGCGTAACTCAAACCTTAACCCTAGGAAGGAAAATCAACCTATGGTTCGGGATGGTCTCATGGAAATATCAGTGGTGGCAGCCAAGTTGCGTCACTTTTGCGCTCCCCTTGGGATGCCTTTCGCAGCTGCAGTGTGCCTGGAGCCCAGGGCTTCCTGGTTTTAAAAGTCCTAGGCCTAAGCCTAACAGTAACCCTAGGAAGGTAAATCAGCCGGGTATTAGGGTTCTTCCTAAGGGAAAAGCCGTGAAAGCAGCCATGTTGTGGCACTTCTGCACTCCCTTTGGGATGCCTTTGGCAGATGAAGTAAGCCTGGAACTCAGGGCTTCCTGGTTAAAAAAATCCAAGCCCTAGGCTGAAGCCTAACCCTAACCCTAGGCAGATAAATCAGCCTAGGTATAGGGATGGTGCCAAGGAAAAAGCTGTGAAAGCTGCCATGTTGTTGCACTTTTGTACTCCCCTTGGGATGCCTTGAACAGCTGCAGTGTGCCTGGAGCTAAGGGCTTCCTAGTTTCAAAAATCCTAGCCCTAGGCCTAAGCCTAACAGTAACCCTGGGAAGGTAAATCAGCCTGGTGTTAGGCTTCTTGCCAAGGAAAAAGCCGTGAAAGCAGCCATGTTGTGGCACTTTTGCACTCCCTTTTGGATGCCTTTCACAGCTCCAGTGTGCCTGGAACTCAGGGCTTCCTGATTTTAAAAATCCTAGCCCTAGGCCGAACCCCAACACTAAGACGAGAAAGGCAAATCAGCCAGGAATTAGGCATGTCCCCAAGGAAAAAGCTGTGGAGGCAGGCATGTTGTGGTACTTTTGCGCTCTTCTTGGCTAGTCCTTCGCAGCTGCTGTGTTCTTGGAACTCAGGGCTTTCTGGTTAATAGACCCTTACCCTAGGCGTAACTCAAACCTTAAGCCTAGGAAGGAAAATCAACCTATGGTTCGGGATGGTCTCATGGAAATATCAGTGGTGGCAGCCAAGTTGCATCACTTTTGCGCTCCCCTTGGGATGCCTTTCGCAGCTGCAGTGTGCCTGGAGCCCAGGGCTTCCTGGTTTTAAAAGTCCTAGGCCTAAGCCTAACAGTAACCCTAGGAAGGTAAATCAGCCGCGTATTAGGGTTCTTCCTAAGGGAAAAGCCGTGAAAGCAGCCATGTTGTGGCACTTCTGCACTCCCTTTGGGATGCCTTTGGCAGATGAAGTAAGCCTGGAACTCAGGGCTTCCTGGTTAAAGAAATCCAAGCCCTAGGCCGAAGCCTAACCCTAACCCTAGGCAGATAAATCAGCCTAGGTATAGGGATGGTGCCAAGGAAAAAGCTGTGAAAGCTGCCATGTTGTTGCACTTTTGTACTCCCCTTGGGATGCCTTGAACAGCTGCAGTGTGCCTGGAGCCCAGGGCTTCCTAGTTTTAAAAATCCTAGCCCTAGGCCTAAGCCTAACAGTAACCCTGGGAAGGTAAATCAGCCTGGTGTTAGGCTTCTTGCCAAGGAAAAAGCCGTGAAAGCAGCCATGTTGTGGCACTTTTGCACTCCCTTTTGGATGCCTTTCACAGCTCCAGTGTGCCTGGAACTCAGGGCTTCCTGATTTTAAAAATCCTAGCCCTAGGCCGAACCCCAACACTAAGACGAGAAAGGCAAATCAGCCAGGAATTAGGCATGTCCCCAAGGAAAAAGCTGTGGAGGCAGGCATGTTGTGGTACTTTTGCACACTTCTTGGCTAGTCCTTCGCAGCTGCTGTGTTCTTGGAACTCAGGGCTTTCTGGTTAATAGAGCCCTTACCCTTGGCGTAACTCAAACCTTAACCCTAGGAAGGAAAATCAGCCTATGGTTCCGGATGGTCTCATGGAAATATCAGTGGTGGCAGCCAAGTTGCGTCACTTTTGCGCTCCCCTTGGGATGCCATTCGCAGCTGCAGTGTGCCTGGAGCCCAGGGCTTCCTGGTTTTAAAAGTCCTAGGCCTAAGCCTAACAGTAACCCTAGGAAGGTAAATCAGCCGGGTATTAGGGTTCTTCCTAAGGGAAAAGCCGTGAAAGCAGCCATGTTGTGGCACTTCTGCACTCCCTTTGGGATGCCTTTGGCAGATGAAGTAAGCCTGGAACTCAGGGCTTCCTGGTTAAAAAAATCCAAGCCCTAGGCTGAAGCCTAACCCTAACCCTAGGCAGATAAATCAGCCTAGGTATAGGGATGGTGCCAAGGAAAAAGCTGTGAAAGCTGCCATGTTGTTGCACTTTTGTACTCCCCTTGGGATGCCTTGAACAGCTGCAGTGTGCCTGGAGCTAAGGGCTTCCTAGTTTCAAATTCCTAGCCCTAGGCCTAAGCCTAACAGTAACCCTGGGAAGGTAAAACAGCCTGGTGTTCGGCTTCTTGCCAAGGAAAAAGCCGTGAAAGCAGCCATGTTGTGGCACTTTTGCACTCCCTTTTGGATGCCTTTCACAGCTGCAGTGTGCCTGGAACTCAGGGCTTCCTGATTTTAAAAATCCTAGCCCTAGGCCGAACCCCAACACTAAGACGAGAAAGGCAAATCAGCCAGGAATTAGGCATGTGTCCAAGGAAAAAGCTGTGGAGGCAGGCATGTTGTGGTACTTTTGCACTCTTCTTGGCTAGTCCTTCGCAGCTGCTGTGTTCTTGGAACTCAGGGCTTTCTGGTTAATAGACCCTTACCCTAGGCGTAACTCAAACCTTAAGCCTAGGAAGGAAAATCAGCCTATGGTTCGGGATGGTCTCATGGAAATATCAGTGGTGGCAGCCAAGTTGCGTCACTTTTGCGCTCCCCTTGGGATGCCTTTCGCAGCTGCAGTGTGCCTGGAGCCCAGGGCTTCCTGGTTTTAAAAGTCCTAGGCCTAAGCCTAACAGTAACCCTAGGAAGGTAAATCAGCCGGGTATTAGGGTTCTTCCTAAGGGAAAAGCCGTGAAAGCAGCCATGTTGTGGCACTTCTGCACTCCCTTTGGGATGCCTTTGGCAGATGAAGTAAGCCTGGAACTCAGGGCTTCCTGGTTAAAGAAATCCAAGCCCTAGGCTGAAGCCTAACCCTAACCCTAGGCAGATAAATCAGCCTAGGTATAGGGATGGTGCCAAGGAAAAAGCTGTGAAAGCTGCCATGTTGTTGCACTTTTGTACTCCCCTTGGGATGCCTTGAACAGCTGCAGTGTGCCTGGAGCTAAGGGCTTCCTAGTTTCAAAAATCCTAGCCCTAGGCCTAAGCCTAACAGTAACCCTGGGAAGGGAAATCAGCCTGGTGTTAGTCTTCTTGCCAAGGAAAAAGCCGTGAAAGCAGCCATGTTGTGGCACTTTTGCACTCCCTTTTGGATGCCTTTCACAGCTGCAGTGTGCCTGGAACTCAGGGCTTCCTGATTTTAAAAATCCTAGCCCTAGGCCGAACCCCAACCCTAAGACGAGAAAGGCAAATCAGCCAGGAATTAGGCATGTCCCCAAGGAAAAAGCTGTGGAGGCAGGCATGTTGTGGTACTTTTGCGCTCTTCTTGGCTAGTCCTTCGCAGCTGCTGTGTTCTTGGAACTCAGGGCTTTCTGGTTAATAGAGCCCTTACCCTAGGCGTAACTCAAACCTTAACCCTAGGAAGGAAAATCAACCTATGGTTCGGGATGGTCTCATGGAAATATCAGTGGTGGCAGCCAAGTTGCGTCACTTTTGCGCTCCCCTTGGGATGCCTTTCGCAGCTGCAGTGTGCCTGGAGCCCAGGGCTTCCTGGTTTTAAAAGTCCTAGGCCTAAGCCTAACAGTAACCCTAGGAAGGTAAATCAGCCGGGTATTAGGGTTCTTCCTAAGGGAAAAGCCGTGAAAGCAGCCATGTTGTGGCACTTCTGCACTCCCTTTGGGATGCCTTTGGCAGATGAAGTAAGCCTGGAACTCAGGGCTTCCTGGTTAAAGAAATCCAAGCCCTAGGCTGAACCCTAACCCTAACCCTAGGCAGATAAATCAGCCTAGGTATAGGGATGGTGCCAAGGAAAAAGCTGTGAAAGCTGCCATGTTGTAGCACTTTTGTACTCCCCTTGGGATGCCTTGAACAGCTGCAGTGTGCCTGGAGCTAAGGGCTTCCTAGTTTTAAAAATCCTAGCCCTAGGCCTAAGCCTAACAGTAACCCTGGGAAGGTAAATCAGCCTGGTGTTAGGCTTCTTGCCAAGGAAAAAGCCGTGAAAGCAGCCATGTTGTGGCACTTTTGCACTCCCTTTTGGATGCCTTTCACAGCTGCAGTGTGCCTGGAACTCAGGGCTTCCTGATTTTAAAAATCCTAGCCCTAGGCCGAACCCCAACCCTAAGACGAGAAAGGCAAATCAGCCAGGAATTAGGCATGTCCCCAAGGAAAAAGCTGTGGAGGCAGGCATGTTGTGGTACTTTTGCGCTCTTCTTGGCTAGTCCTTCGCAGCTGCTGTGTTCTTGCAACTCAGGGCTTTCTGGTTAATAGAGCCCTTACCCTAGGCGTAACTCAAACCTTAACCCTAGGAAGGAAAATCAACCTATGGTTCGGGATGGTCTCATGGAAATATCAGTGGTGGCAGCCAAGTTGCGTCACTTTTGCGCTCCCCTTGGGATGCCTTTCGCAGCTGCAGTGTGCCTGGAGCCCAGGGCTTCCTGGTTTTAAAAGTCCTAGGCCTAAGCCTAACAGTAACCCTAGGAAGGTAAATCAGCCGGGTATTAGGGTTCTTCCTAAGGGAAAAGCCGTGAAAGCAGCCATGTTGTGGCACTTCTGCACTCCCTTTGGGATGCCTTTGGCAGATGAAGTAAGCCTGGAACTCAGGGCTTCCTGGTCAAAGAAATCCAAGCCCTAGGCTGAACCCTAACCCTAACCCTAGGCAGATAACTCAGCCTAGGTATAGGGATGGTGCCAAGGAAAAAACTGTGAAAGCTGCCATGTTGTTGCACTTTTGTACTCCCCTTGGGATGCCTTGAACAGCTGCAGTGTGTCTGGAGCTTAGGGCTTCCTAGTTTTTAAAATCCTAGCTCTAGGCCTAAGCCTAACAGTAACCCTGGGAAGGTAAATCAGCCTGGTGTTAGGCTTCTTGCCAAGGAAAAAGCCGTGAAAGCAGCCATGTTGTGGCACTTTTGCACTCCCTTTTGGATGCCTTTCACAGCTCCACTGTGCCTGGAACTCAGGGCTTCCTGATTTTAAAAATCCTAGCCCTAGGCCGAACCCCAACCCTAAGACGAGAAAGGCAAATCAGCCAGGAATTAGGCATGTCCCCAAGGAAAAAGCTGTGGAGGCAGGCATGTTGTGGTACTTTTGCGCTCTTCTTGGCTAGTCCTTCGCAGCTGCTGTGTTCTTGGAACTCAGGGCTTTCTGGTTAATAGAGCCCTTACCCTAGGCGTAACTCAAACCTTAACCCTAGGAAGGAAAATCAACCTATGGTTCGGGATGGTCTCATGGAAATATCAGTGGTGGCAGCCAAGTTGCGTCACTTTTGCGCTCCCCTTGGGATGCCTTTCGCAGCTGCAGTGTGCCTGGAGCCCAGGGCTTCCTGGTTTTAAAAGTCCTAGGCCTAAGCCTAACAGTAACCCTAGGAAGGTAAATCAGCCGGGTATTAGGGTTCTTCCTAAGGGAAAAGCCGTGAAAGCAGCCATGTTGTGGCACTTCTGCACTCCCTTTGGGATGCCTTTGGCAGATGAAGTAAGCCTGGAACTCAGGGCTTCCTGGTTAAAGAAATCCAAGCCATAGGCTGAACCCTAACCCTAACCCTAGGCAGATAAATCAGCCTAGGTATAGGGATGGTGCCAAGGAAAAAGCTGTGAAAGCTGCCATGTTGTAGCACTTTTGTACTCCCCTTGGGATGCCTTGAACAGCTGCAGTGTGCCTGGAGCTAAGGGCTTCCTAGTTTTAAAAATCCTAGCCCTAGGCCTAAGCCTAACAGTAACCCTGGGAAGGTAAATCAGCCTGGTGTTAGGCTTCTTGCCAAGGAAAAAGCCGTGAAAGCAGCCATGTTGTGGCACTTTTGCACTCCCTTTTGGATGCCTTTCACAGCTGCAGTGTGCCTGGAACTCAGGGCTTCCTGATTTTAAAAATCCTAGCCCTAGGCCGAACCCCAACCCTAAGACGAGAAAGGCAAATCAGCCAGGAATTAGGCATGTCCCCAAGGAAAAAGCTGTGGAGGCAGGCATGTTGTGGTACTTTTGCGCTCTTCTTGGCTAGTCCTTCGCAGCTGCTGTGTTCTTGGAACTCAGGGCTTTCTGGTTAATAGAGCCCTTACCCTAGGCGTAACTCAAACCTTAACCCTAGGAAGGAAAATCAACCTATGGTTCGGGATGGTCTCATGGAAATATCAGTGGTGGCAGCCAAGTTGCGTCACTTTTGCGCTCCCCTTGGGATGCCTTTCGCAGCTGCAGTGTGCCTGGAGCCCAGGGCTTGCTGGTTTTAAAAGTCCTAGGCCTAAGCCTAACAGTAACCCTAGGAAGGTAAATCAGCCGGGTATTAGGGTTCTTCCTAAGGGAAAAGCCGTGAAAGCAGCCATGTTGTGGCACTTCTGCACTCCCTTTGGGATGCCTTTGGCAGATGAAGTAAGCCTGGAACTCAGGGCTTCCTGGTCAAAGAAATCCAAGCCCTAGGCTGAACCCTAACCCTAACCCTAGGCAGATAACTCAGCCTAGGTATAGGGATGGTGCCAAGGAAAAAACTGTGAAAGCTGCCATGTTGTTGCACTTTTGTACTCCCCTTGGGATGCCTTGAACAGCTGCAGTGTGTCTGGAGCTTAGGGCTTCCTAGTTTTAAAAATCCTAGCTCTAGGCCTAAGCCTAACAGTAACCCTGGGAAGGTAAATCAGCCTGGTGTTAGGCTTCTTGCCAAGGAAAAAGCCGTGAAAGCAGCCATGTTGTGGCACTTTTGCACTCCCTTTTGGATGCCTTTCACAGCTCCAGTGTGCCTGGAACTCAGGGCTTCCTGATTTTAAAAATCCTAGCCCTAGGCCGAACCCCAACCCTAAGACGAGAAAGGCAAATCAGCCAGGAATTAGGCATGTCCCCAAGGAAAAAGCTGTGGAGGCAGGCATGTTGTGGTACTTTTGCGCTCTTCTTGGCTAGTCCTTCGCAGCTGCTGTGTTCTTGGAACTCAGGGCTTTCTGGTTAATAGAGCCCTTACCCTAGGCGTAACTCAAACCTTAACCCTAGGAAGGAAAATCAACCTATGGTTCGGGATGGTCTCATGGAAATATCAGTGGTGGCAGCCAAGTTGCGTCACTTTTGCGCTCCCCTTGGGATGCCTTTCGCAGCTGCAGTGTGCCTGGAGCCCAGGGCTTCCTGGTTTTAAAAGTCCTAGACCTAAGCCTAACAGTAACCCTAGGAAGGTAAATCAGCCGGGTATTAGGGTTCTTCCTAAGGGAAAAGCCGTGAAAGCAGCCATGTTGTGGCACTTCTGCACTCCCTTTGGGATGCCTTTGGCAGATGAAGTAAGCCTGGAACTCAGGGCTTCCTGGTCAAAGAAATCCAAGCCCTAGGCTGAACCCTAACCCTAACCCTAGGCAGATAACTCAGCCTAGGTATAGGGATGGTGCCAAGGAAAAAACTGTGAAAGCTGCCATGTTGTTGCACTTTTGTACTCCCCTTGGGATGCCTTGAACAGCTGCAGTGTGTCTGGAGCTTAGGGCTTCCTAGTTTTAAAAATCCTAGCTCTAGGCCTAAGCCTAACAGTAACCCTGGGAAGGTAAATCAGCCTGGTGTTAGGCTTCTTGCCAAGGAAAAAGCCGTGAAAGCAGCCATGTTGTGGCACTTTTGCACTCCCTTTTGGATGCCTTTCACAGCTGCAGTGTGCCTGGAACTCAGGGCTTCCTGATTTTAAAAATCCTAGCCCTAGGCCGAACCCCAACCCTAAGACGAGAAAGGCAAATCAGCCAGGAATTAGGCATGTCCCCAAGGAAAAAGCTGTGGAGGCAGACATGTTGTGGTACTTTTGCGCTCTTCTTGGCTAGTCCTTCGCAGCTGCTGTGTTCTTGGAACTCAGGGCTTTCTGGTTAATAGAGCCCTTACCCTAGGCGTAACTCAAACCTTAACCCTAAGAAGGAAAATCAACCTATGGTTCTGGATGGTCTCATGGAAATATCAGTGGTGGCAGCCAAGTTGCGTCACTTTTGCGCTCCCCTTGGGATGCCTTTCGCAGCTGCAGTGTGCCTGGAGCCCAGGGCTTGCTGGTTTTAAAAGTCCTAGGCCTAAGCCTAACAGTAACCCTAGGAAGGTAAATCAGCCGGGTATTAGGGTTCTTCCTAAGGGAAAAGCCGTGAAAGCAGCCATGTTGTGGCACTTCTGCACTCCCTTTGGGATGCCTTTGGCAGATGAAGTAAGCCTGGAACTCAGGGCTTCCTGGTCAAAGAAATCCAAGCCCTAGGCTGAAGCCTAACCCTAACCCTAGGCAGATAACTCAGCCTAGGTATAGGGATGGTGCCAAGGAAAAAACTGTGAAAGCTGCCATGTTGTTGCACTTTTGTACTCCCCTTGGGATGCCTTGAACAGCTGCAGTGTGTCTGGAGCTTAGGGCTTCCTAGTTTTAAAAATCCTAGCTCTAGGCCTAAGCCTAACAGTAACCCTGGGAAGGTAAATCAGCCTGGTGTTAGGCTTCTTGCCAAGGAAAAAGCCGTGAAAGCAGCCATGTTGTGGCACTTTTGCACTCCCTTTTGGATGCCTTTCACAGCTGCAGTGTGCCTGGAACTCAGGGCTTCCTGATTTTAAAAATCCTAGCCCTAGGCCGAACCCCAACCCTAAGACGAGAAAGGCAAATCAGCCAGGAATTAGGCATGTCCCCAAGGAAAAAGCTGTGGAGGCAGGCATGTTGTGGTACTTTTGCGCTCTTCTTGGCTAGTCCTTCGCAGCTGCTGTGTTCTTGGAACTCAGGGCTTTCTGGTTAATAGAGCCCTTACCCTAGGCGTAACTCAAACCTTAACCCTAGGAAGGAAAATCAACCTATGGTTCGGGATGGTCTCATGGAAATATCAGTGGTGGCAGCCAAGTTGCGTCACTTTTGCGCTCCCCTTGGGATGCCTTTCGCAGCTGCAGTGTGCCTGGAGCCCAGGGCTTCCTGGTTTTAAATGTCCTAGACCTAAGCCTAACAGTAACCCTAGGAAGGTAAATCAGCCGGGTATTAGGGTTCTTCCTAAGGGAAAAGCCGTGAAAGCAGCCATGTTGTGGCACTTCTGCACTCCCTTTGGGATGCCTTTGGCAGATGAAGTAAGCCTGGAACTCAGGGCTTCCAGGTCAAAGAAATCCAAGCCCTAGGCTGAACCCAAACCCTAACCCTAGGCAGATAACTCAGCCTAGGTATAGGGATGGTGCCAAGGAAAAAACTGTGAAAGCTGCCATGTTGTTGCACTTTTGTACTCCCCTTGGGATGCCTTGAACAGCTGCAGTGTGCCTGGAGCCCAGGGCTTCCTAGTTTTAAAAATCCTAGCCCTAGGCCTAAGCCTAACAGTAACCCTGGGAAGGTAAATCAGCCTGGTGTTAGGCTTCTTGCCAAGGAAAAAGCCGTGAAAGCAGCCATGTTGTGGCACTTTTGCACTCCCTTTTGGATGCCTTTCACAGCTGCAGTGTGCCTGGAACTCAGGGCTTCCTGATTTTAAAAATCCTAGCCCTAGGCCGAACCCCAACCCTAAGACGAGAAAGGCAAATCAGCCAGGAATTAGGCATGTCCCCAAGGAAAAAGCTGTGGAGGCAGGCATGTTGTGGTACTTTTGCGCTCTTCTTGGCTAGTCCTTCGCAGCTGCTGTGTTCTTGGAACTCAGGGCTTTCTGGTTAATAGAGCCCTTACCCTAGGCGTAACTCAAACCTTAACCCTAGGAAGGAAAATCAGCCTATGGTTCGGGATGGTCTCATGGAAATATCAGTGGTGGCAGCCAAGTTGCGTCACTTTTGCGCTCCCCTTGGGATGCCTTTCGCAGCTGCAGTGTGCCTGGAGCCCAGGGCTTCCTGGTTTTAAAAGTCCTAGGCCTAAGCCTAACAGTAACCCTAGGAAGGTAAATCAGCCGCGTATTAGGGTTCTTCCTAAGGGAAAAGCCGTGAAAGCAGCCATGTTGTGGCACTTCTGCACTCCCTTTGGGATGCCTTTGGCAGATGAAGTAAGCCTGGAACTCAGGGCTTCCTGGTTAAAGAAATCCAAGCCCTAGGCTGAAGCCTAACCCTAACCCTAGGCAGATAAATCAGCCTAGGTATAGGGATGGTGCCAAGGAAAAAGCTGTGAAAGCTGCCATGTTGTAGCACTTTTGTACTCCCCTTGGGATGCCTTGAACAGCTGCAGTGTGCCTGGAGCTTAGGGCTTCCTAGTTTTAAAAATCCTAGCTCTAGGCCTAAGCCTAACAGTAACCCTGGGAAGGTAAATCAGCCTGGTGTTAGGCTTCTTGCCAAGGAAAAAGCCGTGAAAGCAGCCATGTTGTGGCACTTTTGCACTCCCTTTTGGATGCCTTTCACAGCTGCCGTGTGCCTGGAACTCAGGGCTTCCTGATTTTAAAAATCCTAGCCCTAGGCCGAACCCCAACCCTAAGACGAGAAAGGCAAATCAGCCAGGAATTAGGCATGTCCCCAAGGAAAAAGCTGTGGAGGCAGGCATGTTGTGGTACTTTTGCGCTCTTCTTGGCTAGTCCTTCGCAGCTGCTGTGTTCTTGGAACTCAGGGCTTTCTGGTTAATAGAGCCCTTACCCTAGGCGTAACTCAAACCTTAAGCCTAGGAAGGAAAATCAACCTATGGTTCGGGATGGTCTCATGGAAATATCAGTGGTGGCAGCCAAGTTGCGTCACTTTTGCGCTCCCCTTGGGATGCCTTTCGCAGCTGCAGTGTGCCTGGAGCCCAGGGCTTCCTGGTTTTAAAAGTCCTAGACCTAAGCCTAACAGTAACCCTAGGAAGGTAAATCAGCCGGGTATTAGGGTTCTTCCTAAGGGAAAAGCCGTGAAAGCAGCCATGTTGTGGCACTTCTGCACTCCCTTTGGGATGCCTTTGGCAGATGAAGTAAGCCTGGAACTCAGGGCTTCCTGGTCAAAGAAATCCAAGCCCTAGGCTGAACCCTAACCCTAACCCTAGGCAGATAACTCAGCCTAGGTATAGGGATGGTGCCAAGGAAAAAACTGTGAAAGCTGCCATGTTGTTGCACTTTTGTACTCCCCTTGGGATGCCTTGAACAGCTGCAGTGTGTCTGGAGCTTAGGGCTTCCTAGTTTTAAAAATCCTAGCTCTAGGCCTAAGCCTAACAGTAACCCTGGGAAGGTAAATCAGCCTGGTGTTAGGCTTCTTGCCAAGGAAAAAGCCGTGAAAGCAGCCATGTTGTGGCACTTTTGCACTCCCTTTTGGATGCCTTTCACAGCTCCAGTGTGCCTGGAACTCAGGGCTTCCTGATTTTAAAAATCCTAGCCCTAGGCCGAACCCCAACCCTAAGACGAGAAAGGCAAATCAGCCAGGAATTAGGCATGTCCCCAAGGAAAAAGCTGTGGAGGCAGACATGTTGTGGTACTTTTGCGCTCTTCTTGGCTAGTCCTTCGCAGCTGCTGTGTTCTTGGAACTCAGGGCTTTCTGGTTAATAGAGCCCTTACCCTAGGCGTAACTCAAACCTTAACCCTAAGAAGGAAAATCAACCTATGGTTCTGGATGGTCTCATGGAAATATCAGTGGTGGCAGCCAAGTTGCGTCACTTTTGCGCTCCCCTTGGGATGCCTTTCGCAGCTGCAGTGTGCCTGGAGCCCAGGGCTTCCTGGTTTTAAATGTCCTAGACCTAAGCCTAACAGTAACCCTAGGAAGGTAAATCAGCCGGGTATTAGGGTTCTTCCTAAGGGAAAAGCCGTGAAAGCAGCCATGTTGTGGCACTTCTGCACTCCCTTTGGGATGCCTTTGGCAGATGAAGTAAGCCTGGAACTCAGGGCTTCCTGGTCAAAGAAATCCAAGCCCTAGGCTGAAGCCTAACCCTAACCCTAGGCAGATAACTCAGCCTAGGTATAGGGATGGTGCCAAGGAAAAAACTGTGAAAGCTGCCATGTTGTTGCACTTTTGTACTCCCCTTGGGATGCCTTGAACAGCTGCAGTGTGTCTGGAGCTTAGGGCTTCCTAGTTTTAAAAATCCTAGCTCAAGGCCTAAGCCTAACAGTAACCCTGGGAAGGTAAATCAGCCTGGTGTTAGGCTTCTTGCCAAGGAAAAAGCCGTGAAAGCAGCCATGTTGTGGCACTTTTGCACTCCCTTTTGGATGCCTTTCACAGCTGCAGTGTGCCTGGAACTCAGGGCTTCCTGATTTTAAAAATCCTAGCCCTAGGCCGAACCCCAACCCTAAGACGAGAAAGGCAAATCAGCCAGGAATTAGGCATGTCCCCAAGGAAAAAGCTGTGGAGGCAGGCATGTTGTGGTACTTTTGCGCTCTTCTTGGCTAGTCCTTCGCAGCTGCTGTGTTCTTGGAACTCAGGGCTTTCTGGTTAATAGAGCCCTTACCCTAGGCGTAACTCAAACCTTAACCCTAGGAAGGAAAATCAGCCTATGGTTCGGGATGGTCTCATGGAAATATCAGTGGTGGCAGCCAAGTTGCGTCACTTTTGCGCTCCCCTTGGGATGCCTTTCGCAGCTGCAGTGTGCCTGGAGCCCAGGGCTTCCTGGTTTTAAAAGTCCTAGGCCTAAGCCTAACAGTAACCCTAGGAAGGTAAATCAGCCGCGTATTAGGGTTCTTCCTAAGGGAAAAGCCGTGAAAGCAGCCATGTTGTGGCACTTCTGCACTCCCTTTGGGATGCCTTTGGCAGATGAAGTAAGCCTGGAACTCAGGGCTTCCTGGTTAAAGAAATCCAAGCCCTAGGCTGAAGCCTAACCCTAACCCTAGGCAGATAAATCAGCCTAGGTATAGGGATGGTGCCAAGGAAAAAGCTGTGAAAGCTGCCATGTTGTAGCACTTTTGTACTCCCCTTGGGATGCCTTGAACAGCTGCAGTGTGCCTGGAGCTAAGGGCTTCCTAGTTTTAAAAATCCTAGCCCTAGGCCTAAGCCTAACAGTAACCCTGGGAAGGTAAATCAGCCTGGTGTTAGGCTTCTTGCCAAGGAAAAAGCCGTGAAAGCAGCCATGTTGTGGCACTTTTGCACTCCCTTTTGGATGCCTTTCACAGCTCCAGTGTGCCTGGAACTCAGGGCTTCCTGATTTTAAAAATTCTAGCCCTAGGACGAACCCCAACCCTAAGAGGAGAAAGGCAAATCAGCCAGGAATTAGGCATGTCCCCAAGGAAAAAGCTGTGGAGGCAGGCATGTTGTGGTACTTTTGCGCTCTTCTTGGCTAGTCCTTCGCAGCTGCTGTATTCTTGGAACTCAGGGCTTTCTGGTTAATAGACCCTTACCCTAGGCGTAACTCAAACCTTAACCCTAGGAAGGAAAATCAACCTATGGTTCGGGATGGTCTCATGGAAATATCAGTGGTGGCAGCCAAGTTGCGTCACTTTTGCGCTCCCCTTGGGATGCCTTTCGCAGCTGCAGTGTGCCTGGAGCCCAGGGCTTCCTGGTTTTAAAAGTCCTAGGCCTAAGCCTAACAGTAACCCTAGGAAGGTAAATCAGCCGCGTATTAGGGTTCTTCCTAAGGGAAAAGCCGTGAAAGCAGCCATGTTGTGGCACTTCTGCACTCCCTTTGGGATGCCTTTGGCAGATGAAGTAAGCCTGGAACTCAGGGCTTCCTGGTTAAAGAAATCCAAGCCCTAGGCTGAAGCCTAACCCTAACCCTAGGCAGA